>NC_054379.1:91189643-91516825 GCF_017654675.1 Xenopus laevis
ATGTAGCTTGTTTAGCAAGCAGTTGAACCCCATCAATCCACTCACTCAGCAAAGTGGATACTCTCCGTGCCAGACAGCCACCAAAAAGCCAATCTTTGGTTGATGAGAACTAAATGTAGCATAATGTGCTTGGCTCCAGGTGAAACACAAATTTGGCAGAGCCCTTTCATACTTTGCCAGTGGCTTTAGGGCTCTTACTCATGAGCGTTTTTACCTGCGCTCCCCTGCGTTCCATTTTTCGGCGTTCAGCCGCAGGGGAGCGCAGGAATAGACGCATTCGATTTTTTCAAATGGGGCTGTACTCACACAAGCGCATGTAGGCGCCGAACGCAGGTTGAGACGCAACATGCTGCATTTTTCCTGCGTTCAGCACCTACATGCGCCTGTGTGAGTACAGCCCCATTTGAAAAAATAAAATGTGTCTATTCCTGCGCTCCCCTGCGGCTGAACGCCGAAAAACGGAACGCAGGGGAGCGCAGGTAAAAACGCTCATGAGTAAGAGCCCTTAAGGAGAAACAATGTGATTTGTCTTTAAGTGCTCTTACTCACTGGCGTTCTGACCTGTGCTCCCCTGCGTTCCGTTTTTTGGCGTTCAGCCGCAGGGGAGCGCAGGAATAGACGCATGTCATTATTTCAAATGGGGCTGTACTCACTCAGGCGCGTGTAGGCACCGAACGCAGGAAAAATGCAGCATGTTGCGTCTCAACCTGCGTTCGGCGCCTACACGCGCCTGAGTGAGTACAGCCCCATTTGAAATAATGACATGCGTCTATTCCTGCGCTCCCCTGCGGCTGAACACCAAAAAACGGAACGCAGGGGAGCGCAGGTCAGAACGCCAGTGAGTAAGAGCCCTTAAAGTGTTAATCTTAAAACACCTGGACCATTTTATATAGTCATAATAGCAATGGTTTGAGATCAAGTGGAAAATGTTCCAGTCTGACGCATATGATTTGTGAATGAATCCTTTATCAGATAAATGCCCCAATTAGATTAGATTAGAGGGTATAGAGAATGATGCACAGTGCTAAGGCTCCTACTACTGCACTACTCATCAATCCCCCCCACCTGCTCATAAACACAGAAATCAGAGCATGTACTGTCCCTTGTATTTTTTACGGGAATTTATTCAGGTATGGGACCTGTTATCCAGAATGCTCAGGAACTGGGGTTTTCCAAATAATGAATCTCTCCGCAATTTGGATCTTCATATCATAAGTCTACCAGAAAATCACTTAAACGTTAAATTAACCCAATAGGTTGGTGGTTTTGCTTCCAATAAGCATTAATTATATATTATTTGGGATCAAGTACAAGGTACTATTTTATTATTACAAAAAGCGAATCATTTTTAAAAATTTGGATAATTTGTATAAAATGGGGTCTATTGGAGTAATTCCATAATTCAGAGCTTTCGGGTTAATGGGTTACCAGATAAGGGATCCCATTCCTGTACTGTTCTATTATTAGAGAGAAAAGGGAAATCATTTAAACAATATTAATTATTTTTTTTAAATGAAGCCTATGGGTGATAGCCTACTCGTAATTCAGAGTGCCTGGATAACAGGTGTCCGGATAATGAAACCCATTAATGTATCAGGCTTTAAAGGTGTCTGTCCTACAGATATGATGCAATGACAATGGAAACTGCAGCACTGACTTCATTGGAACCTACTGCTCCCTGCCCAGAACTTTTCTAAATGTATTTTATATTAAATGTCCAGTAAACCAGAAGAACAACTAGGTTATATTATTTACATGTACATCTGTAAAACCCTTTGCACTACCCTATGAAGGCAACCACGAGCACACACACATATTTTATTAAGTAATTAAAGGGAAAATGTGTATTATTTACAGCTAGAATTGCCTTACAGCTCTTCCTGTTAAACAATAAAAAAGGCAGTCTCCACTGAATTCTGAAATAAAAGGGACCTGGACAGTGAACTGGTAGTAGTAAAGAGCCAAGATCATTATATGACTGCATAAGTGAGATCTGAAAAAGGCAGCATATACAGTAAATACAGTGTAAGGGGAGAGTGTTACTGTACATACTGTACATTAAAGAACAGATGCTAGCTTAGAATAAAGAGACACGTAATTGCAGGTAACAAACAGTATCATCTGAAAGAATTGCAAATGCTGTTACTTAAAAAAAAACAAAGAAGCAGGTTTTTAAATTATTTTAGTACCTAACTCTTACATTTATAAAGAAACAATAGTTGGATAAATGACTGCACTTTTACAAGATATATGCATATGTATTCAAAAATCACAGAGAGTAATAAGAAACAAATACAACTGTACACTAATATCATACATGTATGAAGTACTTACTGAAAAACAAGCAGATATTCTCAGGCTGTTGCATCTCTTCCCCGGTGACATCTAAATGCCATTCCATTCAGAAAGCAGCCCGCTCAGATAGGGTTGCAGCACACATGCGCACGATAAAGTGTTGCAGTCAACTCAGCTGCAGTTCCGCTAGCAAAGCACAGGGGTCACTGTTTACCTTTAATGTTGCATTGCCATTGGCAGGTGTAACTGGAAGACGTTATAATTCCACTCCACAGCACAGGACAATGAGGGCAGCATGAGCATTTGAATTCACAGTGATTTCAGGCTGCGAGGATTACACACGATGATTCATTTCTTGCTAGTCGCCTGCTCTCCTAATCTGATTGCAAGTGCGTCTTTAGTTCTACCGTATTGTGTTTTGTCCCTTCTTAGTGCTTCTTCCCTTCATTTGAACCACAGGATATATGAGCACCTGGAGCATATTGAATAAAACATGGGAATATGAGTACAGATCTTGTTTCAGATCTTTTTGTTGCAAATAACTTTTCTTTTTTCTTTCTTTTTTTTACTTTTTTTTTTTTTGCATGGAGTTTGTTTGAGGTTAGACTCTTGGCCTAGGCTCTTGTGTGGCAGATATGGGTCCCCAAATTAAATTTTTAAGTGCCAGGTTCTCCTGCACATCAGTGCCATAACATATTAGTACTACTGCAGCACTTTGCATATAGCCATGGCCCATGCAGTACACAACTCAGTCCCATGTGTCTACAGTACTGTAAGCTACCTGAGTAGCCTTTAAAGGAGAAGTAAACCCTAAAAATGAACAGGGCTAAAAATGCTATGTTTTATATACTGCACTTATTGCACCAGCCTAAAGTTTCAGCTTGTCAATAGCAGCAATGATCCAGGACTTCAAGCTTGTCAGAGGGGGTCACCATCTCATATGCTCAGTGGGCTCTGAGCAGCTGTTGAGAAGCTAAGTTTAAGGGTTGTCGAAAATTATCCAGCAGAAAATGAAGTTGGCCTGTAATATGAGATGACGCTACAGGTAGGGATGCACCAAATCCACTATTTTGGAATCGTCTGAATCCTTCGCGAAAGATTCGGCCAAATACCGAACCGAATCCTAATTTGCATATGCAAATAGGGGTTGGAAGGGGAAAAATGTTTTTCCTTCCTTGTTTTGTGACAAAATGTCATGCAATTTCCCTCCCCACCCCTAATTTGCATATGCCTGGGGTGTCAGGTAAGTAAAAGTAGTCACTTGGGGATGCCTAACCCCAAGTAGAAAATGGTATTCTTTCTCCTTAAATACCCATGGAATCATTTGCACAGACAGTTTCCACAAACATGCCTGCTGCATTTGCTTTCCTTGGTTCAACATACACAGTTTTTATGCAGGGTGGATAACAACATGCTGATTCCCTTAGGAGTGCAACACAGTATGAATCCATGATCAAGCTCAAGATCAGAGAAAAGTAACCTTTTTACTTCCTGACACTTTCCACCCTTCATTTACATTATCTCCTGGGAATGTTTCATGCTCTTTAGGGACATATCGATGGTCATTTTTAGTTTATGCATTATGTATATTATATATATACATATTTATTGCAAAAAAGCTGTTGCACTCTAGGGACTTTTGCAGATAGATAAAGAACTTTATTTAGATCCAACGAATCCAGGATTCGGTTTGATGTTTGGCCAGGATTCTGCCTTTTTAAACAGAATTTGAATTTCACCAAACCAAATCTGAATCCTAAAAATCATGTGACTTTTCTTCACAAAACAAGTAAGTAAAAAATATTTCTCTCTTTTTCCCACCCCTCACTGATTTCAGTATGCAAATTAGGGTTCCAATTCGGTTTGGTATTCGGTCGAATCTTTCACAAAGGATTTGAGGGGTTAGGCTAAATCCAAAATAGTGGATTTGGTGCATTTATTTATTTATTTTTGTTTGTTTTTTTACTTATGCGTTTATATTATTTGCCATGTTGAAATACACATTTTGCCTGTAAAAACTAATTCTAAATATTATATTTGAGCTATTTTACTGGGGTTTTAGCAGCAGTTGGCGGCTGGTAATTTTGCATCCTTAAAATCAATACAGGTATCAGACCTTTCCAGAATTGTCGGGACCTGGAGCTTTCCAGGAAACAGATCTTTCTGTAATTTGGTTCTTCTTAAACATTAAAATACCCAATAGGCTGGTTCTGATTCTATTAAGGATCAAGTTCAAGGTACTGGTTTATTATAACAGCTAAAAAAATAAATAGTTTTAAAAAAATGTGGATTATTTAATAAAAATGGAGTATATGGATCCCATACCTGTATATAATATTATTTTAAAAAATCTTGGCACGTTATGCTTTAACCTTTTCCTATACAGACAGCAGCAAGACAACATCTGGTACCTAATGTAGTAAACTACCATAAACAGCAGTTGCATGAAATACATTTTCCTACAATTGCAACTATGGACAGACCCAAAGCTTTTATTTTTAGAAGTAACTAATTGCAAAACATTTCCTTGTAAACTGCACTTATCTTATGCACAGATAAAATATGCATTCCCAGCAGAAAACAGGATTATGGATGCACCTTTGCCACCTCTAATGCCGCATACATCACTCTGTGCATTATCGCACAGCTGGGCTCTATGAAGGAGACACAATTAGACATGAGACACAAAAGAAATGGTGCCAGTTCCCCCCTCCTCAGTCTTTCACTGTTCCATTGTAAAGTGATCATGTCTGGGACTTGAAGTCCCTCTACTTTCCAGAGAATCTGAGCACCACCCATTAAGGTAAGTAGAAAGATTTCAAGTCTCAGAATTCAGCACTTCACAATGGAACAGTCAGGGAATGGGTTGCATTACACTACCAACCCGCAGCACTGTGCCAATTGGATGAGTTAAGAAACTCGCCTCAAGCTGTAGTGCCCCACTGTTTACCGGGGGTAGCAAACATGCCCACGCCTGGTAAGTTTAAGGAGTTTTTTTTACTAAACTTCAAATGTATCTGGTCGGGCATTTTGGGGATAAAACTATAATTTTTTGTGAATTTTTTTTCCAAGATTTATTATAACCTGATGCTGGAAAAAGACAGAATCTGACGAGGTCCTGTGTAAAGTCAGTGGGAATGGCACCTATCTCAACTTGAAGTTATCATGGTCTGTGCTGAGTTTAGCTCGGAAATCTGACTTTTTGGGCAAAAACGTGAAAAAAAATCAAGGGTTTTAGGGAAAAAAGCACAAAAAATTTGAGCGATTCGGGTTTTCGCTCAATTCGGGCATGTAGTTTGGTCATGGTTTTTTTTAATAAAATACGAGATAAATTCGGATTTTAGTAAATAAACGTGGCCATAGAAGTGGCAATTACAATCCTTCTTGGAAAAAATCTTTCCAGGAAAGATCGTTCATTTCAATATACACATGCGTAGAGCTGAATCGTCAGATATACAGGTAGAAACAATAGAATTCTACCTGTATCTGATGATTCAGCACTAAATAGTGGGCGATGTTTGGTGCCTTAAAAGGCGCCCGATCAAAATTTTCTGCTTGGGCCAATCAAGGAAACAACCGATATCCAAGTCTCCTGCCATGCACCCATCAAATATTGTTTCATACGATAATATCTGTGCATCTATGGCCACCTTTACCACCTATGAGCTGAATTTCTTGTTTCAAAATGGAAAGTTGGCTCGTCTAGTGCAGAGAGCACAATTACACTCTCTGTGCTAGCATTGTGGCCCCCCTGGCCCTCCTCCGGCAACAAAAAGGTGAGCACAGGGGGGGGGGCCCATCAGCAGCAATATCCTCCTCGGTTGGCAGAGTGGCTAGGATCGCCACTGCTCCCAACATAAGAAATCATGGAGTTATTATGTTTTCCTTCAATTAAAAACATTTATATTTATATCTGGG
The DNA here is from genome assembly GCF_017654675.1 of Xenopus laevis. Taxonomy (NCBI): domain Eukaryota; kingdom Metazoa; phylum Chordata; class Amphibia; order Anura; family Pipidae; genus Xenopus; species Xenopus laevis. Next base: position 91,195,857 of record NC_054379.1, read on the forward strand.
ACTTCAGATACAGTTTAGATAATTTATCTAGATAAAGCCAATTAAGGTTCGGGGCACACGGACTGATTCGGGGAGATTAGTCGCCAGGCGACAAATCTCCTCTTCTTCGGGGCGACTAATCTCCCTGATCTGCCTTCCGCCGGCTAAAATGAAAATTGCCAGGGGGCAGGCACTCGGAACGCTTTGTTTTCCGAAGTCGCCCGTAATTGCCTCACAAGGAAACATCAGGAGACTTCAGAAAACAAAGCGCTCCAAGTGCCTGCCCCCAGGCCATTTCCATTTTAGCCGGCGGAAGGCAGATCGGGGAGATTAGTCGCACCGAAGAAGAGGAGATTTGTCGCCTGGCGACTAATCTGCCCGTGTTCCCCGACCCTAAACGAGCTCATGTTAAGAAGGGGGGGGAATTGTTTTTTCTTTCAAAGGACATTTTCCTTTCTTTACCCCTTTATACAACAATTTAGAACACCTTGCTTCTACAACCTTTGCGATGTATACATAATGAAACATGTATAGGTTTCTGTACCTATTTATGCTTAGTAGTGTAACACATGACTCTCTCGTTTTATTTTTGAGTACAAAACTACAATTCCAGCAAATGCTTTTCCACTTTAGCACTGCATAAATTCATCTCTGATACTGTCAGCTGGGACTCCTCTGCTTATGACCAGGCAGAATTTCACATCAGCATCACAAATCAAATTACAGAATTTCACATCAGCATTACAAATCAATATTTGTTACCATGATAGATTGACCCTAGAGCAAGCAAATCACTTAAGAAACTTCCACTTCTTATAGAATATAAGAGCAATCCTATTCTTGGTACTTCAGCCCTAAAGCCTATAGTGGCAAATAAAAGTTTTGGATATTGCTTTGTTCAGGATAAATATCAATACTGATGAATTATTTATTGTATATTAACAAAGGCCTGTAGCAAACAGACCAATGAGCATTGATTGGCTAACTATATTTATTGCATCAGATACTACTGCACCCAGAACACGTCCACTCACAATACTTAGGGCCTCACACACAGGCGTTTGGCGCTTACGAGTACAGTCCAGTTAGGAAGTATAGGCTACAGGGGACGCAGGATCAAAAGCCAGTGTATAAGGGTCGTTAGGAAACAAGACAATTATATATAGATATAAAGCCATACAGAATTATGTCATGCAGTCTCCTTTTCTAATTAAACATTGTGTTGTGTCTACAATTCACATTGCAGTTCATATAAAAATATCTCTCTGTGGTACTGTGGGCTCTTGTAGATGCAAGCAGTGATTGATTGGACACTTGGTGACTTGCTGACAAATGTTAACAAGGTGCAGCTGTGATACAGATATGGGATACGTTATTCGGTAACCCATTATCCAGAAAGCTCTGAATTCATAGACTCCATTTTATCCAAATAAACGGTTTCCTTCTTCTCTGTGATAATAAAACTGTACGTTGTACTTGATCCTAATTAAGATATAATGAATCCTTGCTGGAAGTAAAACCAGTCTATTGGGTTTATTTAATGTTTACATGATTTTCTAATAGATTTTAGGTATGAAGATCCAAATTACGGAAAGATCAATTATCTGTAAAACCTCCGGTCCCAAGCATTCTGGATAACAGGTCCCATACCTGCACTACTTGCCTCAATCTGTTCAGCAAACTCTACAGGCCCAGACTTTCAATCTGTAGGTTTTCGCAAATGCCAGTTGGGGGCTGTTTGGGCCTCTGTTGACCTGAAAAACTAGGGCCTATTTTGATTCTCAGTCCAGACTTGAAACCCTATATGGTTATGGATTCAGCAGAATTAGTGATGCTGCAATAAATGTGCATTGAAGCAATTAGACTGGTATCCATCTTCTGAAATTAATTGTAACGCTATTTATTTCCAAACGAGAAGGAATAACTTCTTCCCGGGCGAGTGATTGACAACAGAACTGTACAGACGCAGTTATCGAGAGCTCTGACTATTCCTAGTAGTCTAATAACATCTACAGTAAACATCATCTTGAAAGCAGCAGTCCTGCTTCATTGAACCACTGAAGTACAAAGTATTCAACATTAATTCCTGGTTTGTCCAGCCATGACAGAGGCAGATATCTGCAGCGATTTTCTTACCACATCTCAAATAATACAAGCTGAATAATAATGCATTGCACTGCATCTTCTTTCACTGACTTCCTAACCTTAATCTGAAGCAAGTGAAGGCCCACTCACGGTCATCAGTGAGCACATCCTTCAATATATTTATCAGCTTAGATGGTAGCATCTCCATATAAATAATATGAAAATAAATGGCAGCAGCCTTGCATTTCAATTTAATGTGGTGTTGCCCTACACTGATATTAAATCTGTTCTTGCTTTAGAAATGTTACTATAGTTTATAAAAAGGCTAAGTTTACTTAGTAGATGACAGATAAATTATGTAAAATACAACGGGTTTAGCTCTTACGGGGATAAACAAGGATCAAACGCATGTCAATGCTAACTAACGTCTTTACCAGATTGAAAACCTCTGTCATATAAAATAGGAGGTTTGTTGCACAGAAGCATTTGGTTTGTAGGTACTGGGTAATCAGATAGAAACTTGAAATGTAAATGAAATATTTTTTAATGTTACTGTTTTTTTTCTAAACTAAAATGAACTGTCTATACAGACTACCTGTCATCTGACATAGTGCACACTGACCTTCACTAGATATTGCAGATGTGATTGCCTGGCCTGTATGGAGCTGGTTACACTGTGACAATCTTTGCCAGATAGCTGAACTCACCAGACACTTGGAATCCGCAAAAGATCTTTATTCAGGGTGGACGGACACATTTTGTAAGTCAAAACGAATATTTCCCTTCCTGACCTCTGGACCGGCTCCTCACACATGCAAGGCAGGAGGAACTGACATCACACATAGGGAAGGGGAATAGGAGGATTTGCAAATTAGGAAATGAAACAGCTTGCAAATTGAACTTGGCCAGTAGGTGGCAGCATAACATGGGTATTAAATATAATACAGCTATTAACAGCTGGGGCAGCGCAATGGGCTTTAATAGAAAAATAAGTAATAAAATGGAGCTTCACAGAAATAACTTTGTCTGACAGGATCATTTGAAAACTCGAAAGAGGCAAAACATCATTAAAGAGCTATAAGAAATAGAAAAAGTAAGACAAACTGAAAAGTTGCAAAGAATAGGACATATTAAGTTAATATAAAGGTGAACTACGCTTTCAATAGTGTAACCCCATCTAGGCTATATGCTAGACCTTGTCCGGCTAGGAAACGACAGAGCAAACAGAGCACCAGTTACATTTGACCCTCTCTCCACAGGATGGGCCTTTGCTACATGAAAGGGTGAAGGAATGGGGTTGCACAACTACACCTCACTTGTGCTGTGTGACTGAAAAAATAATTGGACGCCAGAAGGTTTTTAAATCAAACAAACAGCAGCAGGCTTTATTCTATTAAAGTGGAAAGCAGGGTTTTATATTCACAATCCTTTGAGGTTTATCACATACATGTCGGGTAACATCACAGTATTTCAGAGCCAGCACCTTCTAACAACCCTGTGGAGATAGCGTACCACATGGATAGATGCACATTGGATCAGGGAAACCCCTAACCCTAAATCCCTATGAGGCTGTGATCCGTAGACTACAGGCCAGTCTTGCCTTAGGGGAGAGCTTCCCCCTTGCTATCCCCCATAGTTGGAGCCGGGCAGCTCTTGCTCACTAGTTCTATTTGCCTCACTTAGACTAATTTCTAACCTAGACCTAGAAAGTGCTCTTACAGTATCTACCCTGTCCTGACTACACCTCATTCACGGGGTCCCTGTATCTCCGACTTCACCAAAGGCCTCACCACCCTTGGGGCCTTCCCTTTACTGGATCTAATACTCCAGGCTCCCAGTGCATTCACTCTCTCCTGGAATGGCAGGGAAAAAGCAAAAGCTCTGCCCAGCACTATACTGAAGTATGGCAGGAACTTGTCATCAGCCTCTGGGCCAATGATACCATGTAAACATTATGCTAATAAGCTAAAGGTGGATACATAGGCTTTCGCCCAGCAACTAGAGAACAAGGAAGTAAAGCCAGGAGCGTTAACCCTCTGGGTCCCTACATCAGTACTCTGTAGTGATAATAGGAATAGTGATGATACTAAGGGGCAAATTCACTAAGCGCCGAAAATGCGCTAGCGACGGCTTCGCTGCACTTCGCCAGGCGTAGTTTCATCAGGGCTGCACAAATTCACGAAGATCTGAAGTTGCACACAGGTTACCGAACGGTTGCGAAGTTGCGCTTGCGATAATACGTTAAGCAGTCCGAAGTTACGCTAGTGATGCCTAATTAGCATGCAGGCGTGCAGTTAAAGTACAATGGACGTGTATGCTGTAGCAACTACATTACACTACACAAGGACAGGGAAACTTAAAATTATATAGAGGTGCTATATTGCCCTACATATGTGCCCACTGTATAGTTTAGGTGCCAAATGTAAGGAGGAAGGAGGGTACCTCAAAAAAAATTTTTTCAGGCTATCACCCAGTAAAAAGTAAAAAAAAAGCCAGCATTTTTCAACTATTTTTGAAGAAACTCCTATCTACTCTATTGCACTTCGCCTGGTCTGAGCTGGCAAAGTCAAGTCTGGCGCAAGAGGTAACGTTAAGTAAAATCCACAAATTAGTGAATTAGCGTAGTTATGTCCCTTCGCCAGAGCGCAACTTCGTCTGGCGTTAGGGCGCTAAAGTATGTCTACTTCGCTAGTGAATTTACGCCAGCACCCGTTAGTAAATCGGCAAAGTGGCAAAATGACCTCACGCTGTCGAATTTTCACTAGCATTAGCCACTTCGCCCTTTGCGTAAATTTGCCTTTAACACTGTTATCTTCACTAAAACAGTGTACCTCCAAAAATAATGTTTTTACTAATGAATATCACCAAATTAAACAACTTATTATGAATTAATGAAGCAGAAGGGAAGCGTAAAATATTTGAAAGGAGCATATTAACCATAAATGGATATTGAATTTTCATAGACTGGAAATATAAATATACAACAGCCAAAAGGATTTCTGTTTTTAATAGCAGGCTTAGAATGCTGAACATTTAGGAAATAATGCCACTTAGATCTGAGCACTGCATCACCAGAATCTTTTTTTTATTGAACTTTAATTCAGTTAATGCAGTTTTTGTTTACTTTCAGTAATTACCACTTTTATAGTCTACTGACAGCTTGAGAAAGCCAGAGAAAGATAAAAGTCTATGCACAATGTACAAAACACACAGTGTAAAACATTATAAAAAAACCTTTCAGTTGGTTTCCCAGTGAAAGTCAGAATAGCCAGCATGCTTTCCATTTTGAATAACATTGTCACAGTATGACATTGACAGCCAAGTGTGACCAGACAGAGGTCTAGGTCTCTCAGCATCATTTCCTTCTTTATCCTGTCTGAGTATTCTGCAATAAAAAAAAAATATAACCTCTCCTGGCCACTTTCCAGCGTACAAGATTAGCCTAAAGCTGGCCATAGACGCAAAGATCCGATCGTACGAATCAACGTACGATCGGACTTTCCCATCTCCCGACCCTCCACTAACCATTCAGATCAAAGTCTTTACCATTCCGATCAAATAAGAACAGATCACCCAATGTTCTGCCCCTGACAGCAATCGTACGATACTTATGTCTGACAACACTAGTGACAGTCTCCCACTGAAAATCGTACGATCGGCAATACACGCAGAGATATTATCGGCAGGCGACAGAAATTTTCTAACCTGTCCGATCGACCAAACGACCGATCTCCGACGGACGAAAAATGTCGGGACTCTCCACACATGGTCCGAAAATCGTACGAATCCACGATTCGTACGATCGGATCTTTGCGTCTATGGCCAGCTTTAGAGAAAGTTAATGAAAAATAAGAGATTCTACTATAGAGTACAAAAAGATGGAGATTATGGGGGGTCATTTACATCTGCATGTGCAATGGGCTAAGCGCATCGTCATTTTCTTTAAACACAATGCAGCATTTTCCCCTTGATTCCAGTGTAACTATGATTGATAGTGGGAAATGCAGCTGTTATGCAGAATGCTTGGGACCTGGGGCTTTTCAGATAATGGAGCTTTCAGTAATTTGGATCTTCATACCTTTAGTTTAGAAAATCATGTGAAAATTAAAAAAAACAAATAGGCTGGTCCTGCTTCCAATTAGGAATAATTATATCTTATTTTGGATCATGTACAAGGTACTCTTCTATTCTTACAGAGGAAATGGAGAATTTTGAATTTTTAAATATTCTGATTATTTGGATAAAATGGAGTCTATGAAAGACGGCCTTTCCGTTATTCAGAAATCTCTGGATATCAGGTTTACAGATTATGGATCCGAATGCATTTGCTTTTTGAGATGAATCCAATGCAATATGGTCTGAAAATTTTGGGGGGTTTGGCAATCGGCGTGAGTGCTCCGTAGTCTTTCTGCAGAACTGCACTGTGGAAACGGACTCATGCTGCTGTGGGCACCCTGGAGCTACCAATTGGTTTGGAGGTGGAGGTAGCTTCAGTGTTCCCCTGCAGAAAAAGAAGCCACAAAGCAAAATTCAGATGGCAAAATGAACCAAGCAGAGCCAAGTGCAACTATATGGAAGTGCAAGGACAGCATGTTGACGCAAGCACCTTTAATGAATTTAATTTATTATGCAACTAACTGTGGTACCGCAACTGCACTTGTGGTCATGATTTACCCCTATAATCTAGGAAAGAGTAGGAGCTAAACCAGTATTTACATAACAAGTGATATGAAGAAAGGAATATCCACAATGTGGGTGGATTCTGGGTGCAGACATGGGTTTCAGACATGCTGAAATTGGTATGAAACCACATATCTAATGAAAATCTGTGTATAGCCAGCTTTATAAACAATAGAATGTTTTTACTGTACCACGGTGAAAGCCTCTCACTGGCCTGTTTCTCTTTCCTTGGTTGTATTCCGATAACCCATCTGGCTTACCCACCTACTTCTTCCCCCAAAGAGTGCTGCAGAGAAGATGCCTTGCCCTATATAGGAGTGTGGAGGCTAAAGCAGAGCTTGTATTATTTTGGGAATTCAATTATTTTTCAAAGTAAGATAAAGACACACCCAGGGCAACTTCACAAAGAAATTTAAAGTGGTGATTCACCTTTAAATTGACTTTCAGTATGTTTTAGACTGGCCGATGCTAAGAAACATTTCAAGTGGTCTTCATTATGTGTTTTTCTAGTTTCTTAATTATTTGCTTTCTGACACTTTCCAGCTTTCAAATGGGGGTAATTGACCCCATCTAAAAACAAATGTTTCTTTCATCATATCACCTGTTGTGTTAATACGAGTTTAGCTTCTATTCTTCCCTAGATTATGGGGTAATTCATGACCACAAGTGCAGTTGTGCTGCCACAGTTAGTTGAATAATAAATTAAATTCATTAAAGTTGTTTCAGCAGCTCTCTAGTTTGCAGTTTCAGCAGTCTGGTTTCTAGGGTCCAAATTGCCCTAGCAACCATGCATTGATTTGAGTGAGAGACTGGAATATGAATAGGAGAGGGCCTGAATAGAAAGATGAGCAATAAAATGTCGTAATAACTGTAACACCTATTTGGGCTGCATAGCACACAAATAGTTAAACTGTCCAGCTAGCAGTAGAAGCATGGGTTACACTGCGACTCACACAACAGGGTCAGGGCCTTCGCCATGTGGAAGTGTTCCCTCTATGGTGTAGTGCAACTACATCCCCCAGGCTACTGTGCATACAACAAAAGATGGGCGCCAGGAGGTTCTTGCAGTAAAACAGAAACGGTTTATTTAACTATGCACGAGGCAAGTGACCACAGGTTTAGTACTCACGCAGGAGCTGAGGCAATAGCACATTTCTCACACAGAGCTGCAGCCATTAGGCATTTCTCACAGAGGAAAGGTCTCCATTAGGCATTTGCAGAATACACACTCATTCCCTCCTGGAAATTGTCAGGAAAGCAGCTTCTACCCTACAGTCCCTCTTCACTGAGGTCCCTGACTGGAGGCAACACATAAAGCCTCTGGGAAGCTACTCCCTTACTGCAAATCCTTGTTGGAGCTTCAGCTGCTCTTTCTCTCTCACCTCTCTGCCTTTCTCTCCTAGAGAGACTATGACAAGTCTGCCCTAGTGTAACTATTCCTCATTCACGGGGTTACCTGGTCCCCAACTTCTTCTCCAAAGCACATGGGCCTTTCTGGGCCTAGCTGTAGCCAGGCTCCCCTGAGCACACCCAGCTGGATCACCATCCACAGGCCAAAGAGGAAGTGGCCACTCCCTACACACACTATATAGCAGTGTAGCAGGGGAGTGTCATTCTCTCCTGGCAGATCACTCTTTTCAAAACATTTTTATTGAAAAACAATGTCATATTCTCTAACATATCTTATTTTTCTTTTTATGCAGATGGAATATAATTCTCCTGCGCAGAGGAGAGCAGTATTTTCACTTCTCAAGCACATTACAGAAAGCAAAAGAATCAGAACTGTTAGAGTCCTTGTTCTATACATAAGTCTCTCAATGTAACTATAGCAAGGATTCTGGCAGATCACTCTAAGAAAAAGGTGGGGGCCTTAAAGCTGCAGGGCAGATTAACCCATAGGGGCCCCTACATAACAATAAATCTGTAGCCTTACAGATTATTTGTTTTTAGATGGGGTCAGGTGACCCCTCATTTGAAAGCTGGGAATAGTCAGAAGATGGAGAGAAATAATTAAAAACCTATAAAAAATGAAGACCAATTGAAAAGTTGCTAGGAATAGGCCATTCTATAACATACTAAAACTTAACTAAAAGCTGAACCACCCCTTTAATTTTTCCTGGCGTGCCTATATGTTACAATGCTCCTTCTGTTACAAACACCGCCAGTCTGTATTCAAGAGGAGTTTTGTTATACTAGACAGCACAGCTTGGTGATACAGAGATTACTGGGTGAGGTCATCCTGATTGTTTTTGCTGAGGAAGGGTTTACAATAGTCTTGTTTTGTTATTTCTCTGTGAGTACGCCATTGCTGCATTCTAGATAGATAAGCCTTTCCAATGGTAATCACTACTACTTTCCTTTCAAACTTCTACCTTCAGTTTTTCTTTCAGTAATTGCTGAAAAAGGGATGCCTGCTCTGACTGTATATTTCAACAATAGGGATTTACCATTTTCTATTCCAATGTGTATATTAAAGTAATAAACTTTTAAATAGCCAGTATTCCTTGATTCTGAAAAACTTCACAGACATTCTGTCAGAGCCACAACATTCTTCTCAAGCTAAACCCTCTCTACTAATCCCTTGTAGAAAATATCAGCCCAACCAATTCTTGCTATATCCCACTTTTGCCTAAAGTAACAGCTAACTGAAACCAAGGACTATCTTCCTCTATGGATATCATATTAGGCTTAAATAAACCCTACAAGCTATGTGTACTTAAGGCCTCTTCAGTCGATTCATAGAATGAATAGATTATTGATAGAATAAGTATAATTATAAGTATAGTGTTAAAATGTTACAGTAATTGCAGAAATGATATTGCTTCAAATGTGATGGCAGAAGCAAATCATCTTCTAACAACCACTAATTAATCCAGTTTAATGTCTACTCTTAAAGGCACAGTTCAGTATAAAAATAAAAACTGGGTAAATAGATAGGCTGTGCAAAATAAAAAAACAATTCTAATATAGTTAGTTAGCCAAAAATGTAATGTATAAAGGCTGGAGTGACTGGATGTCTAACATAATAGCCAGAACACTACTTCCTGCTTTGCAGCTCTCTTGCTTTCCACTGATTGGTTACCAGGCAGTAACCAATCAGTGACTTGAGAGAGGGGGGCATATGGGTCATAACTGTTTGCTTTTGAATCTGACCAGCATGTTAAGGATCAATTGCAAACTCACTGAAGAGTTTTGTCCCATGCAGCCCCCTTAGTCACTGACTAACTCAGAGTTAGAGAGCTGCAAAGCAGGAAGTAGTGTTCTGGCTATTATGTTGCAATTCAGACTAGGGATGTAGCGAACGTCGGAAAAAAAGTTCGCGAACATATTCGCGAACTTGCGCAAAAACGCGAGCGGTTCGCGAACGGTTCGCGAACCCCATAGACTTCAATGGGAAGGCGAACTTTAACATCTAAAAAAAAAATTTCTGGCCAGAAAAATGATTTTAAAGTTGTTTAAAGGGTGCAACGACCTGGACAGTGGCATGCCAGAGGGGGATCAAGGGCAAAAATGTATCTGAAAAATCTGCCTGTGTGTGCTTGGAAGAGATAGTGTAGGAAGGAAGCAGCAGCGGGGACCTCCTCCTCATCACTCATTATGTCCATCTCTGTCGTGTTCTCTGCCAGAATTAAATCTGGTGTAAGGTCCTCATCTCCTTCATCTTCTTCTGGCAATAATGGTTGCGCATTACTCAGTTCAAGAAACTCATGGGAAAATAACTCCTCTGACCCCAGTGAAGAAGGGGCACCGGTGGTGGAGGAAGTGTTACGTGGGGTGGCCATAGCAGTGGAGGATGAGGAGGATGTTGTGGTAAAGTTAGAAACGGTAGAGGATGGGGTGTGCTGTGTAAGCCAGTCAACTACCTCTTCAGCATTTTGGGAGTTCAGGGTCATTGGCTTTTTAAAACTGGGCAATTTGCTAGGGCCACAGGATTGCATAGCAGCACGGCCCCTAGCACGGCCTCTGCGTGGCGGCCTGCCTTTGCCTGGCATTATTTTTTAAAAAACAACAACAACAACAAAAACTCAGTTGGTTTTTCTGGAAACGATAATACAGTTGCCAGAAAAAATATGCCATATAAATGCTGAAAATAGTCATTTTTCGCCATACGTTGACCTTGTAGACATTGTTTGCCCAGTTTTTTTGGTTGCAGCCACTGAAGCACAGTTGCCAGAAAAAATATGCCATATAAATGCTGAAAATAGTCATTTTTTGCCATACGTTGACCTTGTAGGCATTGTTTGCCCAGTTTTTTTGGTCGCAGCCACTGAAGCACAGTTGCCAGAAAAAATATGCCATATAAATGCTGAAAATAGTCATTTTTTGCCATATACGTTGAGTCAACGTATGGCAAAAAATGACTATTTTCAGCATTTATATGGCATATTTTTTCTGGCCTCTGTGCTTCAGTGGCTGCGGCCAAAAAAACTGGGCAAACAATGCCTACAAGGTCAACGTCGTTGACCTTGTAGGCATTGTTTGCCCAGTTTTTTTGGCCGCAGCCACTGAAGCACAGAGGCCAGAAAAAATATGCCATATAAATGCTGAAAATAGTCATTTTTTGCCATACGTTGACTCAACGTATATGGCAAAAAATGACTATTTTCAGCATTTATATGGCATATTTTTTCTGGCCTCTGTGCTTCAGTGGCTGCGGCCAAAAAAACTGGGCAAACAATGCCTACAAGGTCAACGTCGTTGACCTTGTAGGCATTGTTTGCCCAGTTTTTTTGGCCGCAGCCACTGAAGCACAGAGGCCAGAAAAAATATGCCATATAAATGCTGAAAATAGTCATTTTTTTGGTCGCAGCCACTGAAGCACAGTTGCCAGAAAAATTATGCCATATAAATGCTGAAAATATGCATTTTTTTGGTTGCAGCCACTGAAGCACAGAGGCCAGAAAAATTATGCCATATAAATGCTGAAAATATAAATTTTTTTGGTTGCAGCCACTGAAGCACAGAGGCCAGAAAAATTATGCCATATAAATGCTGAAAATATGCATTTTTTTGGTTGCAGCCACTGAAGCACAGAGGCCAGAAAAATTATGCCATATAAATGCAGAAAATATGCATTTTTTTGGACGCAGCCACTGAAGCACAGTTGCCAGAAAAAATATGCCATATAAATGCTGAAAATAGTAATTTTTTGCCATACGTTGACCTTGTAGACATTGTTTGCCCAGTTTTTTTGGTTGCAGCCACTGAAGCACAGAGGCCAGAAAAAATTAAACCAGTAGGGTTTGCACCCTAGTTTGTAACGGTGGCGGAGGGAGGAGGAGGACGCTAAAGGACAGCTGTGTGTGGAGTCATGAGGCTTGAAGAGAAGGACAGCTGCATAGAAGTCAGAACAAGTCTTCCGGCGTGCAGTAACCCTCCGAGATCCACCCCTCATTCATTTTAATAAAGGTCAGGTAATCGACACTTTTGTGACCTAGGCGAGTTCTCTTCTCAGTTACAATCCCTCCTGCTGCACTGAAGGTCCTTTCTGAGAGCACACTTGAGGCTGGGCAAGACAAGAGGTTCATGGCAAATTGTGACAGCTCTGGCCACAGATCAAGCCTGCGCACCCAGTAGTCCAGGGGTTCATCGCTCCTCAGAGTGTCGATATCTGCAGTTAATGCCAGGTAGTCCGCTACCTGCCGGTCGAGGCGTTCTTTGAGGGTGGATCCAGAAGGGTTGTGGCGCTGCCTTGGACAGAAAAACATTTGCATGTCTGACGTTACAGACTGGCCAAAGGGCTTTGTCCTTGCAGGTGTGCTCGTGGCAGGATTACTGGCACCTCTGCCCCTGGAATGTTGATGAGTTCCTGAAGTGACATCACCCTTAAAAGCATTGTACAACATGTTTTGCAGGCTGGTTTGTAAATGCCGCATCTTTTCGGACTTGTGGTATGTTGGTAACATTTCTGACACTTTATGCTTGTACCGAGGGTCTAGTAGCGTTGCGACCCAGTACAGGTCCTTCTCCTTAAGCCTCTTGATACGGGGGTCCTTCAACAGGCATGACAGCATGAAAGACCCCATTCTCACAAGGTTGGATGCAGAGCTATCCATCTCCGCTTCCTCATTATCAAGGACTGCATCATCCACGGTCTCCTCCCCCCAGCCACGTACAAGACCAGGGGTCCCCAAAAGGTCACCACTAGCCCCCTGGGAAGCCTGCTCCTGTTGGTCCTCCTCCTCCTCCTCCACAAAGCCACCTTCCTCCTCTGACTCCACTTCTGGCACCTCTCCCTGCGTTGCAGCAGGTGCCTGGGTTCGTTCTGGTGATTCCGACCAGAAATCGTGCGCTTCCAGCTCCTCGTCACGCTGGTCTACAGCCTCATCTGTCACTCGTCGCACGGCACGCTCCAGGAATAAAGCGAAGGGTATTAGGTCGCTGATGGTGCCTTCGGTGCGACTGACCATATTTGTCACCTCTTCAAAAGGTCGCATGAGCCTGCAGGCATCGCGCATAAGCACCCAGTAACGGGGGAAAAAATCCCCAGCTGTGCAGATCCAGTCCTACCACCCAGTTCAAAAAGGTACTCGTTGACGGCCCTTTGTTGTTGCAGCAGACGTTCCAACATAAGGAGCGTTGAATTCCAGCGAGTCTGGCTGTCAGAAATCAAACGCCTGACTGGCATGTTGTAGCGCTGCTGAATGTCAGCAAGGCGTGCCATGGCTGTGTAGGAACGTCTGAAATGGGCCGACACCTTTCTGGACTGGGTGAGAACGTCCTGGAATCCTGGGTACTTGGAGACAAAACGTTGGACTATTAAATTTAACACATGTGCCATGCAGGGCACATGTGTTAAATTGCCTAGTCTCAACGCTGCCAACAGATTGCTTCCATTGTCACACACCACTTTTCCGATCTGCAGTTGGTGTGGGGTCAGCCACCGATCGGCCTGTGACTGCAGAGATGACAGGAGTACAGATCCGGTATGGTTTTTGCTTTCCAGGCACGTCATCCCCAAGACAGCGTGACAACGGCGTACCTGGCACGTCGAATAGCCTAGGGGGAGCTGGGGGTGCACAGGTGTGGAGGAGGAGAAGGAGGACCCAGCAGCAGAGTAAGAAGAAGAAGAAGACGAGGTAGAGAGCGATGGAGGAGTAGAGGTGGTGGCAGAACCGCGTGCAATCCGTGGTGGTGACACCAACTCCACTGTTGTTGTTGAGCTACCCATTCCCTGCTTCCCAGCCATTACCAAGTTCACCCAGTGGGCAGTGTAGGTGACATACCTGCCCTGACCATGCTTGGAGGACCATGCGTCAGTAGTCATATGGACCTTTGGCCCAACACTAAGTGACAGAGATGCGGTAACTTGGCTCTGCACATGTTGGTACAGGTGTGGTATTCCCTTTTTAGAAAAAAAATTGCGGCTGGGTACCTTCCACTGCGGTGTCCCAATTGCTACAAATTTGCGGAAGGCCTCAGAGTCCACCAGCTGGTATGGTAAAAGCTGGCGGGCTAAGAGTGCAGACAAGCCAGCTGTCAGACGCCGGGCAAGGGGGTGACAGTCAGACATTGGCTTCTTACGCTCAAACATGGCCTTCACAGAAACTTGGCTGGTGGCAGATGACTGGGAATGGGAACAGGTGGTCAAGGTGGAAGGCGGAGTGGAGGGTGGTTCAGACGGGTCAAGGAGAGCAGAGGTAGAGCAGTAAGATGCTGGACCAGAAGGAGTGTGGCTTTTTAGTTTGCCTGTTGCCTTTGAGGTGTTGCTCCCAAAGTGCTTTGTGCTTGCCGCTCATGTGCCTTCGCATAGAAGTTGTACCTATGTGGCTGTTGGGCTTACCAAGGCTCAGTTTCTGACTGCACTCATTGCAAATTACAATGCTTTTGTCAGAGGCACACACATTAAAAAAATCCCACACTGCTGACTTTTTGGAAGTGTGCGATCTGGCGGTAACAGTAGAAGTTGGCGGCATTGGCGGCAATGGCGGGTGCGTTGGCCGGCTGAACACAGGTGCCGATACATGTTGTTGCCCTACTGATCCCTGCGGGCTGTCCTCCCTGCTTCTTCTAAGTCTTATTCTCCTACTGCCTCTCTGACTCTCCGTCTCTCCATCTGAACTACCCTCCTCTTGCTCTCTTCTACTAGGCACCCACAAAACATCAATCTCCTCATCATCATTCTCCTCAGATGCATCAATTTCTTCTGACACATCACAGAAGGAAGCAGCAGCGGGGACCTCCTCCTCATCACTCATTATGTCCATCTCTGTCGTGTTCTCTGCCAGAATTAAATCTGGTGTAAGGTCCTCATCTCCTTCATCTTCTTCTGGCAATAATGGTTGCGCATTACTCAGTTCAAAGAAACTCATGGGAAAATAACTCCTCTGACCCCAGTGAAGAAGGGGCACCGGTGGTGGAGGAAGTGTTACGTGGGGTGGCCATAGCAGTGGAGGATGAGGAGGATGTTGTGGTAAAGTTAGAAACGGTAGAGGATGGGGTGTGCTGTGTAAGCCAGTCAACTACACTACTACATACGTATCTAAAAGTCACACAAACTGGTGCAATTGTCTGGTCGTATTGTTAGCAGCACGTAGCACTAAGAGCGTTGGCTGCGAGAAAAAACTGTGCAAATATTATTAAAATAACCAAAACAAAGGATAGGATACTAATATTATGAAATGCCTAAAGGTACGGTGGATTTCTTTGAGGATAACGTCACAGCTTGAAGAAAACACAATTGGCTCTCAAGCTAACTACTACTAGCGGTGGATAAATTACGAAAATAATATGGCTGCTGAAAAAAAGTTATTCTGAGAAGAATTGAATATTATTTGACAAAGGCTCACAGCTAGAAGTGAAGAAAACACTGTGGTGCCTACTCAAATATATTTTTACTACAGCGGTGGATACGGCAGACATGCTTGAAAAAATGCTCATTATGCACGGTAATTATTATGGATATATATACAGAAGTGAACAAAGTCCACTCAACCCAAATGAGGGTCACTAAAACCGTGGCGCCGTCACGTATACACTACTACGCGGTGGATACGGATTAGGTTAAATATTAATTATGGCTGCTTGAAAAAAGTCACTCCTGGTGTTTTTTCTGAGACGGTATATATGGATATTTAGACAGAATCGTGAACAAGGTCAACACACGCTAGATGGCCGGGTTGGAGAAACACTGTGCCAAATACATGCCTACAAGGTCAACGTATACACCTACGTACAGCGGTGGTACGGATTACGATAGATATATTCTGGCTGCTTGTAAAAGTCACTCCGGTGTTTTTTCTTGAGACGGTATATTATGATATTTAGACAGAATCTGAACAAGGTCACACAAGCTAGATGGCGGTGTTGAAGAACAACAGGTGATGCAACTAATCCTACGAAGCTCAACGTATACATACTAACAGCGGTTGGCATACGGATTACGTAAATATATTATGGCTGCTTGAAAAAAGTCACTTCCGTTCTTTTTCTGGAGACGTATATTATGGATAATTTAGACGAATTTGTGACATCGGTCCACACCGCTAAGATGCGGTTAAGAAAACACCTGTATTGCAAATAATCTACCAACACGAGTCAACGTTATACATACCTACAGCGGTTTGGATCGGATTACGTCTAAAAATATTATGGTCTTTTGAAAAAGTCACCTCCGTGTATTTTTCTGAGAACGGTAATGATTATGGATATTGACAGAATGGTGAACAGGTCACACATCTACGATGGCGGGTCTTGAAGAAAAACACTGGCAAAAAATGCCTACAGGGCAGAATAATGCTTAAAACGTCACATTATACACTACTACAGCGGGTAGTAAAATAAAAAAAAGTAAATAAAAAAAAAGTGTGAAGATTAAAAAAATAAAAGTTGGTTGCTGCCTGAACTACTAGGAGCAGCAGATTAGCACACCAGTCCCACTCCCCAACACTGCTAGACTAATAGCACTGGGCTCTTATAGTAGTAGTAGTAGTAGTAGTAAAACAACAAAAAAATAAATAAAAGCAGTCCTTACAAGGACTACTGTTATTGCAGCAGTCAGCAGATGAGATCAGAAGCAGGACAGCTGCCCACTGCAGCTACATACAGAGCACTGCAGTAGAAGGTAGATTACTAGCCAGCAAAGCTACCTAAGCTTAAATGTCCCTCAAACCCCTGCAGACTTCTGTCCCTCCAATAACAGAGCAGTATCAAAACGATTACTAGCCAGCAAACTTTCAACTGTCCCTGAAATCACTAACAGGCAGCAGCTCTCTCCCTACACTATCTCTTCAGCACACACAGGCAGAGTGAAAAAACGCTGCAGGGCTTCGGTTTTTATAGGGAAGGGGAGTGGTCCAGGGGAGAGCTTCCTGATTGGCTGCCATGTACCTGCTGGTCTGGGGTGAGAGGGCAAAAAAAAGCGCCAACAATGGCGAACCCAAAATGGCGAACGTCGCGCGACGTTCGCGAACTTCCGGCGAGCGCGAACACCCGATGTTCGCGCGAACAAGTTCGCCGGCGAACAGTTCGCGACATCTCTAATTCAGACCATTCCAGTCTTTATAGATTACATTTTTGGCTAACTAACTCTATTAGAAAAAAAAATATTTTGCACAGCCTATCTATTTACCCAGTTTTTATTTTTACACTGTTTTAACTGTTCCTTTAAGATCAAAAAATAAAAAGTTAACATTTCATGCAGCAAAAAGACATAAAATCATAGAATGGAAAAGGATACAAAGAAGGGTTTATTTTAATCAATACTGACACTTTCTGAGCCAGGAATAGTGTGAATATGCAGTAAAAAACAGCTCAGCGCTGTTATTTTAAATACAGTCTCTTTACATATCACTGAAACCCAGGCCTCAGAACTCTCTCCTTCTATGCTGGGGGTTAGAGGTGGAGTTCTGCTAGTCTGGTGTGCAGTTTCCCTACCATTCAGAACAAAGGAAAATCTGACATCAGCAGCTCAGGGACATTAAGACGGACATGGCAAGTGGAGTGTATCTGGGTTGCTGGGGTGTGAAGAAAGAAACAAGAAAGAAGCAATTTAAATAATTTAAAAAATAAAACAAAATCTGATGTTTTACTTCATACTGACACAACTACTATATTATATTTAATATTTAATAATCATAATGTATGAAAACACTTTTTATTGTAATTTGTAATTCAAGGGAACTTCAATTTACTTGTGTTCTGTAATCAAACCTTCCCCGCTTTCTGTAAAAACAGTAATATTAGCTGCTGTGCTTAGGGGCACAAGGCACTAATAAATCCACCTGGTAGGCCAATTGTTTTTGCAATGGGGTCAGTGTTTGAACAACTCTCACAGTATATAGACTCATTTTTACAAGAAATCGTTAAGCAAATAAAAATGTGCTTGAAGGACACTAATAA
Organism: Xenopus laevis; assembly: GCF_017654675.1. Taxonomy (NCBI): domain Eukaryota; kingdom Metazoa; phylum Chordata; class Amphibia; order Anura; family Pipidae; genus Xenopus; species Xenopus laevis. Next base: position 91,213,941 of record NC_054379.1, read on the forward strand.
TTTCCTATAACAGTTTAAAGACATAAAAGGCATAAAACGAGGAAATGTTCTATAGATGTACAAAGCATGTACACATCGATTGCATATACAGAAGGGATGCAGTACGTGGAGGAAGCATTATTGGATTCTAATTTACTTAACCATCTAATATACTTCCTCCTTTACTGCTTACATTGCTTTATTGCCACAAACAAAGAACCTCAAAGGGTGCTGCAGTTGCACCATCATATGCCAATATCTTCATTCACCATTTGGAAAAAGATATGTTTCTTAAACCCTATGCTAAATATACAGTGATATACTTCAGATATGTGGATGATATCTAATTTGGCAAGGGCCATTACAAAATCTGAAAGAGATGGTTCAGAAAGCCAACACAATGCATCCCACCATGAAAATTCACAATGGAATTATCTACAGACACCATCCACTATCTAGATGTTAGCATCCCCATACAACAGGGGCATATTGTAACGAATTTTATAGTCGAAAATAACCTATTAATGAAAAACAACTTCCACTGCCCCTAGTGTAAGTAAAGGTATACCCAAGGGCCAATTTCTGAGGGCAAGGAGGATTACTTCTAATTAACATTCCAAAAAATATCCCAACACCAATTCTGAGGTTTTAAATTAGTATAAGTAATGTTTGTCCGCTTGATCCTCTATAACACAAAGATTTGTAGCGGTTAAAGTCCGCTCACCGTTGGTAGTAATTGGCTCGGGTGCACCTGCCCCGAGCCCTGCGTTTATTACACAATCCTTCACACGTTATTTCCAACGGTTATTTGCACTCATAGATAAATATAAGGATCGGCTTACCCTCTCCACGAGGTGACCCGGGTGGTGCCGCCCGAGTCTGTCGCTAAGGGAGACGATTTCACAATGCACATCCAAGACGTTGCAGTGATCTTTTAACCAATAACCTACCCGAGCGTTCTTTTTGACTTTGGAGTGCGCTGCAACGTCTTGGATGTGCATTGGGATTACTTCTAATGACCATCGCTTTGAGAAAGCCTTGGAAACCCTCATAAAAAGATTTCAGGATAAGGGTTATGATCGAACACACTAGAAATAGTAAGTTCATATACAAATTAGGGCCTCTTTGCAGAAAAAAAAACAGAATAAAAGGTAGAAAATTGGATACCATTGGTGGCAAAATTCGACAAAAGAAGTAATAGAATAGATGAAATCATATGTAAGTTTTGGGCCATTTTACAACAAGATAGGAAATTTGGTCCTCTGTTTAAAGAACTCCCCTTTTCTGTATATAACAATTCCAACCTGAGAGAATTCTATTGCTTCTTTATACATTTTATACAGGGACTAAGTTTTACCTTCAACTTACTTGCTGCTTTCAAGGTTAAAACTCTCAAACATGGTTGTCCTTTTACTGGCCACCACTGGGATCACCTGACTATATCTGGAAATGTATAATGAAGCAATAGAATTCTTAGTGAATAAGATGCAAGTTGAGTGTAGGACTGGCCATACAGGGGGTGACTTTGACGTAGTTGGCCATCTTAAATATATTGCTATATATGGACAAACAATCTCTGTTTTGTGAAAATAGAAAAGTGATTACTCGACTGACATCACCTTAAATATATGTAACATATATCATCTCTCTACTGGAACACAGCTCAGTCAGACCTTCACTAAAGCATGAGACAAACACCCACTCATAGTACAGGTATGGGATCCATTATCCAAAAAACCCATTATACAGAAAGCGCTGAATTACGGAAAGGCCATCTCCCATAGACTCCATTTTATCCAAATAATCCAATTTTTTTTAAATGATTTCATTTTTTTTGTAATAATAAAACAGTACCTTGTACTTGATCCAAACTAAGATATAATTAATCCCTATTGGAAGCAACACCAGCCTATTGGATTTATTTAATGTTTACAGGATATTCTTGTAGACTTAAGATATAAAGATCCAAATTATGGAAAGATACATTATCCAGAAAACCCAGGTCCCGAGCATTTTGCATGACAGGTCCCATACCTGTACTGACAAGAGTCTCAGCAGCTTACATGACTGCAAAGTAGGACATGGAGTGATGAATAATCTTTGGAACAAAGACAACGAAAAAGCTTTTTTTTCTTAATAAGAGAGTTAAGTCTTTTAAATACTTTCATGGGCTTTTTCAGCTGTGAACTAGATGGCCCCACAGCAAAATCATTTTAGGCCCCCCAAAAACATTTGGGTAGATGACTTGTTTTATTTGAACTGAGCCTATCAACCAAACCTATTTTCAGTTTAACTTTGAGAAGTAATATTTTGCATTGAATTGTTTTCAGTTATCCATGTTTGTACAAATAATGTAATTACCTGTTGACCTTTTTATTTAATTTGTAGTTACATCATGTAACTAAAAATAATAAACATGGGGCAAAAGTCTAAAGAAAATATACTCCTCTTGTACAGATCTACACTGAGGAGAATGGAACCAACATATGTTACATATACTATATAGTGGGTGTGGGTGTGGGAAAAATTAACCTCTTTTAATATATAAATATTTGAGATCTGTCAATAGAAGGCTAGCATTATTGAATCACGCTCATGAACAATGGTATCTTTACCAACTGTAACAAACTTGTTTAAAGTGGACCCGTCACCCAAACAAAATTATTCCAAATCCTATTTTATCATGTTAGTCAAGCAAAATGAACTTTAATTACACTGTGTAAATTATTTGAATATTGTTTCCATCAGTCTCGGAATTCAAAATTATAGCAACCAGGAAGGAGCCATTTTGTGGACACTGTTATTAAGGCAATCCTTACATAATCTCAGAATCTTGTTTGTGCACCAGGGGACAGGGACCCAATGCCCATCCCCATGCACTGGTTACACAATTAAATCGTTAAGAGAGCTGGGGGAATGTGGGGAGAGCGGTGACATCTAGGAAGTGCTGAATGGAAAGTGAAAGTAATTGCTTGCCCCGCCTCTATGCCTAGGCATAGAGGTGGGGTAGGCAATATTTGATTGACAGCTGATATTTTTAAATGAGTTTACAACAGCTATGAATGCTTTATTGAAAAAAAGAAATTGGATTTCAGGTTTAATTTAAAAAGGACTTTTATTATACAGATTTTCATGTCTGGGTGACGGGTCCACTTTAAGCCTGAACCTATGGTTAGGTTGCTGGCGTAGATCTGACTCCTCCGTATAGCAGGAGAGTCCAGCTAGTCCTGGTTTTAACCGATGCCCTTTTGGGGCCCCAGAACTTTCTGCTGCTTCCTAGCTGGGAACCTACCAACTTCAGAGTGCAGAAATCCCAAAAGCGAGCTACAGGCAAGGGTTAAGAGAAGAGGAGTCAAAAACAGGCGGCAAGTTTCAAGGTCAGAAGGCTGGCCAAGGTCAAAAACCAGGAACAAATGACACAATAGCATTTGTGCAGGATCTGGGATAACCAAAATCCAGCTTGGGCAATGAATGAATGAGAGAGCAGGTTTAAATAGCAAGATTTGGAACAAAAGGACAGGAAATAGGAAGTAAGGGCAAAATATAACATAGCCCACAACAAAGATGACAGTGCCGGCTTCAAACTGCAGAACTGCACGTTGTGACGTCATCATGCACGTGACGACACACATATCTACCTTTCGCCTATGCACAGAGGATCACACCCGCCGCCTGGAGCACAAGGAGGTAAGAGAGCGCACCAGTCCAGTGAAGCGCCTTACACCAACATAGAACTATATGACACATATGCATGGCTGTAAAAAACATAAATAGCCCAAAGAAAATTTGATCAGAAATTTACTAAAAAATTGTTTGCCATGGCTGCAAAGCAGATACTGAATATATAAAACACTTTTATACTTGAAAAAGTTCCTGTTGCTTGCTATATATTATATATATATATATATATATATATATATATATATATATATATATATATATATATATAATTGAAAAAAAACATTATCTAGAAAGCTCTGGATTACAGGAAGGCCAGACTCCATTTTAAACAAATAATTCTAATCTTTAAAAATGATTTCCTTTTTCTCTGTAGTAATAATTGTCCTTGATGGTAACTACGCTGCATAAATCCATATTGGTGGCAAAACAATCCTATTGGTTTATTATTAAGAATGGTGATCCAAATTACACATCCCTTATCTGAAAAATCCCAGATCTCAAGCATTCTGGATAATACATTCTATACCTGTATATACACACAGACAGGTATTTTATTTATACCTGTACAAGGTATACAGCTCTGTGTACACTCAATGTATCCAATTCAGTGTGTGTGCTTGAATATGTGTAACTTGACATTGAAGCACACACCCTACCTTAAGTCCAGCATGCATTCACTTCATTCTGGTACCGCAATTCCTTCAAATGGAACCACCACTGTGTTCCTACACCTATGCTAAAGCTGGCGTGCCAGTGTTGAAGCCCTGTTTTTTGGAGGTCTCTTCATTGCCTTCTTTCATATTTTCCTAAACTTTAATTATACTGATGATGGCTGCCATGACGTTTTGTCTGCATTATTGTATTTTGCCATATAGCAGTAACTACAACAACAATTTTCTATTGTTTTGTCCTAGGCTGCTCTAGAACTTTAAAAAGACACATAACCAAACTATACCTGGAGATAGTAAAACCATGCTTAGGCAGTTCAAATAATTCAAAAAGTATCACTTTATATAGATTTTCTCTGAATCGAAAAAAATATATATTTTTAATTTATTAAATGCTCTAATAAAATCAGCCAAATCCATAATATGTATATTTATACCTGATTGTTTGATGTAGTCCTGATTTTTCAGGTACAAAAATGGGGGGGGGGGGTTGTGGGTGCACACCTCAGGCCAATATCCAAACGTTTACTGTAGATCCCTGTCTAAATAATTCAAGTAAATATGCAAGTGCATGTAATTTTGAAACAGGGTTCTTTTGTTACAAAGTTATGATCATAATATTGATAAGCCACCGTACCACGTCAATCCTGATTTTTCAGGACCTCACAAAGGCTATGGATGGGGTTTTTTGCTTAAATGCTGTATCCCTATGAAAATAGATTACACTGGACAAAGGGGGGAACCCCAAAACGTGTATTGTATGTTGGCACAATAAAACATATTTGCAGATGAATGTTCTGCAGTAATGTCTGCTCTGTTAAGTTTTCATTTAAGCAATTACTCCAAACCATGAGATGCAGAAGAACAACCCCTTATCCAGAAACCCGATATCCAGAAAGTTCCTAATTACGGGATGGCTGTCTCCCATAGACTCCATTTTATCCAAATAATCCAAATGTTTAAAAATTATTTCCTTTTTCTCTGTAATAATAAAACAGTAGCTTGTACTTGATCCCAACTAATAATTAATCCTTATTGGAAGCAAAACCAGCCTATTGGGTTTATTTAATGTTTAAATGAATTTCTAGTAGACTTAAGGCATGAAGACCCAAATTACGGAAAGATCCGTTATCTGGAAAACCCCAGGCCCTGAGCATTCTGGATAACAGGTCCCATACCTGTATTGTTTTAATTATACCTTGACTAAAAATCCTGAAGTGGCTGGTATTCAAACACTTGATATACATATTACAAGTGATGTTATAAACTAAACAGCAATTAGATTTAAAACATCACAAACAGCACCAAACTTTATAGAGCATGTAAAAATGGTAAATTGGTGCACAGCACTAATATATACAGTATAAAGGAACAGTTCAGTGTGAAAATAAAAACAGTGTAAATAGATAGGTTTGTGCAAAATAAAAAATGTTTCTAATATAGTTAGTTAGCCAAAAATGTAATCTATAAAGGCTGGAGTGACTGGACGTGTAACATAATAGCCAGAACACTACTTCCTGCTTTTCAGCTCTCTAACTCTGAGTTAGTCAGTGACTTGAATGGGGGCCACATGGTACATATCTGTTCAGTGAATTTGCAATTGATCCTCAGCATTCAGCTCAGATTCAAAAGCAACAGATATGACCCATGTGGCCCCACTCAAGTCTCTGATTGGTTACTGCCTGGTAACCAGGGTAACCAGTCAGTGTAAACCAAGAGAGCTGAAAAGCAGGAAGTAGTGTTTAAAAGTCACAAAAAGCTACTTCCAAAGTTGCATGTATAAAAATTGACATCCAAAAGGCAATGTCATAAAGGCTGCAACAAATATGTCACAGGACAGCCTGAACTTTACAATCACTAGACAATCCTTACATTCACCTTATGGGTAACCCCCAACTAAGATTTAATGTCCTGTGCGCTCCATGGGATTGATGGACTGCTGTGCCATCTGCCCTGTTATCAAGCTGTCCCTGAAATTGCAGTCAGATAATACTCAAGTTCTGCAAGTGTGTTATTTTTTACTGTTTTGCAAATAGAAGGCCTCTGTGGTAATCACGAAAGCTATTATTTTAATCTCCTCCAAACAATACAAAGAGAAGGTCAAAAATGCTAACTACACATACTGTACAAGACAGAACATAGATGCAGGCAAACCAGTTAATCACTTATTTACATTAGAACAGTTTTCCTGTAATCATTTCTTTTTTTATTATTCATTTCTGCATAGTAATGAAGAAAAAGGTTTAAATTGTCTTTTAATGAGCATTTTGTGGTTTCCAAATTCACAGTAAGGATATCTCCTCCCAAAGATTAACCTTACCCAGCATCACTAGATGTGTAACAGAGAGGAATAATGAAACATTATGTAAACCGTTCTTGCTTATTCTACATTCTTGAACAACTTTATATTTAACTGTTCCTAATTCATTCTCTTAAAGGGCACTTATCATCAATGTGCCCTTCTGGGTACTAAAACAGATTTTAAGAAGAAGGATAGGTTAAATTACTGGGAGCTGGTGCTCCTGGTTGCTAAAAACTGCATTTATATGGTATTCCTGTATGAGCACCATACAGTTATCTTCCATTTCTTTATTCTCCATTGGTGCCAGTATAAGCACAGTATACTGAAAAATCAGATTTTCTTTTATTTGTCTAGAGGAGAAGAGATACAAGAAGATCTCTCCCTGGTTCCACAGAAGTATCCTGGGTACTGTATAGTTTTGGCATCCAAAATCTACAGCTTGAGGGATCAGGTAAGCGAGATCTTGAGCACGCTTCCTTTTTCTTTAAACTCTTCGATTGTCCTGCTATTAAAGGCTCATTCCAACTTACCACAATAATTGCAGAGAACATAGCAGATCAGAAAAATATTCAGAGGTTTTTAGTTTTAATATGATGCTTTTTGAAATAGCATCCCTTTATTTCTAAGGTTTCTGGATAACCAGAAAACAGATCCCATATATTAGCCTATAGTTCATCCATCTAGCAGAGAAACAAATAAAAAGGCAAAGGGACTTTCTAGTGAATCTTGTTTCTTTCTTAGTGCTGTGTAGAAAAGACTCTAAAAAGGGAGATGTGCAATATAATTTTATTGCATTTGTACATACATTTCGGCAATACAAAAAAACACACCAGTGCCCCTGAGATCAAGCAGGATTTCAGAACATACAATGGAACATACAACGGAATTCATAGCTCAGATATACACTACTTGACTAACAGTATGTCCTCACCTGCCTGTCCAACATCTCATTCCCAGAATAAGAAACTGGTCCTCTTTTTTATGCTGTAACACAGTCTTCTCTTGATTTAGTGGGATTTGCTTCCAATCAGCCACAAATGTATTAGTTGGCTTCCCTGTCAGCATTTCAATGCCTCCTACAGTATTTCAGTTAGGTTGAGGTTAGGGCTTTGAGCAGGCCAGTTCTTCCACCAAACCCATTATTAAAAGACCATACACTGTGCATGGGTTATTATCTACACCTTAAAGGAGAAGGAAAGCTACGGAGGCATTTTATTGCCAATAGATTAGCTGCAATAGTGCAAGCTAGAATGCTATATTTATTCTGTAGAATGTTTTACCATACCTGAGTAAAAAGCTCTAGAAACTCTCTGTTTGTTTAGGATAGGAGCTGCAGTATTAATGTGGTGTGACATCACTTCCTGCCTGAGTCTCTCCCTGCTCTGGGCTCAGATTACAGTAGAGAAGGGAGGGAGGGGGGGAAGAGGAACAAACAGAGCATGCTCTTGCCCAGGGCAATGAGGTTTAAGCTGAAGGCAGGAAGTCTGATACAGAAGCCCATGTGTACACAATAGAAGGAAAGAAATGCTGTGTTTCTTTTGACAGGGGACTCAGAGCAACATTACTTTGGGGGTTTACTGGTATATTTAGATGGACCTTTCTGATAAGGCTTACTTAGTTTTAACCTTTCCTTCTCCTTTAAATAGCCTATTTGAATAATTATAAGTGGTGTCCACTTACTTTGGCCAAATAGCGTACCTTCAAGTAATAATTATGAAATAAGTTAATAATAAATAAAAATGATTTCTAACAATGAAAAGATGAATTCATGATCATATTTTACATGCATTTCTGCAAGACAGGTCCCAAAACAGTAATATGGAGCAGAGACCCTCTGGCTGAGCTATAAAAATAAAGTATCTTTCAGCAAGTTATTTTACAGTAGAACGCTGGAGAATAACATTTGTTTCTACAAAACAATGGATTAGCACCATAAATGCATAGATAATTCCAGTGCCACTGATAAGTTGGTCATATTATATTGTGCTGGTTACTGGAGAACATTTACTCTCTGAAAGCAAACACTTCTTCTTTGGAAAAGCCAAGGTCCTGTAGAAACCTGTAAGAGTAATGATTGTAAGATTGAATATTGCTGGATAAATAAAGTCATAGTATTACCTAAGGTATTTCTGCATGATTTGTATGCAGAGAGAGAGAGATACTGTTAGGTCGATAAATATTTGGACAGAGACAACTTTTTTCTAATTTTGGTTCTGTACATTACCACAGTAAATTTTAAATGAAACAACTTAGATGCAGTTGAACTGCAGACTTTCAGCTTTAATTCAGTGGGTTGAACAAAAAGATTGCAAAGGAAAGGGAGGAACTAAAGCCTCACTTCATTTCAGGGGCTCAAAAGCAATTGGACACATTAAAAAACTGAAAAATAAAATATTAATTTCTAATACTTGGTTGAAACCCCTTTGCTGCCGATGGCAGCCTGAAGTCTTGAACTAATCACCAGATTCTGGGTTTCCTCCTTTTTAATGCTCTGCCAGGCCTTTACTGCAGCAGTTTTCAGTTGCTGTTTGTTTGTGGGCTTTTCTGTCTGAAGTTTAGTCTTCAACAAGTGAAATGCAGCTCAATTGTGTTCAGATCAGGTGACTGACTTGGCCATTTAAGAATATTCCACTTCTTTGCTTTAATACACTCCTGGGTTGCTTTGGATGTATGTTTTGGGTTATTATGAAACTGCCTCCCACTCAATTTGACTGCATTTAGCTGGATTTGAGCAGTGTCTCTGAACACCTCAGAATTGATTACCTTAATCCTTGGTCGACAAAAGACTGGAAACCTGTTATCCAGAAAGCTCCAAATTACAGAAAGGCCATCTCCCATAGACTCCATTTTATACAAATAATACCAATTTTTTGAAAATGATTGCCTTTTGCTCTGTAATAATAAAACAGTACCTTCTTTTTGATCCAAACTAACATATAATTAAGCCTAACTGGAAGCGAAACCAGTCTTTTGGGTTTATTTAATGGTTAAATGATTTACTAGTAGACACAAGCTATGAAGATCCAAATTACGAAAGATCCCTTATCTAGAAAACCCCAGGTCCCAACCATTCTGGATAACAGGTCCCATACCTGTATACAGTAAAGGTTATATTAAATCCTGTAACAGATAAAGACCAAAAATACACACAGAGGAGTTGCAAGAACCCTGCAGTAATAATCCTTCGCTCGGGGGCACATTTACTTTGCTCGAGTGAAGGAATAGAATAAAAAAAACTTCTAATTTCAAATGTTTTTTTTGGCTACTTCTACCATCGAATTGGCTACTTCGACCTTCGACTACGACTTGAAATCGAACTAAAAATCTTTCGAATATTTGACCATTCGATAGTCGAAGTACTGTCTCTTTAAAAAAAACTTCGACCCCCTACTTCACCACCTAAAACCTACCGAACCTCAATGTTAGCCTATGGGGAAGGTCCCCATAGGCTTTCTAAGGTTTTTTTGGTCGTAGAAAAATTGTTCGATCAATTGATTAAAATCCTTTGAATCGTTCGATTCGAAGGATTTAATCGTTTGATCGAACTAATTGCGGTAAATCCTTCGACTTCGATATTCGAAGGATTTACATTCGGCAGTAAAATATCGAGGGTTAATTAACCCTCGATATTCGACCATATGTAAATCTGCCCCTAAGACTTCTACCCACCAAATAAATTATTATTAACATGTATTTTTAGAGTGCCAACATATTGTGCAGCGTTGACATTCTTATGGCTATTTATTTTAACTGATTTACCTCCTCTTGTAAGCTCATTAACTTTCATAATTCTACATGCAAATACAATAAGTAAATATTCATAACTTTAGGTGAAAGTCTGTTGCTCCCATCTTGATTGCATTAAGCTTTGAACTTTTTGTTTACAAATTGGCCCTACTTTCTCATTTGATGACTGTCTATGTCCATTAACTGGGAATAATGTCTGCTACACATAACAGCTGACTTCTACGAACACATCCCTATTTTGAGTTCAGTTGACTAATTCGTATGCTTTCTGCCATCTCCAGCAATTGCTTTTTACCTTTTGTCTGCTAAACTCAATTCTTCCACGTGTATCATCTTCTTTTTTGTTAAAGAAAATTAACTTTGCTTTTCTGAAAAAAAAATCAAAAGGACTAGTAAATGATGTTTGGAACACAACGTTAGAACGATGTTTACCATAGCCATATGATGATGCATTATGTTACCACATTAACTCCACACAATGAATTTGTGATTGCATCTAGTTATGTCTTAGTAAACAATACCCACTAAAATGCTTTGCATTAACCTAAAAACATCACTGCTAGCCTTATACTAAACTACTGAATAACTGTACTGACTAGAGAATTACATATACACAAAAGCAGAATACATCAGCATACCGATGGTAAATAACAAATATATCCAGTTGCTAGAAGCTCTCCTCTGGAACTCTGCTACAGGGATCTTCTATACCACACAGATACTGTATTTGCACTGAATATCAGAGCTATCTAAACACATCATTCCTCAAGCCAAACACTAAAAATACTTCATTTTAAGTGTACTGAAGAGCACAGCAGAGTCTTCAATCATTCCCTTTTTATACATTATATTTTAATCCTTTTGTCTTACCTACTACACCATTCACTCTACCATCTACATTTTTAACAAGTGTATTCATTACATTTTCAACTAGCAGTTCAAGAGGTACAGAGAGCTTATGACAATAACAATAGCGGACATCTTTATGATTCAGGATTATTCATGAGCAGATACTGAATCAGCTACACAGCAACAAGGTTTAGCTTAGGGCTATTTTATTTTATTGTATACATTTTTAGCATGTTCTCTCTTTTATGTTGGATGTTGTACTTTATTGGTTGTATGCAGGAGTCAGAGGTTTATGAGGTTATCATCTTTTCCTAGTATCACTTGAAAACTCTCCCCTACCCAGTTTAAAGCAGAGAGGTATGTGCATTAAGTTTTCGGCTTATGTACCAGCCCCAGGCAACCCCAGCCCTTGAGCAGTATAGATCTGTCTCTCCAAAGATGCCCCAGTAGCTCCCCATCTTCTTTTCTGCTGATTCACTACACATGCTCTGTATTACTGAGCTTAGATACTGAATATATTTTATATATAAAATATTTTGTATTATATATGATAAATAATATATGTCACACTATAAAGGCTGAGGCTGATTAGTAATTAATTATTGTTGGGATAAAATATTTTCCCCAACCAAAGGTGCGGACTAACAGAGCCTGCTCCCGGTGCGAGAGGCCATGATGTGCATAATAAGCTTATGACGTCACGTACATGCGCGTAATGAGTACGTTGCAGCATTCGCTCATGATGCACATGCATATGCCTGGTCGAACTTTGAGTTCCCTGTCCTAGCGCTGGTGGGGGGGCAATAAAAAAAAACTACTGTTACCTCCAATCCGAGTGCAGGCCCAACAGGTGCCCTTTAAATTGAAATGAGGAGTGGGGGTGTCTCTATGCTGTTTTACAGTCACAGTACTGATTGACAGGCTGAACTCTACAGTAGCAGGGACACACCTTCCATGTTCCTCCTTGCATCTCTCTCCCAGTCCCAGTTATAAAAGATATACAAACAGTGCATATTCATATTTTTTGTTACTCAATTCCAGAGCAGTTGCTGCAGCTTTGGTTTTTCTGTAACTCCCTGAAACCAAAAAAATAAAATACACAACATATGCTCATCAACTCCTTCTCAAGCTGCCTGCCCAGTCCTCCCTCCGTGGAAGCAGTATTGTTTAATTAGATAGCCGGGACCGGAAGTATGTACAGGGGGTGGATCCAGAACACTTTTAAGGCTTTACCAGCAATTTTTAACCTCAAAGGTAATATGGTGAAGAGGACGATTCAATTTAACATTAGATTACATGTTTTAGTGCATTCTTAAAATGTATGGGTGTATAATTTTATTTAGGAATCTGAATTTGGTGGTAAACAAATAATGCATAAAATCTGTTTAATTTCACCAAATATTAAGTGTCATTTTTCTTTATCAGATGCCTTCATAGCAGGCACGTCAGCCTGTTTAAACATAACTGACAGGATCCAATTATGCCTAGAACATGAGCTATTATCTTGTCAGATACGAGACAATTAATCATGACAAAAGAAATGCCCAAATGAGAGAAGTGAAAATTCAGCTGATGATGAGCCATACAAATGAGAATCAGAGCAAGTAATGATAGGGGAAGGTATCTTAGAAGAATTTAATGTTGTTAACAATGCATCCAACACCTCCTTTTGGACTCCATCCAAAAATTTGTACTAACAGAAAAGGCACTAGGTAAAATTCAGTTAAATTGCAGCCAAAGGATGGAAAACTCAGAGTCATTTTGTTCATGGAACCTTTAGCAGCAGGAATCATGCTTTGTTTTTGTATATGTTCTTCATCCTATCTATTATTATTATTACTAAGAAAAGAATAGGTTTCTACTCTTGGGAATGAGGTTGCCTTGTTTACCAGTTCATAGAATGGTTTGTTAGTGGCTCAGAGAAAGGAGAAGATTATATTATTTTAAAGGGTTCTATAAGGAGCTCTGGGATTCTGTATACAGGTATCCCTTATTATACAGCAGGAAGGAGCTAAATATCGCAACAGAGAAGACTTCCCTCAAATGGAAGCATTTCCAGTTACTACAGCTACCATCACTGGGAAATTCCCAACAACAGCCAACACTGCTCTATACAGAATTGAACTATAATTTGGTCCCTAAGCTCAGTAAATGACGGCAGCACAGAGCATGTGCAGTTAATCAGCAGAAAAGAAGATGGGGAGCTACTGGGGCATCTTTGGAGGCACAGATCTTTTAAAGGGCTGTTGTTGCCTTGGGCTGGTACAGAAACATAATGTACAGCATTTCTAGCCTCCTTACTTAGTAAAGCTTTAGTTCTCCATTAAGAAGATGGAGAGTTATTGGGGACATTTTCAGAAGCACAGTTCTTCACTGCTGAAGAATTGTCTTGCTTTGAGCTGGTACAGAACCCCAAAAGAAATATGCAAAATTCTGCCACACTCCTTTAGTTAAGCTTTAGTTACACTGTGGTAAACCTTGTAGAGATGCATAAAGCAATCTCCACCCTGAAGGTGGCAATAATACCAAGTTTGCCACAGCGGGTCATCAACAGTCACAATAGACATGCACCAAAGCATTTTTTTTAAATTACACACTAAAACTGTTTTAATTACACACCAGAAATTATGCAATCCCCACTCTGAAAATACCAGCAACAACTTGCACCTTCATTCACAAAAATGGACACATGCAATTGTGTGTTTTGATACAATGGAGTAAATGCAGCAGATTCAGCTTCCCTTGCAGCCTCAATAGCAAAGAAAATATAACTATTCTAAAAACTGCACTTTGCTCACTGCCCTACTTTTGAAAATTTCCCTTATGTCATTTTTGGAGGGCAAACCCATAATTCAAAAGCAATGGCAAGCTTAGAAATGTACTTTTCAAATACTGTACATGATAGATTACAGGGCATATATCCTACTATAGGCTACCTTTCTATCCAACCCCTTGTCCCTTAATCCAGATTGGCATTCAAACCGCTTTCTTCCACCCATAGCTCCAAGTGATATAATGTTTATAACATATCAATATACTGCTGACTTCCGGTATTGTTTAATTATAAATATTTTTAATTTGCATTTTATTCATAGAGACCAGCATCTTATATATCCTCACGTATTCACCTTAAAAGCTAATTTACAGGCCTTGAGAGCACTATCCTTATTTTGAATGAATATTCACTATATGAGGATTTTGACAACCTTGAATATAGAAAAGTAACCTAATTCCATCTGAAGCAGCAGGAAGTGTTACAGAGTAAAAAAAAAGCAGGCAAGGGATAAGGAAAAAAAACATCTGTAAACATTTTTAAATCGTTATTTTTGTAATAAAAAAACAACAGAAATGTAATACCCTCCTAAGACTAGAAACACAAGTTAAAATGTGCTGCAGCAATCTAATTATAGGTGTTATGCCTGTGCTACAAGAAAGACATCCATCACGTCTTCAATCAGGGAAGTGCTAAATATGCCCAGAGGATTGCTTATGGATATATAGTCACCTGCAGAAAGAAAGCAGGGGGCAAAAATAATAATCATAGATTTCAGACACAGAATACACCTGAGCAAAGGAGATTAGAACAAACAAACGGCATTAAACTGAAAAATTCAACTAAACAATCTGTTCCAAACTTTAGAGAAGCAGCTCATACATGGAAGTCAGAAGTATAACTAGCAAAAAGAATAAAGCCCAATGGAAAAGTTGCTTAGAACTAGCCAATCTACAACAGCTACTGAGTAATTATATGAAAAAAAAAATAACATCAGTGCAGCCATCCAACATGGTTATTTCAATCCATGAGTCTTGATCCAGGGGTAGTAATCAATATCAAAACCCCAAAGTACATTTTCTGGGAAAATTACATTGCTAATACAATGTGCACAAAACCCCTTTCCATCTGATAAAGATTATTTAGGCACTGCAGGACTTTCTGTTCCAGATATGCCTATGAAAGCCTTTCCCTGCACAAGCTTGTTAAGTGTTTAGTATTAAGCATTCACAGTTATATGCTACACTTGCTGCATTGATTGCTTTGCATACTACTGAGGATAATTTAAAGGTTTAGTGAAACATATTGACCTGTTTTGGGTAAATGATCAGCATTTCCTGCTATGTAATAACAACCAATATACTGACAGTAATGTTTTACATCACATTTCACAGTCTATTGAAGCATGTTATTTTGGCAGAATAGTGTGATTTCTAAACTGATGTACCTTTACTGGAATTAAAGGGGGTGTTCACCTTTGAATTAACTTTTAGTATGATATAGAGAGTGATATTCTGAGCCAATTTGCAATTGGATTTCATTTTTTATTATTTGTGGCTTTTAAGTTATTTAGGTTTTTTTCAGCAGCTCTCCAGTTTGCAATTTAAGCAATCAGGTTGCTAGGGTCCAAATTACCCTAGTAACCATGTACTGATTTGAAGACTGGAATATCATTAAGAGAGGGTCTAAACAGAAAAAAAGAGTAATAGAAAGTAGCAATAACGATACATTTGTACCCTTACAGAGCATTTGTTTTGTAGATGGGATCAGTGACCCCCATTTCAAGCTGAAAAGAGTCAAAAGAAGAAGGAAAATAATTACAAAACTAAAAAAATTAACAATGAAGACCAATTGAAAAGTTGCTCAAAATGGCTATTCTATAACACACTAACATTAACTTAAAGGTGAACCACAGCTTTAATGCCGTTCTTTCTTAGTACTTTGATTATAGCTACATGAATATAATAGATTCCACTATTCAGTAACACTTTCACTGTAAGCTTTATGTATAACAGGTGGAATGTCATAACGCTCTGACCATTAAAACAAATGATAATGCTGTCTCACTTGTGCAAATGCATTGCAAGGTATGTTAGAAACGATGATATAAGCAAACAAAACAGAAAAGGTACAATGTGTTATGACTAAATCAACCCTGGGCCATTTTCCTTACATGTAAGGAATGCATGATAGCATATAATTCAGCAATAAAGAACCTTAACTGTAAAGGTATAGTTATTTATTTATAGTTAAACTATAAATATACAATTTGTTTGAAAAAAATATTTTTTTAGGTTAAAGTTTTCTCCTACCAGAAGCTTTTCCTGCCTATAATGTAAATACTAAACTGACATCTTCCAACTAGGCTTGCCAAATTCTGCATAGACAGGAGAGGAGTGGCTATGTAACAGATGGACAGATTGAGTGGAAATTTGGTAAACTGGGCAGGAAGATAGAGGGACACTGGAGAAGAGGCCCATCTGAAAGCAGTGATAGGGGGGTGGTACCATCTAGGCTGGTGAAATACTGGCCTGGTGGCAACCCTACCTCCAATGTCAATCACAACATCCCTGATGTGGTTAGAGGCAACATAGGGTTACATTACCACCTAAAAGCAATGTTTTCTGAACAAACTGCGCAAGTTTAAACATCAAAAATACATTTAAAATAAATTTAAAGATACATATTTTCTACTTTTGAAGAGTTGTACATGTTCCCTTTGCACATGTACAATCAATACTCTGATTTAATTTCTTTTTATATATTATAGGACTTCTACAAGGCTTCAAAGTTCATTTGAGATAGGGGAAAATACATCCTGAGGACAACAAAAGTAAGCAATGAAGATGTATTATGTCATTTACCCGTACATATATATGAAGCTATAACAAATCATCATTAATTGATACGTTTTATTACTAGTGTCATGAGGCAAATCACAAAGTATACAGAAATCATCAGGAATGAGTAGAAAAAGAAATTTGAATTTAGTCAAGATCTAAAATTATACAGGACAATAGGAAGTGTTAAAAAAAATATGTACATCAAAGGCCTTGGAAACTATGTTGGAAATTATAGATAAATATGTGAAAAGAAATCTATACACTTGGGGGCACATTTACTTAGCTCGAGTGAATGAATAGAAGAAAAAATACTTCGAATTTCGAACGTTTTTTTTGGCTACTTCGACCATCGAATTGGCTACTTCGACCTTCGACTATGACTTCGAATCAAACTATTCGAACTAAAAATCGTTCAACTATTCGACCATTTGATAGTCGAAGTACTGTCTCTTTAAAAAAAACTTCGACCACCTACTTCTCCAACTAAAACCTACTGAGGTACAATGTTAGCCTATGGGGAAGGTCCCCATAGGCTTTCTAGCAAATTTCTGATCGAAAAAATTTCGTTAGATCGATGGATTAAAATCCTTTGAATCGTTCGATCAAACGAATATCGCTAAATCCTTTGACTTCGATATTCGAAGTCGAAGGATTTAACTTCGATAGTCAAATATCCAGGGTTAATTAACCCTCGATATTTGACCATTAGTAAATGTGCCCCATGGTCTTTAAGAGCCACGCCATAAATTATTCATAATAACAGACTTAAATAATTATAATTAAGGAAGGAAAGTTGCTGATAGGGTGAAATTGGATTCAGTTTGGCATAAAGATTAGCTAAACATCCATGTGGTTGTTGCACCCCATACCCTTTAATGGCGGTCTTATATGCAAGGCAAAGACATTTTCCTCACATTTAAAGGAGAACTAAACCCTAAAAATTAATAGGGCTAAAAATGCAATGCTTTATATACTGAACTTATTGCACTTATAGCCTAAAGTTTCAACTTCTTAATATCAGCAATGATCCAGGACTTCAAACTTGTCACATGGTGTGACCATCTTGAAAAGTGTCTGCGACACTCACATGCTCAGTGTGCTCTGAGCAGCTGTTGAGAAGCTAAACTTAGGGGTTGTTGCAAATTATCAAGCAGAAAATTAGGTTGGCCTGTAATATAAGCTGATGCTACAGGGCTGATTATTAAATTCTGATGCTAGTTGAAATGGTTTCTGTGCTGCCATGTAGTAATTATCCATATTAATGACTAATCAGCCTTATATTGTGACATTTCTATTCTATGTGTACTGTATATTTAGAGTCTGTCCCTAAGCTCAGTAACTGACAGCAGCACAGAGCATGTGCAGTGAATCAGCAGAAAAGAAGATGGGAAACTACTGGGGCAGCTTTGGAGACACAGATCTTTACTGCTAAAGGGCTTTGGTTGTCTGGGGCTGGCACAGAAGCCCAAAACATAATGTACAACATTTCTTACCTACTTCTTAGTTTAACTTTCCTTGTCCTTTAAGGGATGAGGAGAAATGAGAGAAGGAATGAACTAAGAGTAAAAAGTATCAAGTAGCTGCCACATACTTAATTATTAACACTTTGTGTATTTGTAATTACTTACCAACTTTGGGGGGGAAATTTACTAAAGGGCGAAGTGGTCATTTTGGCACTTTGCAGATTTACTAACGGTAGCTGGCGTATTTTCACCAAGGAGATAGACCGGCGCAACTTCGGGCGAATTTTCGGTCTGGCGAAAGAGCATTACTACACAAATTCACTAGGTTTTTGATTTTACTGACCGTTACCTCTATTGCCAGACTTGCCTTCGCCACCTCAGACCAGGCGAAGTGCAATAGAGTAGAGCAGGAGTTCCTAAAAAAAAAAAGTCCCAAAAAACGCTAGTGTTTTTTCCTATTTAAAGGGTGTTAGACTGAAAAAGATCGTCATTTTTTTGGGGGGGTACCCTCCTTCCCCCCTACGTTTGCTAACATATGGCACCTAAACTATACCATGGACACATGTGAAGGGCATTATAACAACTTTATATAATTTTATTAAGGTTCCCTGGCCTTGCGTAGTGTAATGTATTTGCTGCAGCATATACGGACATTTTACTTTGACTGCACGCCGTATGCTAATTAGCCAACGCTAGCGTAACTTCGAACTGCTGAGCGTAATTTCGCTGGCGTAATTTCACCAGCGGTTCGTTACCCTGTGCACAACTTCGTATCTTCGTGAATTAGCGTTGTCCAGGGGAATTTTCGCCTGGCGAAGTGTTGCAATGTGCACAAACCCAGCGCTGGCGAATTTTCGCCGGTTAGTGAATTTGCCCCTTGGTTGGACAGTTTTCAGTTAGGTGAATCACAATCCTACCTACTGTCATGCTGTCAAGGTGTGGTGTAATGCTTCCATTTGGATAGAGTTTCATCATTAGGTACAGGCACAGTTTTATTGCAAAAAGGTGAGTGTTGGGCATCTTGCGACAAAAAGCTTGTCACTGGTGTATATGGCTTCACTATGTCCAAACCTATATAATGCAACAGAACATGGTCACAATCAGTTTACTAATACAATCACGTCTTATAATGACATAATAAGAAATTTACTCAAACTCTTTTTTAACCAAAAAATTGGAAATTGCCCACTTACATTATTTTACTTCATAGCATACCTTTTCAAGAATATTCAGACAGTCCAGTTGCTTTTAGCTTATTTCTATATTATCTATTATCTAGAACGGAATCAATTAAGCTTAAACACGCCTACTACCTACCATTGCAAACTCCATGTTTAAAATCGCCAAAGCTTTATTGAAAAATTGTTAAAATCACAAAAGAAAAATCGGACAGGGAGAGAGCACGGCTTTACATGTTTCATGACCTCATCAGAAGCCACTTCTCATTTTTAAAAACAATATTTTTCTCTGTTATAATAATAAAACCATCCATTGAACTTGCTGTGAAGCTGCATGAATCCATACTGGTGGCAAAACAATCATACTGGTTGATTTAATTATTCTGTGTTTTTAGTAGACTTAACGTGTGGTGAGACAAATTGTGGAAAAATCCATATCTGGAAATCCCCTGGTCCCAAGCATTCCAGATAATAGATCCCATACAGTAATTGTTTTGTGGCTAAATAAGAGCTGAAACTAGCCCGTTTATTTCAGAAGATCAAAGCAGGAGACCTACCTGACTTCAAAAGGCCAATCTTATACTGTATAATCATGGATAAATACATAACCCAGTCACTTTTGACTACTTGATCTTGTCTTTTTTTGTAAATAAAATCCAGTATGATTTAATACAAATAGCCTGGTATATTCTGACTTGCAAAGGAATAGACTTTCCTGTATGCATCTCCCAGTATAAAATATTTTTTGCATTTTTCAACTTTACTACTTAACAACCAATTTTATGTTAATCTAGAGGACTGTTGCTGAAACTTATTATTAATGATCAGGCTTCCCAGACTACAAATGATATGTGTAAAGCCTTACACATTTATACAGTGACCATTTCCAGTCCACATTTTTTAAACTGGAAACAAAAACATCTTGTACATTATGCATGCATACCTCATGTATAATTTAGGTTTTATTTAATTTTAGTTTTTACTGTACTATAAAAAATGCAAATAAAAAAGCATGTTTTATTTGGAAAGGACAGCCTTATTAAGCATTTGAAGTTAGTGCTGGATTTTGCTTGCACTGAATAGTTATAGTTATATACACTTAACAATGCCATACACTTACATACATGCATGGTAACATTTTTAGATGTTAATGCTTTAGACAGGTCTTCCACTCCCTAAAATCATCTCTTAAATTGTTTACCTTTCTGTAAACTTTATATGCTATACTTTACATGTAATAGAATTTCCTATTCTTAGCAACTTTTCAGCCGGTCTTCATTGTTTATAGTTTATTTGTCTCCTTCTACTACCCCTTTTCAGCTTTCAGATGGGGGTAATTCACCCCGGCAGCCAAAAAAACGGCTGCTCTGTGAGGTTACAATTTTTTTAGTTATTGTTACTTTTTATTACTTATTTTTCTATTTAGATTCTCTCTTATTTATCTTCCTGCCTCTCGTTTAACTCATTGCCTACCTGCTCGGGTAAAATTGACCATAGTAACAAAGCTGAAAAGACGTAAAAAAATAAAGAAATAATTTCTCTTTTCCTTTTATGTTCCATTTGACAAAACATTTGTATATGAGAAGCATGCTTCTACTGACATGACAAGCAAAGCGTTAATATGAAGCCAATACATAGTATAACGCTTTGTTCATCAGTCATTTTCTCTGCTTCAAAATCCATGGGTCTCAGCTTTACTTTCCTCTCTAATCTCCTTGTAGGATTCAAAGTACAAAGTAAAAAATATCGGACATCTGGTGGGGAACTATGCATCTTGAGATGACAATACATTCTAAAGGACTGCAGAAATATCAAGGGATTTTTTTCCTACGAGAGCTTCATGCATCAGTCACCTTTGAAATCTTATAGTACACTGAACAACGCATCTATTAATCCAAGGATCCATTTCGATATCATGTCTTTTTTTGTGTCACTGATAAGGGCAAGCTATTTTGCTATCTCTGCCATGCACAATACTGTAAAGATCTCTAGAGCCCTCCCTCCAGAGTTTAGTTATGCTGAATTTATACACTATATTGTGTTTAGGATAGAGGATTAGGGTTGTCTATACTGTAAGAAATTCTAGCCACAGTTTTGAACACAGATATCTGCAAAATAATCTAAAACTATTTTTATTTCTTATTTCTTTGATGCATTCCCCACCTTAGGCACAAGATAATTTATTTGACTTTACAATCTTGAAAGCAAGCATTTTTTTTCTTTTACGATTCTGGGAAGTCATTGTATAAATTTAACATTTCAGTTTCATATTTATCCATATTTTATTGTGGCCTTTAAAGTTTGGGTGTGGTATCTAGGTTAAAGGGCTTATTCACCTTTAAATTCATTTGTAATTCTACAATGTTGAGAGTGATATTCTGAGACAATTTGAAAGTGGTTTTCATTTTTTATTTGTGGTTTTTGAATTATTTAGCTTTTTATTCAGCAGCTCTCCAGTTTGTAGTTTCATCAGTCTGGTTGCTAAGGTCCATTTACCCAAACAAACCTTGCAATGATTTAAATAGGAATATGGAATATGAGTAGGAGAGGGTCTGAATAGAAAGAGTAGTAATAAAAAGTAGCAAAAAAAATACACGTGTAGCCTCACAGAGCACTTGTAGAAGGTGGCAAAAAAAAAACTGAAGGCCAATTGAAAAAAATGCTTAGAATTACCTATTCTAGTACATACTAAAAGTTAACTTAAAGGTGAACCACCCCTTTAAGAGTTCTGTGGCAAAACAAGACGCCTTAAGGTATAATCTCAATTCATATAGGGCAAAAGAAACAGAGGGGGTATCAGAAATTTAGAACTAAAAAGATTTAGAAGTACCTTTTGGTCACAATCATAATATACTAATTTCTAGAGAAAACAGAGCTAACAAGAGGGCTAAACTCTCCTATACAAATAACTTTCTCTAATTAGGACATTTTATTCTCTCCAACAGACGTTTTATTCTCTCCATGTCCATTGGACTGGAGCCTAAGTGGTCTGCTGGCACATAACGTCTTTATTGTTACATTGTCTATGGATTTTTATTGGCTCTAATACCATCCAATGGCAATTTTCCTGTAACTACATGCCTCTTGCCAGTTGAAGGCATAGTACAAGTAGTTACCATGACCCCATCTCCCTTGAAGATACCCTGAATGGCAGCAGGTAAGTAGGATAATTTTAGTTTCTCTTACATTCACCACTTTTCCCATCTATCTCGTCCAAGTGAGTCCTTGCAAAACGTCTCTTTTCATTTAAACACATTTGGTAAATATCTTTAATTTGATGAATGTAAATTCAAGGTCTTCTTACATTTGATTTAAGATGCTCGTGGTAGTTAATTAGATTTGTTATGTTGAACCACATGTTTCACATAAATGCTTTAACGTTAGATAGATGGATAGGTTGATATAATTTAACTCTCGACAAACAACCCAAGCTCTGCCTGCAATTGTGGTGCCAACACGTTCTCCACTTTTTTTAACCTGAAATATTTATCTTGAGGTAAATGTGATGTCCGACAGGCACTTGAAGATGACACCCCTGAGGAAGTTGAAAGCAAAATTACTTCGTATTGTAATTGACGTCTGTTTTAGAAGCCACTTTCTATAATAAAAAAAACATTTTATATTTAAATAACGTGCATTTGACAATTTATTTAGCAGATGTGAAATTGTTTTGTAAAACTACAAAGAACATAAAATTGAAGACTGTATTGATAAAGCTGACAAATTTGCTAAATCATATATTTTTTAAGGGTTTAGATTGAGCCAAATCATGTGCCGAGTCATGTGGGAACCCTTAAAGGGGTTCTCCTCACAAAAATAAAAATACCACCAATTTACCTGCTTTAAAGTTTTTAAAAAAAAAACCCTAACATTTGTCCTATTTCTTTCTCTGACCTGACAGCAATTTATAATGATGGCAGCTGGCTGTCCTCCTTAGGAACAATTTTCCCTCCTGCTCTGCTGCGTTTTCTCATCAAAGCTTCTGTCTGTTACAAGGCCAAGTAAAAGTAGTTTTTGTACTTTCGGACAGTGGAGCAGGAGGCGTAAATTCTTCCTAAGCAGCACAGAACATCCATCAGGTCAGAGGCGGAAACAGTAAATAACTCATTAATCACCAAAACGTCTGCTCCTTGGAGACACTGATATATAGAGGATACACATATTTCCAATATTACTGTAAGGACTACAGGGGGTACATATGGATGTATGCACTGAATTTTTTCACAACTATAAATGTGCCTGATTTATTTATTAGTGCTTTATTCCATTAGTCCCTACACTGATGTTACTTGTCAATAAGATTGTTCCAATTTCAGAAAGATGACACAAAACAGTGCACCTTCAAAAAAACAAGATTTCCATTATAAAAGGCATAATGTGGCACATCTGCCTCTTGAAAACATACACCCATAAAATCCCAATGATGCAGGAAAGATAAGTAGACAGCTCAAGAGAAACCAGCGCACTCTGCAATATGCATCAGAAGCAAAACAATCCCTTCTCAGAGCATTTAGAAATTTTTGCTTCTAAATACTACTAGAACTGGAACTAGAAATGGAATTTCATCCATTTACACAACTTGCAAACACGGTTTGCTGATTTACTTGTGGGTTAACAGTAAAATGTATTGCTCTTGATCCATAAGACAGCAATCACAAACTACAATAATGAACCACTGAACAAGTAAAATGCCTCAGTCTACAGGGAGAAACACATCCTTGAATTTACCAGAAACTACAGATTATACGTTTTATATAGTATATTATTGCAAAATATCTATCATAGAGCAAGGATGTGCTTATTTATGGTACAACGGAAGGCTAATGCAGATCAAAGCAAAGAATAAGCAGCAAACATTCCTTACATAAACTTTTTACATTTGTGAAATGTATTTAAATTATACTTTATTTCCTTCAGTAACATCTAAACTGGAAATACATACCTCTTTTTGAACGAATTATGGCCACCCAGAGGCTGACCCAAAGACTTCCAGAAAACAGGCTCCTTCTTCTGCATTGTAATTTCTATTTTACCAGATTTTGCATTAACCTTCACTAATGAAAAAAATAAAATAAATAAAAGTTATAGAAATGATAGACAATCAATACGACTACACATATCTTTAAAATAATGTAAATTAACACACAAGAGCCATAGAGAGCCAACAAAACAATTCCATAGATGTTTGCATTTATAAGTCTACATACACCAGAAAAAAGGGAATCATTTCTCATTTTCTCCTCTGGGACTCAAAGTGCTTTTTAAAGCAAACAAGTTTGCTGGGAATAAAGGACTTGTCCAGGGACACAAGGAGTTGCCATAGGGAGTCAAACCAGGGTCTCTAGAATGAGATCCCACATCAAAGGCTGATGACAACCTCCAGGCCAACAGAGGCATTAGTGTACAAACAATTGTAATTTTTAGTGCTTCAAATGAAAACAGCATTTATAAGCACAATTCACCAGGCAATATTCGCTCGATACACTGTGCAAGTGACAATTAAAAAGAAAGGCATGTTTTTATGGATGTCAGGCGTTATTTTTGTACCGCATTTTGAGGCAAATATGCATTTAAAGTTTCTGTAATATGAAAGCATTGATATTTAGACTATCACAAATGTGTATAAAATAACTGTTATTTATACTGTTCTCTCATAGATATTATTATTATTATTATTATTATTATTAAATAGATGATGCAATTCTATTCTGGTCAAGAGAAACCTAGTTCTCTCCATAACCCTGATCAGTTTCCATTACTGACCTCTGGAACTATTATCCGCCTTGTCTTCTTCAAACAGACCATTTAAACAGAAGTCATCCACCTCCTTCCTTCTGTGATACTGTGCATATTTTTTATTTATTGCAAGGCTCTGACAGAAAGGAAACTGAATAAAAGCCCCAGTTTGTCGGCATGCTACAGCAACCTTCGTTATACAGACCACTTACTCTGTGCTATATTCATGTTGGTTTTCTCTGTACTAGTCTGACTTAATAAGTGTATCCAATCTAATATCTACCTCTCTACTGAGATTGCTAGCATACCTCCCAACATTTTGGAAATAAAAAGACGGACAAAAAAGTTTGATTTTTTTTAATTTGACCAAGCCCATTTTGGCCACACCCCCTAATTACCATGTTCCTTTTACAAAATTTTGCAGGTTATAAAAACAGTTTTGCTAATAAAGGTGAATTGCACTTTAAGATGTGAGTCTAACTTTTCCCAAGGGACCTGTTATCTTATATTGTTACAATTACTTATTTGCTTATCTAAATTGCTTATCTAAATACATTTGATTTGTTACAAATGTATCTTATCTTCTGTTGTGGCTGTTGTGGGCTCTCTGCCAAAAGCCAATTAAGTTAGAAACGTTGTTTCCTTTTCTAGCTGTTAAGTGCAGAGAAAAACTGGACTTTCCAGTACAAATGAGGAACTGCAGGTTGAGCTGTCAAAAGAGGGACTGTCCCTCTAAAAACGGGACAGTTGGGAGGTATGTGCTAGGGTAAGAATACTAGAGAAAACAAATTCCTTACAGTGCCTGGTCAGAAACAAACTCCTGCAAAAAAGTAGTGTTAACAAAGCTACTATGGCATCCCTACAAATCTTACAAACCATGATTGGCGCCAGAGATGGCTGTGCCCAATCTACATTTAAGAGGTTATTTACTAAACTCAGAATGGAAAAATCATGAAAAATGTGTGGGGTTTTTTTTTTTATAAAATCAGACTTTTAAAAAATCTTTTTTCAGAATTTATTAAACCCCGAGGTTTAAGTCTGAATCAGAAAATCAAGCATCTCAGACCTTTCGAGGTTGCATATAAGTCAATGGAAGATGTCCAAATTATTTTTTGATGTGCGCTGGGTTTCGGGCAATACCCCAAAGTTTTTGGGCAAAAATCAGAGTTTTTGGGTGAAAAATCAGAAAAAAAATGAAGAAGAATATGAAGAAATCCGAAAAAATCCGATTTTTTTTTCCCGCAAAGCAAATTTTGGGGGAAAACATAATAATTAAATAAGCGCAAAAAACCCAAGAGAATTTGATTGGAGTTTGTAGCAGAAACTATTGAGATACATTCGGACTTTGATAAATAACCCCCCTTAATTCCAACAAAGGTCTAGTAGTATAGTAGTCCATTGAACCTTAGAAAATATGGGATATTATGCAATAAACAAACTTGATAGTATCCCTTTGAGGAGTTTTGTGCATAAAATCATCATGAACACTTTTAAAAGATATTGGGAAATAAAACCATATGTGTTGAACTTACCCTCAATGTCTTTTTGTACTGTGTAACTGAAAAGATTATTCATGAAAAAAAAAGTTATATACACATTAAATGGATATAGATAAACCAAACATAATTAGTTTATTATTTGAACATCTGTGATGTAACCTTTATGGGAATTATTTAAAGAAAGAAATAATAGTACAAGTAATCTTTAGGCTGCCAAAACCAAAGGTCATTTTTTGATTCTAATCCTTATTTTTTCCTTATTGTTACACTCAGGGGCACATTTACTAAGCTCAAGTGAAGGATTAGAATAAAAAATACTTTGAATTT
This sequence comes from Xenopus laevis, assembly GCF_017654675.1. Lineage (NCBI taxonomy): Eukaryota > Metazoa > Chordata > Amphibia > Anura > Pipidae > Xenopus > Xenopus laevis. The sequence goes on from NC_054379.1 coordinate 91,240,986, forward strand.
AGAAGTATTTTTTTGGCTACTTCGACCATCGAATTGGCTACTTCGACCTTCGACTACGACTTTGATTCGAACTAAAAATCGTTTCACTATTCGACCATTCGATAGTTGAAGTACTGTCTCTTTAAAAAAAACTTCCGACCACCTACTTCGCCATCTAAAACCTACCGAGCACCAATGTTAGCCTATGGGGAAGGTCCCCATAAATCCTTGATTCGAAGGATTTAATCGTGTTTCCTTCGATCGAACGAATTGCGGTAAATCCTTCGACTTCGATATTCGAAGGATTTAACTTCGATGGTCGAATATCGAGGATTAATTAACCCTCGCTATTCGACCCATAGTAAATGTGCCCCTTACACTACACTCTGTCTTTGGGAGATCTCATTCACTTATATAGCTTTAACTGTCATCTGTAGGCAGATGCTACCCATTGCATTTATTGTACAGTTGTCTGGTTTTCTTATTTTCACATTCTGGGGGGATTATTATTCTGTTATCCTCAAAATCTGCACATTCTATATTTACCTATTATAGCTGTTTACAACAAATCCAACCATCGCAATCCATTTATTTTGTGCGAAATAAATGATCTTCCATAGTGCACTTTATTTTCATAAATTTGAGAAACAATTTTTGGTGTCAAAATTCACACATTCAAGTAAATTTGAATATGAGATTTATCACATCTTGTCAATGGAAACAATTCTAATTTGAATATTTGCCACCTAAAACCGGCTGAGTTCATTTACAAGTCAATGGCAGCGGTCCTTTGAACTATTTGAATACTGTATGTTAATTGCCTTCCTGACACTCAAGTTTTTTTCAGAGGGAAAACTCATTTGAATTTTCAGGGTCTGGACCTGAATAACCTCCTATTTGAGTTGTGAGTATATTCAAATTTATTAGAGTAAAAAAAATTCACATACATTTAAAATTCGACCTTTGATAAATCTGCCCATAACTGTCCTCTCCTAAAAGGTAGGTGTTTTTACAGACAGAAAACTACTAATATACTGGAGTGGAATAAAATATACAAAAGATTGAAAGAGTGAGAGAAAAATAGGTATACATATGGAAAGAGAGGACTCTATTGACATTCCAACCCGAGAAACCTCTTATAGTAGATGGGATTTGGTTCCTAGCTATAAAGCTAAATTGGTGCAAGGATTTAATTGGCACGGATTCAGTGAGTGTAATATTTCCAGAACAATGAGTCATGAGTATACAGCAGCAGAGCGAGAAGGTTAAGCATTTATGGATCAGAGTTGATCAATTCCTGTATTAAGTATTACAGATACATTTAAGAAAAGATCCAGAAGAAACACTCTTAAATAAGAGCCAAAGTAAGATATCGAAAGTACAGAGGTCCGGGAGTCATGAATAATTAAATAATTCTCACATGCATTTGACAGGTCTACAGTCCATAATGCCCTCCACTTCATAAAAATCTGGTTTCTTGCAGCAACCTAACCCTTTCGTGGTTGCAATTATTTTAAACCCTCTTATTTCTCCCTTCTTCCCTAATTCCTCTCCAATTTCCCTGTTGCTTATCAACTATGTATATGTATTATAGACAGTATATGATATGTAATAATATATAATATATATGTATATATATATATATAGTCAAATACAAGAGTCCTCTGCACTCAACCCATTATCAATATATTTAAGACAGAGACATTTTGTGCATACTGCTACTGAAAAATGCCTTACCCTTTAAACAAAACAGGGATTGTTTGTCCATATATTGCAATATATTTAAGCTGGCCAACTACGTCAAAGTCATCCCATATCTGGCCAGTCCTATGCTCAATTTTATCTGATTCATTAAGAATTCTATTGCTTCATTATACATTTTACAAAGGGACTTGGTTTTACCTGCAACTTAACTTGCTGCTTTCAAAGTAAACCTCCATACTTGGCTGCCCTTTTATTAGACACCAGTGGGATCACCTGACTATAGTTGGGAAGGGTGGGAGCTACAACATGGAGCTGGTCACTGCTCCTGTATAAACTATAACAAATAAGGGAAAGTTGTGCTCACCACTATTTTTTAAAAAACCATTAGGCGGGGGTGCAATGAGGGTGTGCACCCCCGCCTAATGGTTTTTAAAAAATAGTGGTGAGCACAACTTTCCCTTATTTGTTATAGTTTATACAGGAGCAGTGATATATATATACACAGCGTGGGGTCGGTGCACTCAGAACACAAAATGGATGCCTCGGTGCTGGAACTAAACAACAATAGTATGCAAGTTTCAAAAAAGGTCCGCACACACAGGACTTAGGTAAGAAAGAAAAAATATCGTTTATTTATAGTCACTTGAGCCGTCCTCAGGAAGTCCTCACTTCTAAAGCAACTGAAGTATTCTTAAAGGAATGAACAGGAATTCTGTATTTATAAATGTATGAGATCAGTTATCCAGAATACTCGGGACCTGGGATTTTCTGGATAACTAATCTTTCCATAATTTGGATCTTCATACCTTAAATCTACTAGAAATTCATGTAAATATTAAATATCCTTATTGGAAGCAAAACCAGCATAAAAGGGAAATAATTAAAAAAAACTATTTGGATAAAATGGAGTCCTTGGGATGGCCTTTTTGTAATTCTAGATAACAGGTTTCCCGATAACAGTCCTATACTTGTATACTGAATTTACTATACAAGCAGAAAGACTAGGCATCCCTACGATAGTAATGAACCAGGCCTTCAAAGTTCAAAGGAGCTCACTATCTTGGATCTTTTAAGTCAATCTTTTAGTGAAAGTGACATTGTATGTGCTCAGTGTGCTCTTCAGAATTCAGAATTAAATTTTAGGGTTTGTTGGAAGTCCCCCATTTAAAAAAACATTAGGTCTGCCTGTTATAGAAACTAAAGTTACAAGGCTAATTGATTTTCAATGCAGAATGCATTTGGTTATGAGTTGAATCTGAATTAATTACTTATTAGCCTTGTCTGTGGCTAGTTAAGAAGCCCAAAACATAATATGCAGCCACACAATGTAATAGCAATGGACTGTTCACAATTTATGACATTTGGGAGCACAATAATCAGGGAGTTAAAATAGTTCTTGGCACAGTTGACCAAAAGAATCTCTTCAGATCTTTATTAACTTGTATATCATTATTTTGTGGTGCACATTATCTTTGCCTGAAAAATCCTATATTAGTAAATACAAAGCTGGAAAGTTCCCCTCTGGTGAACTCTATTTTTACTCTTTGATAAAGTTTTCTCTTTGTATGTGCCTCTCATTGTATGTGACTTAAATAATTATCAGTGAAAATATAATAAATAAAAAAATAAAAGGAAGAATGCCACAGGCAAAGAAAGTAGAGATGTTAAAGATCTAAAGGATTGCTTTCAACACTTACAAGCTATGTGAAATCAAAGTCTCAAATATATATAAAAGTTCCTGGTTGTTGTATGGCTAGATAAGGTAATGAATACTTAAAAAAAAGAAAATTTTAAACTGGTTATACACAGCAAGATATTTTTGTAGATAGGTCAAATAACTGATCATTCAGATATGAAATGATGAATAATTAACATGTCTTACAACCTGAATGAATTTATGAATCTGAAAGTCATAAATCAGCAACAAGATATTAAATATTGTACTTTATTTATTGTAATTTTTCTAACCTCTCTCACTACAGGAACAGTTGTTTTATTTAACACATACAAAGATTATTTTAGGACACCTTGTATTTGACAACAATATCTGTGTGGCTATCTCTTTTTAGAATAAGCAAAATGTGCCATCACAATATGTGACAAGTTAAAAAACACAAAAACTAGAACATCATTCCAGTACAGTCAATTTGTGTTGGCTATAAATGTGATATAAGTGATTTGTGAAAAGTTAACACAAAACAAACAACAAACGCTTATATTAAAAACAAGATCCACAGTATCATTCCCATAATCCTAATAATACAAAAATACATATGCTTTAATAAGCTTTCCCAAACCTGTCACTCACATGAAGACATGAACCCTGTGTAGTACTAATTTTAGTATTTTCATTTATTATCTGGAAGCAAATAATTAATAATAAGAAAAATATTAAAAGCTGGCTACTTTTTCGGATCTTTACTATAAACTTAATAGACACAATAAAAAAATAAGTTGAGAACCCAGACCTGTATAGTTATTTATGTCTTAATTCGTCTTTACCCATGTTTTGTTTTGCAGCCATGAAAATTCATATTTATGTGACAAATAAATATAATTTAGATGGGGGCATTGTTTATACAGAGCTGAATATCACCATTACTTAGCAATTGTAGGCAGTAGGTGTGAAATACGAAAAATTTCCATTTCTAATAAAAAAAAGAGAAAAAAATATGGATTATTTATGATTAAAAAAATAGGCACTAGGTATTTTCTCAACTCATTTTATGAAAAAAAATGCATCTAGGTCTATGTAGTTCCATTAAATCTGGAATAACAAACACATGGTCCTTTAGGTTATACTGCCACAAGCGGTTTTATACAGTTTGGGATTTTAGCGCATATTAGCGTTGATCATTGTGTGGATGATCCTGGAAATATATGAATCCAGCGTTCCGCACAGTAATTGGCATGGGTCAATCAGAAGGATTGGTGCACACTGGCCATCCATGAGTGATATCAGACTGATCGATATACAGGCTGATAGGCTGAATCTACTAAAAAGCAACACTTGTGTGCTCAACATAGCACTTTGTGTGATAGAGGCTGCAGGTCACGAACACTTGAATCTCTGGTTCAAGTTTTAAAAATATTTTATGTTGTTTCATTATCCCATATAATCTAAACATGAATATATGTGTGATATAACAATGCCTGAAATTAAACATGAATATACCGTAATTGGTGCATAGTTAAAATTGCTTATTATAACAAGGTTATTATAGACAACATAGCACAGCAAACATTGATTTTATACTTGGGCATACATTTCTCAGTTTATGCGGTAGTTTTTATTTTTGAGTGCAAAACAAGCAAATTAATTTATGAAAGTCAGCTTTATATTGCCCCAAGATATATTTGTATTTTAAAATGCTCAAAGCAACATACCAGACTGTAAAAGATACAAATAGTCTCCAATAATTATCTCTCCTCTTAGTATATTTTCTACATGATCAGCGATGACCAACTCCGAGCAAATGTTCTAGATGAGATAATTTTTAGAATTCAGAAATGCTATGTACATGTGTTAGATAAATAATATTTGCCCAAGGTAAATTCCTTGCAGCAGAGAATTCTAATTTTATTTTAAAGGGCAACAATATGTATATATTTGTCTTATATGCTACAGGATGCTGAAATTATAGTGCCACACTCAGCAAAACATAAACATATCAGACTAAAAAGTCAACAATCCTCAGTATCACATTTTCTTGGAGCAGTTTCTTGTTGCACACTGTTATTACAATATGTCAGATATTCAGATAATGAGCAACAAAAAAAAAAAACAAGTGCCAACAGTTACAAGCAAAGCCCTTGGCAAATACTGTTCTAGTACATACAGGGTCCCCAGAAGCAAGAAATACTGGGTATATTTAATAGAAATTTTCGGTTTCATTTATTTTTTTTACTATTTAGAAAATCAATATCATACTACAATTTTTCATACATTTATATTTTGATTATTAAATAATCTAAATATAGAGTAGAGGGCACTATACATTTTTAAGGAGAACTAAAGCCAAACAATAACCCTAGGTCGCCCAGACACCCCACCTACAGGTCTGCCTTTTACATATATGTATGGGACTAGTCTCTTGGGTATCTTTTGGTGCAGATGGGAAAAGTGGAGAGGGTTCTGTGCCAACCAGTATTATGGGAGGATTGTGTTAGGGATACATACTGGTTATAAATAGATTCAGAAAGTTAATAAGAAGAAAAATGAAATCACTAAACAAGGATTGAATAATGTAAAGATATTATTATAAGTCACTAAAGAGTTCCATGATCATATAAATGCACAAGGCTGCCAGGCAAGTACATTTATACAGGACACAGAATTCTGAGAACACGTTCAATATCCCCATATTTAATAGAAGAGGGTACATTTTTCTTAAAATACACAGTATTTCATAAGTCACGTGACAGATGGGACATCATTACTATTTATCATCAAGTATTATGTTACAGATTCAGATCATGAAGGTAGGAGAAAGAGCTGGAGCTCCTGTACATTCTTGGTTTGGTGACACATAGAAACCAGTTTTACAATGATGGCAGGCTGATGATGACATTTTCATACTCTGCAAAAACTAGGCACAGCAGCCCAGATTAAGGTGGTGGTTACAAAATGAAGTCAAAACTACCAGGGGCTCATTTATAAACACTGATCTGCACCTGGGCAGTAACCCATGGCAACCAATCAGTGACTGTCTTTTTACACACAGCTGCAGGTTGAACAATGAAAGCAATTATCTGATTGGTTGCTATGGGTTACAGCCCAGGTGCAGATTTGCCCAAGGTTTATAAATAAGCCCCCCAGACTGCCTAAAAATATTGCTCAAATTGGGCCAACTTTAAAGGTTTTGATCTGTTAATTTAATCGTAGTTCATATATATAGCTGAAGGTACTAGAGTTTGGCAGTAAGCCTTGAAACCAATTCATTCAATGACTGGTCTATATCTAAATAAAGACCTGGTAGTCATACCTGGGTTAAATTGTTAGGACAGAAGGAATAATTGTTTCTGACATAACTCCATCTTGGTATACACTGTAATAGTAAACAAGGATTCTGTCTGGAACCAATCATACCTGTGAAAGTAATGTAACAGAACTAATTAACAGCATACTCAAATTGGCTTACTAATAGAAACAAAAAAAGGTATAATTGCAAAAATAGTTATGTGTATTCTTCTTTCTGATCAGTAAAATGCTATGGAAAAACAACAATAGCACCAATAAATTAATTGTCTCTTCAATACTTAGCCTTATAACCCAATGTGTGCTTCTACTATGTCAACAGAGAATGGACATAGTGTACTCAATAGCTGTCACCGGGCGACTGAATCTCCCCGAATCTCACAGTGTAACCTTACCCTAACGGAAGACCAGAGTGTCTAGGTTTATTGAGACCCTAAAGACAAAGTTTAGAGATAACTTAAAGACAACGAGTAGCCCTTAAAGTGATACTGACACTAAAAAACTACTTTTTAAAATATGAATGTACATTGAAAGTTACTTATAGGGCATGCTGATTGTTTTTTGCTGAAAAGGTTTTGTTTTTGTAACTAATTGTTAAAGTTCCTAAACCTGACTGACTGTTTTGCCAACCTGACTGTCCCATCTCAACCCTTCAGTTAAAGTTTCTAATGCGAACAGACTTTGCTGCACAAATATGGCAGCCACCTCATAGACAAACACAGGGGAGTCATATAGGTAATGAAAAAGCATTGGGCAAAATTATAAGTAGCATGCAAAGTCAATTTTATGGTAGATTTAAAAAAACGGTCAATTTCTGGTGTCAGTATCTCTTTAAGCGAAAGGGAAATCCTGAGAGGTAACATACAGTACTGGAACTGCTGGAGGACATAAATATGGTTCTTAAAAAGATAGCATTGGACTACTTCTCTGCTTGATTGCCTGAACAAATGAATGTGACTGAAAGTGAGAGGAAGCCACTTAACCTATAAGCTGACCTGGCAAGGAATGACGTGTGAAAGTGCTTGCTACACATCTAACACACATGGAGGGAGCCAACAGACATCTTACTGTGCATATATTACTATACCTTGCATCAGGTGCAAATTCCATTTCTACAAATGCATGTGCCTTTTCAATTAAACCCCTATAATGTTTTAAGAGAAAACCCACACGTAATCCTTTGAGAATATGATTAACGTGTCATCATGGACTTTTATACAGCTAAAGTGCTACAAAATATGATCTACAGACCATGCTCTGCTATAATACCTATATGATATACAATACTGAGAACTATGTACAATTAAAACATATCTTCTATATTGCTTAGAATTTCTTAAAAAAGTAGGATAAAAATAGCTTTATACTTAGGAATAAAGCTAGAATATGAGCATTACCCAGGAGATGTGTGACCTTTATAAAAGCCGCCTAGAAATATATGTTCACAGAACTCTGGCATTACAGTCCGACATTATTATTTCAAGCTAACAGATAAAGGCAGCCTTTGTGATAAACACCGTTCCTAAAATGCAGTATCCCAGGTTATTTTAGTTATGTTCTTAATGAGCATATACCACTTAAGGAGTTCTATAGTTAAATATCAGTGGATTAATGTGTTCAAAACAATCAGGTACCAGTGAGAAAATGGTTTTGTTCTGCTCAGCAGAGCACATTAATTTTGTTAATGGAGCAAGGTGGCTATGGCTTGTTTAAAAGGGACCTATCACAGTAAGAAATGATTCCAGATCCTTTTTTTGTACAACAGTGGGATTTATTATCTGGAATGCTTGGGACACTGGGTTTTTAAGATAAGGGATGTTTACATAATGTACTGTAGTGTTGTATGTTATGGGAGCATCAATATGGATTTATGTTAGCTTTGTAAACATCAAGGGGCAAATTCATCAAGGGGCAAATTCATCAAGGGTCGAATATCGAGGGTTAATTAACCCTCGATATTTGACTGGGAATGAAAATCCTTCGACTTCGAATATCGAAGTCGAAGTATTTTGCGCAAATACTTCGATCGAAGGAATAATCGTTCGATTGAACTTTTAAATCCTTCGAACCGAACGATTCGAAGGATTTTAATCCAACGATCGAAGGATTATCCTTCAACCAAAAAAACTTAGTCAAGCCTATGGGGACCTTCCCCATAGGCTAACATTGGGTTCGGTAGCTTTTAGGTGGCGAACTAGGGGGTCGAAGTTTTTTCTTAAAGAGACAGTACTTCGACTATCGAATGGTCGAATAGTCGAACGATTTTTAGTTCGAATCATTCGATTCGAAGTCGAAGTCGTAGTCGAAGGTCGAAGTAGCCCATTCGATGGTCGAAGTAGCCAAAAAACACTTCGAAATTCGAAGTTTTTTTCTTCTATTCCGTCACTCGAAGTTAATGAATTGGCCCCTAAGTGCACATAACAGAGACACACATTAACTGGTATTTGGAGCCCTGCTAATCTGACCAATTTTATAAAAACTATAACTATCACCTTTAACATACTTTTACTTGTGCATGAATACATACATCACATAAATAAAAAAAAAAACGAGATTTATATGGCCATAGAGTACTTAAGCTTACCAGTGCTGTTAAAGGGATTCTGTCATGCTTTTTATGGTGTCGTTTTTATTTCTAAATTACACTGTTGACACTGCAAACTATTAATTCTACCATGTAAAATTTAATTTCTGAAACAAGTATATTTTTTTAGTTGTAATTTTAGTGTGTATGAAGCTATACACAGCTATAGGCAAAGGTCACTTTGCCTGGTCATGTGCTTTTCACAAAGTGCCAGTGCTGTTGCACTATGGAACTGTTTTCTGACAGATTATAGTTTCTCCTATATAATATAACTGAAGGAATCACAGTGGGACATGGGTTTTTACTATTGAGTGTTCTTATATCTACCAGGGAGCTGTTATCTGGTTACCCTCTCACTGTTCTGCTGATGGGCTGCTGGGGGAGGGGATGGGAGGAGGATGATATCACTCCAACTTGCAATGCAACAGTAAAGAGTGACTGACGTTTTTCAGCGCACGAGTCACATGACTGGAGAAACCTGGAAAATTGACAATATGTCTAGCCCAATGTCAGATTTCAAAATTAAATATGAAAAAAATCCATTTGCTTTTTTGAAAAACGGATTTCAGTGCAGGTTCGGCTATAGCAGCGCTATTAACTGATGCATTTTGAAAAATAAAACATGTTTTCCCATGACAGTATTCCTTTAAGAAAAATCTTTTAAAATTCCAGAATAACCATGGGTGCCAGTAGGTTAACTATGCACATTTTGCAGTAGGATGTGGGACAGAAGCTGCGACATTGAACAGGAATATGCAATATTCTTGCAGTGACTGCTGACCCCTATGTAATTATTGAACATAGAGGCAGTCTAAATACTAAAAACAAAATACTTTAAACTAAAGTTAGGTAAGAGTACAATAATAGGGCTAATTTACAATTGCAGTTGCAGACACGCAAAAATGGACACAGTCGAAATTACACCATTCTAACGCTAGTGCCTCAGTCTCACCTAATGTTCCAAACCGTGGACAAATTCACCTTTTTATGGATTGGAACCCTTCGAGCTGACAGTAATTCCAGGGTTCCCAACTGCAGGCTGTGTTGATAGGCGAAGGGGATTTGTGTCTAAAGAATCATGCACAGCCACCACTTTGAAGCAGAGTGCTGTGTACCTAGGACCAGTGTAGCTTATAAACCTCAATTAGTGTATGAGGGGCAACAAGTGGGTCTTAAAGGCACAAAGGAGCCCTGTAGCATTTGTCTGGATCAAGCATTATGGCTCTCTATGGCTATTGAGCACTATAGATTTGTGAAACTGAAGGGTATATAAGCAGGAGTATAACTAAAGAGGCAGCAGTCCCTGTGGTCTCGGGGAGGGCCGGACTTCTGCCCTGCCATGTTCTTAAAGTAAAATTTTTGTGCCAGTCACAGCAGGGCGGGAGGAGGATCGGTGGTTTAGAGGTGTGTGCTGGCCTCTTCAAAAGTGTATTAATGCTGGGGGCCAACAAAGGCTAGTTACACCACTGCATATAAGTTTATGTTCCTCTCATGCCAAGGTACTGTAGGGACCCATATGTTTATCTCCCTAGTTCTGGGCAGATGCCAATATATCTAGTTTATCAGGTACATATTTATACTATTGGCCAACTGGCCTTATGATCACTTCCTGACACACTTTAACATAGTGTCTGGTTAGGGTTGGATCTTCCTCTTTATTCTTCAGTTACTGACCCAGCTGGATGTTTTCCATGGATACACCAAGGCCCAGTAAAGCCATTCTGCCATAGAGGGACCTGTATATCTAATGAAATGTAGGGGAGCAGGGACCACATGAGCCACTAGCCAGTGACAGGTTAAATCTTTCATAGTGAGATAAAGAGGTTAATTAGAACGAGCAGCCTGTGCTCTATCAAGCATTTGTAGAAGGGAGTAGCTCTCCCCTAGGTTCTGAGTTTGCGTAAGGGACCGCAGCTGGATAGGGAATCAGGCTTAGAATATTTCTCCCTGATCATTCCACTGTATGGGATCCAGACCCCAACAGGGCATTCAATCCTAGAGGTGTACCTTAAACTACCCTAGCTGGGGCCACATTGTGTCACAGTTTACTGTCTTTGCTTCAACTGCCTGGCATTCTAACATTTTATCTGCAATTGCCTCTGCGGATTGTCAGTATACCCTGTGGATCATTTGTCTCTGATAAATAAAAGTGATTTTGTTGTTTGCTGCAAGAACCTCCTTTTGCACTGGTTTAGAAAATGTAGTATCCATTTGCATGCACACTGTACATGGAAAAATATTTATGTTGTCTGTAAGAGAGAATACAAAAATTGTATAAAATGTAATTGGCAACATCATGCTGAACAGTGCAATTAAAACTGGAATACCCTTTAAATTTCTTCTGATAATGAAATTTTGCTTTTACTGTGCCAACTGCATGCACACAAGTGTAAACAAAAATAAATTAATTATTATACCTGACCTCCAATTCTAGTTCTTTATTAGTATAAGGGCATCTCTGCAACATATTAACTGGGAAAGGCTTTCTAAGAAAGGAACATCATCGCAAAACCTGTAGTTAAACAATGAGCAGAAAGTACAGTTCACCTGTTTAAAAGCATCTGATTGGGTGCTGAGTTACTATACTTGGCCAAATTGTGTGACTTTTATTACATTCCCCATAACTCAAATATTCTGTATCAACCTCAATTATTTCACAGCTCTCTAATTCTAAAAAGTTTTCAAACTTATTTAGAATATTGAGATACTTATAATATGATTTTTCTTCCTGTATTATCATGCATTTCAAATTTAACTCACCTAGGATGACATTCTTTGCTACTGGTTCTTGACATTTCGCTAGAAGCAACTGACCCTGCGAAAATCAAGAAGTGCATTTGTCAATGTCCAAACATTGCATTTGGTCTATAAGAAAATTGCCAAGCTGTTTAAAATGATCCTTACAAAATGTTCCAGTACTAACAAATAGGTACTTTCTGTACATGCCATAGAATGTATGATTTGAAAGGGTAGTTCACTTTTCATTTATCTTTGATATGTTACAGAATGTGATATTCTTTACAATGTTTAAATTGGTGTCTTTTTTTAAAATAGTTTTTTCAAAAGAAGGTCACTGAATATGGAGCCAGAAAATTACTGCTCTGCGAAGCTACAATTTTGTTGTTACTTATCTGTCTATTTAGGCCCTCAACTATCCATCTTCCAGCCTCACAAATTAATATGGTTGCTAGGGTAAACTATCGAGTTTGACATTTCAAACTCGAGAGGCATTGAACAAAACACCAGATCATTAAAACAAAACACACACATAAAATAAAGAGGAACTGCAAATTGTCCCTGACTATACCATAATAAAGGTAATTATAAAGATGAATTCCCTCCAGATATCAAAATAAAGGAAAACACACATCTGATGGGGCACACATTGCTTTGAATAAGAGACTAGAATTTCTTAGATGGGGTCTGTGACCCCTATTTGAAAAGAGTTAGAAGAAAAGGACAAATAAAAAATAAATAATGAAGACAATGAAAATATTGTTAAGAATTTGCCAGTCTATAACACAATAAAAGTTAACTTAAAGGTGAACCACACCTTTAGTTAACTCAAAAGCCTCAAACATAGTATAATCTGCTCTCAATGTATTATATACACTAAGGGCCCTATTTAAGAATGCTTGAGCCTTCAGGCTCAGCAGGAAGCCAGGGTATTAGAAGTAAGAAACCATGCAAGAGTTTAGGAACTCTCGTCTGGTTTTAGTACTCGAAAGCTCAAGCATTCTTAAACTAGACACTTGTGATTCCAATTATTTGGAAGTTACCTGGTTTTATTTATTACAACAAAATAAAACATTTATATAACTTAAACAGCATAAAGGACCATAAGTAAGATAGGATACTTTAACTTTCTTAAAATAATAATAATCTGCTATCTATATTCCAAATTCCAAGAATACATTTTGCAGTCTTTCCACTTTATCTACCTGACCTTCCACTGGCACTATGTAAATTAACTTTAATAGAGTTTAACATGAAATTCATGATATATAGAGAGATTTTTCAAAGCCCTTATGATAACTAATACACTATCCGGCCAAAAGTATCTGGATCCCTACTCTGTTAAGTGGAGCTGGCTATTTAAAGGCGGCCATACATGGTCCATCAAGAACGCTCTCCGACTGATTAACCCATCGGCTGTGAAATAGGAGATTGGAATATGAATAGGAGAGGGCCTGCATTCAAAGATGAATAATAAAAAGCAATAACAATACATTTGTAGCCTTACAAAGCATTTGTTTTTTAGATGGTGACCCCCTTTTGAAAGCTTGAAAGAGTCAGAAGAAGGCAGCAAAAAATTGAAAAACTATATAAAAATAAATAACCAAGACCAATTAAAAAGTTACTTAGAACTGGCCATTCTATAGCATAGTTAACTTAAATGCGAACCAACCCTTTTAATGCCACAGATCATAGAATCTACCGGTACATTCTGTGGATAAAAGTGCCACAGAACGTAGATTCAATGATCTGCAGCACCCAGGTTGGGTAAGCCGCTCACTCCCCCGCACCTTGGCAACAAGCAGAATGGGGGATCATGTGGCTCCTGGGGCATGATCGCCCAGGGGTCCCAAGGCAGCAGCAGGCACATTAATTCTACATGTCCTGCTGCTACCTGCATTTACTGGACACAGAATACCACCCCCCCCCCCAGATCCTGGGCAAAGTCTTCTGCCTACTCTTCGTGGGACCCCCTCCAGTTCCCCTGCTGTATTTTCAGCCTCTATCCATTTTAATGTTACACACACACACACAACACTTATTACACTAATACTCATTTACACTCATACTTACATACACACATGAATTTTTGGGGATCGGGACACATGCACACACTCTATTTTGTGACATTTTTTGTAGATAAAATATTCAAACTGTAATTCTGACTGCTGATTACACAAGGCAAAAAAAAACATTGATTCCTGTGGTTTTGTTGAATTTTAGTGATTTTATTGCATTTCACACTTCGTTTTGCCCATGCAAATTTTGTCTGCTATATTTCCTTTTGGGGGTCTCTGTGCGCCACATCGTTTGGTAAATCTATGAATATTGGGCATCAAACTGTTCAGTTAGACCCCTGGCATTCATATTAAGGATGTTTTATGCTGATACATTATGAAATGTGGGACATATAATGGGGTATAGAGTGCAAGCTCTGTGACGATTTTCAGAAATTTCATAAAAAGCGCTACCTTCAGCATGGCTTTGCAGTTTGGTAGTTTGCAGTAGAAACACATATTTATCCATTTTGGATCAGAATATGTTCTTTTCAAAAATATATGGTTTTCTTGGGTCTCCATACTGTTAGGGGGCCTTATGGCACATAATACACACACCAGGTGCTCATATTGCAGCAGACAGAGTGTCAGTCGTGAAAATTGATATGTACTATTGTCATTTGGGTGCCTCTGTATACCACATAGTTTGATAAATCTATGCATATTGGCATCAAACTGTTTAGTAGACCCCTGGCATTCACATTAAGGATGTTTTATGCTGATACATTATGAAATGTGGGGCATATAATGTGGTAAAATGCAAGCTTTTCAGAAATTTCATAAAAACTGCTACGTTTGGCATAGCTTTGCAGCTGGTAGTTTGCAGTAGAAAGACGTATTTACCCATTTTGGATGTGTCAGAATGTGTACTTTCTGAAAATATCTTGTTTTCTGTGCTGTTAGGGGGTGTTATTGAACATAAAAAACATACCAGGTGTTTATATTGCAGCATTGAAAATTCATATGCATTATTTTCATTTAGGGGGTCTCTGGACGCTACATAATAATTTATTTAATAGACCCATGGTGTTCAAATTTAGGATGTTTCATTTGGATATGTTATGAAATGCGGGCATAATATGGGGTAAAATGCAAGCTTTGTGATGATTGGCAGAGATTTCATAAAAAATGCTACATTCAGCAAAAGAAAAAAATCCCCGTAAAAAAAAAAATCCCTGTCAAAAACAATTTTCACGGCCATAGACTTTAATGCATTTTGGCACATTTTTGCCTTTTCACAAATTTTTGTCGAAACTGTATATGGTATTGGCACGTTCGAGACACTTGCTTTTCAAATCAGTTGATTTTTTGTGCATAAAATAACATCTTTTCTGGTATATTGTGAAAATTTAAATTGTGAAAATTTAAATTTTGTTATTTAGAGCT
Organism: Xenopus laevis; assembly: GCF_017654675.1. Classification (NCBI taxonomy): domain Eukaryota; kingdom Metazoa; phylum Chordata; class Amphibia; order Anura; family Pipidae; genus Xenopus; species Xenopus laevis. Next base: position 91,256,410 of record NC_054379.1, read on the forward strand.
CTAAATCTTGTTTCAGAAGTGGAAATACACAAAATATAAGAAAGCTCAGGTTCTCCAATACAAAAAATACAATGCATATAGTTAACCTGGGTAAACTAAAAATCCCCCAAATATAAGAGAGCACAAAATGTGCAAATGAAATGTGAAATTCTGCTGGCACTTAAAGGGTTAATAAATGTTGACAAAAACCTTTAAAGTCTAAATATGCATAAAACAAAAAAATGTACTGCAATACTAATAGGAACTGTATATGAAAGATCTTTACTTTTCATTAGGATAATTGAGTCCAAAAAGTGATTATTTTTCAACAGTTTCCTTTGACTTGAATGGCAAATGCATGGAGGGCGATCTCAGATGCTTTTCAACAGGATGAAATATGCTGGTTAATAAGTGGCATAAGTGTTAGTGTATTGCTGTCACAACTCAACAGTGCTTAGTTGATTTGGCCCATGCAAGGTTTTCAAGATATTTAAAAATGTTATTAGCTTGGGTGATTTAAATGACAAAAAGCCAGAGAAATTCGGTTTCTTATGCTAAACAATTGGACAGAAGTACAATTGACTTCACAAAAATCCGTTCCTCTATACAGATTAACATTTTAATATCTTATCTGAAAAGTAAGACCCTGCTAAAGAGAGACAAGCTAAGCAGAAATCATGCTAATGAGATGAGTCCATTTCTTGTTTTTCCAGTGCACCCATCTTCTCAACTCTTAGTGAGAAGTATGCCACACTTCACAGGCTTATAACTCAGGACTCAAAGCTATATTTGTTGTTCAGTGCAGATAGCAGAAATGAATGAGGATTGCTAAAGGTGAATGGCAAACTAAGAATAGAAATGAGAAGAATTTGAAAAGCTTATTTGTATGAGGGAACAAGAGCTGCAAGCTCCATCTGTTCCTGGGTTAATCCTTGATCCATGTTGTCATTCTTCAGTCATATTTTCTACTATTGCCCATAAACCAATTAACATCTTTTTGAAAAAAGCTTCTACAACAGGTAACAGGCAGCAATGTTGCATATGTTCAGTAAAATAAAAAATAAGAAATAATACGTAAAAATTATTATCCACCGCAACATAAAACAACACTTAAAAAGAGGAAGAAATCAGAAGCTTCAAATGCATAGTGGTGTGGAAATTTTTTTAAAGAGACAATAGCAATAAATGTTAATTAGGGGCACATTTACTAAGGGTTGAAGTGAATTTTCTAATTCAAAAACTTCGAATTCCGAAGTAATTTTTGGGTACTTCGACCATCGAATAGGCCAAAATTCGATTAGAATTGAAAATACCTCACAAATTCGACCATTCAAAAATCGAAGTACTGTCTCTTTAAAAAACTTCGACACGATTTTGAGATTAAATCGTACAATTCGAAGGATTTCATTGTGCGACTGAACAATTTTAATTTTAAGGAAAAAACCTTCGACTATCATACTACACCTATTCGATGTAGTTTTTTCACTTTGAAATTCGAAAAGATTGCAACTAACTCAGTTTTTAAAAAATACATATATTCTTCAAAATAAAGGCAACGTTGTTCATTGCTACTTTTTCTCCCGTGTATGGGTTTTCAAGTTTCCATAAGAGAGAAAAATGTACAGGTACCAACTAAATGGCTAGATGTAGCATCCTCCAAACTCCCATCATGTTTTGTCCATGTCATTCTAGATACATGCCTTGAATCTATGAATTTAAATAGACCAAAGCAGTGGCTTGCAACATGCACCTCAACCAATAGAATTCCATCTGTTGGGGTTTGACTTCATTGCGATATGAACAGTAAGGGGGTTATTTATTATGTTTCCAGTTGTGTTTTCCACAAAAATTCAAGTTTTCACATTTTTTTTTTTGGTCACAAGAAAAACTCATATTTTTCAAGATTTATTATACCCTGACAAGGGAAATAATTAGAATCCGAAAATACACCATCTAAAACCTCTTGAGGTCATGAAGGAGTCAGTGGCAGAGGTTGTAGCTGCCCACCCAAGCCAATCTAACATTTGAACTGCATAATTCCTTGTGACTGTTAATAAGAAAAGTTTATAGCAACTTAGCACTAGTTTGCAGTATAGAACAATATATACCTCTATACGCTCTGTTGTATGGCAAGCAGAAAAGTTATTCCTGCTGTTAAAGTTCATTTGTGTGTAGAGTAACAGCCAGCTAAGCACAGGACATTACAGGGTTAATTTGAGTACTCCAGCCACCTGACAGTCTAGTCCAATCAGAACCCAGCCTCACTCTGAGATCTTCTAGAATCTAGCCAGACATGCCAGCAGCCATCTTAGAGACAGAATCTTCAGAGAGCATGACAGAGTAGAGAAACTGCCCTTAAGATCCTATGAGGCGAAAATAGTTCTAGCACATTCTACGCATTCTACGTTTACTTACTGCACTTATATCGCACAAATATTGCTAAAACTCATCATCTTTGTTCCTGATTCCCTATCCTGATGATGTTACCAATAAAGAAAGTTATTTTTGTACCAGTCGTATGTTCTTAAAGTCTTTCAAGGATCCGAGGACAGAAGATGTTAATAGCCTGCATGATGTTCGTTTTTTTTTCGGAGGATTTTGCTGAAAACTCTAATGAATCGAGCCATTCAAGTTTTTTCCTGCCAAAAACTCGAGTTTTTTTCCATTCAAGTTTTTTCTTATATAAGATACCATTTCAGTTGTGAGTTCATTAGAAAAAAAAAAACTCTAACATTCGACCTTTCATAAATAACCCCCTTTATTGCATTACTATCTGGTGAAGCTACTTCCTTATGTTTGTGGAAGATTAGCACAGTTAAACATTGGTGACGTTATATTACTTCTATTCCTTGTAAAACTTTAAACCATTATCACCCCAATGTTAGTGGTTCAAAGGAATTGAAGTAATATAACATTGACATTGTATAAAAAAAAGCTGTTCAGCAACTTATATAATAATGTTACCTTTGGAAATAGACACAGGTTTTAGAGCCATTCTTCCAATTAAACATTCTTTCAGCATTGTTTCGTAGTTGACCCAACGATGAACCTGTATGCCAGAAGATATTGATCCGTTTTACAAAATTTCTTAAGTAACTGTTGCATTTAATTGCATAAATGACGGCAAATAATAACCAAAATATTAGGTAACCAAATTAATTTGCCAAATACCTTTAAGGAGAGAGAAAATGTTATTCAAATTATTATTATTTTTTTTTAATATGTTAAAAGACCAGTAACATAAAAAAAAATGTAAAAAAAAGTTTCTACTTAATGAAAAAAAAAACACCAAGACACTTTTAACTTTAAATTCGCAAAGTCTTTATTATGAAATCACTTACTGATTCCCCGCTTGAGCTACTCTTCAGAAACGACGACAGGGCGACAATCCATCATGCGGCGCTCGATTTCTCCTCCCTGCCGTCTATAAGAGATAGCCAGGGAGGAGAAATCGAGCCCCACACGATGGATCATTGCCCTGTCGCCTTTTCTGAAGAGGAGCGCAAGTGGAGAATTGGTAAGTTATTTCTTAATAAAGACTTTGCGAATTTAAAGTTAAAAGTGACTTGGTGTTTTTTTAGAAAAAAAATTTTTTTAATTTTTTTTTATGTTACTGGTCCTTTAATTGCAAATGTATCTGTCCTTCCCTTCCTACTCTCAACTATTAACTCTGGTTCTATTAGTAGAAATTAGTTGTCCTGGCTCCATTCCCCACAATTCATTGATGCTTCTTAGCTAGTTAGCTTTCCCTGTTACAGTGTGGCATTGGCTGGGGAGTCCAAACTATGTAGCTGTCTGAATAAATGAATCTCAGTCAAGGAGTAATGAGCTACCAAAGGATTGTGCTACTGACCGTCAAATCCATGGGTCAAGGTGGAGCAGAGGCATGCAGATCTTTTATAATTTTGGGTGGCACAATCAAGGTTTTTTGTACAGGGCACAAACATTTACACTGTGGCTAGTTAAGGCCAATTACCGTATAACGTTTCCTATTGTGCAAGGGATATGGTAGATCCCTAAAGAGTCATTTTCTTTGTGTTGTTGTATTGTTAAGTGGTCATGTGAACATTATGTTAGGGCTTTCGAAAGTTATCCTGGTGTGTTTGTTTGGATATAATTAATCCAGGGAGAACACACAGATCAATAAACCTGGCTTTCATTCCTCATAACAGAATTAATCTTTAATATTTTCCTGAATTCTTCTACTATGTTTAGCCATTCAGAAATCTTTGAAGGGGAAGTTGACATCCTCTCCACAGGACTAATTCTCTAGCTGCTAGTACTCTTCCAACAGAGTAACTTTTAAATTAAAATGTTTTTATTTTCTGTCAGCAGCACTACAGGCAAAATAAAGACTTTTCCTTCAGAACAACAGCAACATTTTAAGTAACATTGACTGCACATCTAAAAAAGATTGCCATTTCTAAAAAAATACCAAACTTGTAAGGCTATTTATGTTTTACATGTTCGTTAGTCTACATCAGGGCTGTACAACTGGCGGCCCTGCTCTGCCTGTGTGTGCCCTGCTCTGCCTGTGTGCCCTGCTCTACCTGTGTGTGCCATGCTCTGCCTGTGTGTGCCATGCTCTGCCTGTGTGCCCTGCTCTGCCTGTACAAGAAGATATTTCAGCAGCACTCCGATTATGGTGAAAAAAGTGTAATTTTATTCGTGCCTCAAGGTAAGCTTAGCTTAGGCACGAATAAGATTACACTTTTTTCACCATAATCGGAGTGCTGCTGAAATATCTTCTTGTATTTGAATCAGATCTGGGCAGACAGAGTCACAGACGGCACCCGACGCTACAAAAAGCGGCGAGAGTGTTTGTGTAGCACTACTCTTTGTGGGACCCTGCTCTGCCTGTGTGTGTCCTGCTCTGCCTGTGGAACATAAGCCTGGTATTTGTTGTGGGGGTTTGTTAGCATTTGAAAATAAATTATTGTTAAGGGCCCCTAAGGTGTTAATCATGTGCTGGGGGTGCTGTGTTATTCAAGATGAAGGGGAGGCATATGGATTTTTAATGGTATGTCTTAATATTACAACTTTTTTCACATATGAGTGATAAGTGATATTCATGCAGTGAGCACCAACCATTTGGTTTTTTGGTGTGCAACCACAATTAATGTTGACATGATCTTGTGGTAACATGGATGTGATTTAAAGTGGGTGTGGTTTAAAAACAGGGAGTGGTCAACACTGGCTTCCATTATCAGCCCTCCACTATGTACTGTATTCAGGAAAATTTCGGCCCTCTGTACCACAGAAGCACTGTTCTACGAGAACCAAAAGATTATACCATTTTAGGGTAAAAACACAGCTGTATTTTGGGGTTGTCTCCTGGACAGGAAAATGGGCTACCACTACATATTTGGTATCTTAGGACTCATGATAGTCAAGGTTTTTACAAAAAAAGAAATCCTTTTTTATTTGCATATATCAACCAAAAGACTTGTTATGTACCCAGAGGAATTACAACACTGAAAATAGCCGATACCTTCTTATGCATCAAACGGGGTGATCCCAAGCTTTATTCCATGGTGCTCTCAACACTGTTCACAAGATCAAACGTTTCGGGACCGCATGGCTCTTCATCAGTGTTCACTAGTTAGTGATAAAGTGATTAAGAGGATGCTGCAGCCTGACTGTTAACTTTTTTACAACCAGAGTGGCAGTTATCTAAAGATTTCAAAGAGGCTGTTCACTAATTACATTTTTGTGGGGGCAGGTCATTTAAGCTAATGTCACAGTTAGTAGGAGCTGAGGAGTGGGATATTTAAAGGGCTATGTATTTAAACAGCAATCCAGGACAGCAGGCTGGAATTATCTGTACTGTCCCAAGAAAAGCGGGACAGAAATTACTTAAAACAGAGAAGTAATGTATATTGAAAAAGTGCTCAGAGTTTACATCAATTCATTTTTGGGTTTAGATCATATTTAATGAAACACAGGTACAAACAAGTAGCTCCATAATCTGCAACAAGTATACGTTTAAATCCTTCTCATTATCTGAAGATGCAACAACACAGTTTATACTATATAATATTACATGCCTACCTGGCACCACATAGTGTGCCCATGTCTGTCTATAACATAGCTGAGTATTTAGATGCAAAAAAAGTATCAATACCCATTTGTCATATGACTGTGAGGACACAAAATGATTGAATATTTGACCAAGTGGTTTGCCAAATCAAGCTGAAGTGATTATTCAGCCAACAACAACTGGATCACATAGAAGGATGTGCAGAGACATCAACTGAGTATCATATGCATGCAATCCTCGGTAATGATATGTATGAAATCAAATATTTGTAATATATGACAAAGAAAGGCCTTTTTGTTTAACAAGTATTTCAAAAAACACTACATAAAATCAGGTGAAGATTCTACAGTTAACCAAAACAAAAAAAGAAGAATACAATGAATAGTCCTTAAAAGGGCAATAATTATTATTATAATTTTTATTGCTAAAAAAGTACTAATCAATTATAATAGAATATTACAAATTTTCAGCAACCCAGTGGAATTTCTACAATCATACAAGCATCATTACGTTTAGGTTAGTTTAGTGTTCAAATCATTTGTCTGCATTCAGAAAAATTAAAAATATCACTCTAAATGATAATTCATATTGTATGTTACTTTATATTGCAACTAGAGAATTGCCATCAAACATCTTTAAACTTAATCCTTCACTTATAATACTGCAAGAATCACAATGGAACTGACTACAAACTTTGTGTCATGGGCTTAATGACCTTGTACCCTGTCATGTCTTGGTTTAAAATGACACTATAGAGCACTTAAAATTTGGAATAATTTGGATGCAACCTCACTGTTGTACCCTGTGAATCCCTCCTCCTAAGACATATAGAATACTTACCTGGTAAACCAGCTCTACCCGAGTTTTAATATATTATTTTAAAGCTATGTGTGGTTTTCCTTTTTTATTTTGTTATGCGTAGGTCTGTTTAGGTCAACATTGTTACTTTACATTATTCTACCTTTATTTACATTATTCTACCTTGATTTGTAACATAATGCTTTTAAGAGTTATGTTACCTCTCATTGTTAATGTATATCATTTATATGACTTTTATATGAAGCAACACACTTAGGGGCCAATTCATTAACTTTGAGTGAAGGAATAGAAGAAAAAAAAACGTCGAATTTCGAAGTGTTTTTTTGGCTACTTCGACCATCGAATGGGCTACTCCGACCTTCGAGTACGACTTCGAATCGAAGGATTCGAACTAAAAATAGTTCGACTATTCGACCATTCGATAGTCGAAGTACTGTCTCTTTAAGAAAAAACTTCGACCCCCTAGTTCGCCACCTAAAAGCTACCGAACCCAATGTTAGCCTATGGGGAAGGTCCCCATAGGCTTGGCTAAGTTTTTTTGGTCGAAGGATAATCCTTCGATCGTTGAATTAAAATCCCTTGAATCGTTCGATTCGAAGGATTTAATCGTTCGATCGATCGCAGTATTTGCTCCATATCCTTCGACTTCGATTTTCGAAGTCGAAGGATTTTCATTCCCAGTCGAATATCGAGGGTTAATTAACCCTCAATATTCGACCCTTGATGAATTTGCCCCTTAAAATAAAACTAAAAAATACATTGATTAGTTTTAAAATAACAGTTTGAATAGTAGAATTAATTCTTTGCAAGACACACTGTCTTATATATTAACAACTGCACCATAAAAATCATGACAGCATCCCTTTAAATGAAATGAACCCCCGTGCTCTATAGTTTTGGTAAGGCAATGTCTTATATTAGTCTGATAAAATCATCTGTCAGAGAAGAGCATCTTATCTGAACCTTAGAAAATAACCTCCAAGACTCATATGAGAAACTGATCTTTAATCAAAACCTGAGATCGGTAATCTGTCTTAAACCAACCATATACAGCACAAGCATGTTTTAAATAAAAGACTAGGAGAACTAAATACACTCCAATTTTCCTGTCAGGAGGGAATACCTGGACTTTGAAAATGAAATCCTTTGGCAGGTTCTTACTGTGTATCTTGTATTAAAAGGAGAAATATGAGAAGTGCAATTTTATTAGTGATGCAGAGTGCCCTATTTAAAGCATCTTTAAATATTATAGGCTTTCATTCACCACATTCAAACGGACATTATGGACAGTTTTATCAGAAGCCAATTAACCTTTCTTATATATTTATTTGAGAAGGAATCAGAAGCCCACTCAAACACAGGGAGAACATAGAAGGGGTAATTTATGACCCTGGGGGCCGCAAGTGCTCATTCAGGAAGAGAACACCGTGAATACAGAAAAATATAAGTCACTGGAAGTGAATATTAAGAAAAAAAAAGTCGCCAGAAAAAAAACTAGCAAGTAAAAGCTGGCAAGGTTCAATTGAAGTTCATGGGAATTGTCTCTAACAGCTTACTTTTTATAGTTCATTAAAACATTCAAGTTTTTTAGCCTCCTTGAAAATGAATGGAATAACGTAATTCTCACTGGCATGCAACTTTTTTCCTGCGAAAAATATTCTGTTGTGTTATGATGCAGTTTTTTTTTTGGCTCAACAGGTTTTTTTCTTGAACATGAGTAAATAGACCTATACGTGTTCTAACATATACAATTTCAAGAACAAGAACAGTGACATGAGGACATCAGTGAGAAGAATCTCCAAGCAGTAGGTGCTAAAAGCCTTATCGGAATAATCCCTATGTGAATGAAGTGGCCGAGATACGGAGAGATTCAGACTTGTTTGGCACATTGGCACAAAATATATCTGCACTTTTAAAAGGATTGAAATTATTTTACACATGAGTATGCTATTTACTCATTTATTTTACCATTATTTTAAAGGTACTGTAAAGTTTGAGACCCTCTGAAAGCAGAGTGTGACAGTGCAGCAATATATTGGATGCTATATTATCCAACTGAGTGTGTGAGTAGAAGCACGGTTGGAATGATACACTGAATAAAAAATAAGTGGGAATATTCACTTGGTGCTTATAAGATTCAGTTATAATTGTAGAGTGTCAAAAAAGGGAATACTGATTATAGATAAGAGGTAGGATACACTTTGCATAAATAATGCTCTGGATTGTATATAATACAGCATATTGTAAAGATGTTTTGGTTGTGATGAAGCACAGTTTCATTGACAAAAGTTGTTGGACCCCAAAGTAAAATATTTTCACCCCCCCCCAAATCCTGGAGCAGTGATCCCCAACCAGTAGCTCGCGAGCAACATGTTGCTCCCCAACCCCTTGGATGTTGCTTCCAGTGGCCTCAAAGCAGAAGTTTATCTTTGAATTCCAGGCTTGGAGGCAAGTTATGGTTGCATAAAAACCAGGTTCATTGCCAAACAGAGCCTCAATGTAGGTTGACATCCCATATAGGGGCTACCAAATGGGCAATCACAGCTCTTAATTGGCACCCCAAGTTCATTTTTCATGCTAGTGTTGCTCCCCAACCCCTTTTAATTCTGAATGTTGTTCATGGGTTCAAAAGGTTGGGGATCTTTGTCCTGGAGGAATATGATCTGTTTTGGGGCTAGAATTCCACTAAGCCTTCACTTGATTTTTAACAGATCCACTAAATTTGAAAGACGCTGGTTTAAAATGTATGGAGAGATACTAATGGAAAATACAACCACAGAATACCGTATATACTCGTGTATAAGCCGACCCGTGTATAAGCCGAGGTACCTAATTTTACCTAAAAAAACTGGGAAAACTTATTGACTCGCGTATAAGCCTAGGGTGAGAAATGCAGCAGCTACTGGTAAGTTTCAATAATCAAAAATTGAGGCATGAGTGGGTTAAATGTTTTTGAATATGGTTTTATTTCAAATAAAAACCGTAAACTACTGTAACTCTGTAAGTGAAGAAAGGGTCAATATGGTATCAACAATGATACTTTAAAAGTACAACCACCTGAGCTCAATCAGCAACCAAGTTAAATCACAAAAAGTTAAAATCCTTCAAAACTGGATTCCTCCTCATCATCTGTTTCTCCAAACAGAGCTTCAATTTCAGCTGGTGTGAGGATGTCAGCATAGACATTGTCATCATCATTGAGTTCGCAGGCATCACTATCACTGCTGTCATTCTCATACAATGCGCAGTCTTCACTGCCATCCATAGCATTACTAATGCCACATTTCTGGAAGGCGCGTTGCACCATGTCCTCTGGAATATCTTCCCATGCATCTCGAACCCACTTTGCTATTAATTCAATGTCAGGCTTTGTTAGATTTCCAGCTTTTGTCAGTTTAGCTTGACCAGATGACATCCATTCATGCCACATCTTTCGCACACGGTCTTTGAAAGGTTTATTTAAAGACACATCAAGGATCTGCAATACAGATGTAAGCCCACCTGGAATAACAGCCAAAGTAACTTGAGAAGACTTTGCCAATTGTTTTATGTCATCAGATGTATGGGCTCTGAACATATCCCAAACTAGCAATGATGGTTTCTTTTTTAAGGCTGCTCCTGGTCGTGCATTCCAAATTTCTTCCAGCCATTTTTTTGTTCCGTCTGCATCCATCCAGCCTTTAACATGTGCACGCACTGTAATTTTTGGTGGGAATTTTACCTTTTTAGGCAAGGTCTTTCTTTTAAAAATAATGACAGGCCGCAGCTACATGACAGAACAACTGTGAAATGATTTTTTTCATTTCCTGTGGTTCTGAGGAAAATAGTTTTGTCTCCTAAACTTGCCACAGTTCTGTTGCTTGGAAGATCAAAAGTCATAGGTGTTTCATCCATATTCCCAATATTTCCCAGGTCATAGTTATGAATCCTTCTTTGTTTTATGATGAATGATTGGAATGACATCACTTTTTCTTCAAGGTCTTGCGGCAACTTCTGTGAAATCTTTGTTCTCTGTCGAAAACATAGGTCAAACCTATTCATGAAGCGGGTACACCATCCTGCTGACGCAACAAAATTTTCAATGCCTGGTACTTTATATTTGTCATCCATAGCCATTTGAAGGGCACGTAAGCGAATTCCCATGCGTGTTACGCAGTAACCATTTTGACGACACTCCATAACCCATTTATGCAATTCAGTCTCTAAAGCCCCATAAGAAGTTGTTGAACCACGTCGAGCTTTTTTAGCCTTTGGGATCTTTTCCAAGTCAGCCTTCATTTTCCGCCACTCCCTCACTTGTTTTTCATCAACACAAAATTCCCTACTTGCAATACTGTTATTGCTTTCTTCTGCTCTTGACACAACCTTCAGTTTGAAACTAGCTTCGTATGACCTGCGTTTTTGTTTTGGTCTAGGATTAGTGGTATCGGTATCCATTTCTATAAGAAAAAAAAAAGTCAGTCCCCCCATATATACAGTAAAAAAACCTTATAAAACAGCCCATGTACGGTATATATTTATGAATTCAGTTGGTGGTTAGGAATTTCCTAATGTATCACTGGTTGCCCACTAGAGAAACTCACCCCTTACATGGCTATGCTATAGACACAAGCCTTTAATGTGTGTCAACAAAAAGCCAGGCAGGACTGCTGCTTATAATGGGGATCAGATAGGATCTGCGCAGCCACTGGGACAGAATGCTCTGTTATACAGATACGGTAGCTAAGGGGGGGGCAGCCAATTATTTCAGTAATGTTATGATGTTAACCCAGGTAAATGAATGTAAAAAAAAAGACAACATTTTTGTATATTTCATTTATTTTGCAAAGGCTGCACAATGCCATATGTGTTCCAAGGTTTACTGGATCATAATATATCAGTGGAGCTCTGCTCAACTTGTATTTATATCACAGATTTTATATTTTCTGAATCATCTGCTAATCTTGCTGTTGTATGTGATCCTTACAGCAACGGCAAACTTATCTTTACACATTAAATAAAAAATAACTTTCTGTTCTCTTTCAATGCGTCAATGTTAGGCCTTTTCTGTCAGTAATGATAACTGTGCCTTTAAAAGCAAGCTGCATAATGAAAGATGTTCTGTGCTTTTATGGCTCGGGCCCTATGCAAATAGTTGTTCTTTGAGTGTGCTGGTTGGTTGCCTTGCCCAGCTGCTGTCTGACTGCTTTGCTCCCTGATGTGATGTCAGCTTCAGTTTTCTAAAGAGTAGATGGTAGGAATTATCAGGCAAGGTACTGTGTGGATCTCTTCCTTTCCTAATGTTTAGCTGATATTTAAACAGCTCTTTTCTTGTTATAAATCCAGCAATTGCTTTACTTTTAGTAAGAGCTTTCATGCATCCTTTTATCTTGGCTATACTTAAAAGTCTCTTTGCGTGGCTCAGTATTAGCTACCGGTAGCTCCGGGGCAGGGCTAATTATCATAAGACTCAGGGCATAATAGACTTTTAAAAGCGCCATTGTGTGATCACTGTTTGAAATGGTGCCTGCTTCAGCACTACATGCAGGAGGGATGGTAGGAGGGCGGCCATCTTCTGGCACGCACTCAGCTCTTGCGTCATGCTGCAAACTAGGCAACGCCTTGGGACATAAGTAGTTAATAGCTGGAAGAGTAGAGTCACGCGCATCGCTCATCGCGCATCAAGCATCAGTCAAATGCACACAGCGAGAGAGAGACGCGCCAAAGATTTTACCCGTAAGCAGGTCAGAGCTCAGCTGCAGGTCGGAAGCGCAGCGATCAGCAGGGAACAGTCATGCGCATCGCGTATCAGTCAAACAGGTAATTTTTTTTAACTGACCCGCGTATAAGCCGAGGCAGCGTTTTTCAGCTTATTTTGGGTGCTGAAAAACTCGGCTTATACGCGGGTATATACGGTATGTAATCTAAAACTGGCCATACACGGGCCGATAAAAGCTACCGACAGAGCGAGTCAAAAGCTTATCAGCCCGTGTGTAGGGCCCTCTGACGGGCTTTTCTGCTCAATATCTGGCCCTAGGGCCCACGATCAGATCAGCCCAATATCGCCCACCTCAATGTGGGCATATCGAGGAGAGATCTCAACGTGTATGGCCACCTATAGTGGTACAACAACCACTGAATCAAATTTGTCAGGTGTGAAATCATCATTTTGTGATGTAATTGTGTTTACTGATTTTCTTCTTTGTGACACATTTTCCCAAGCTCACAAAACTTGTTGTGCCTCCCCAAAAAGCATGATTAACGGTCTCACCTGATCGAAAAGGTCAGTGCCATCCGTCCCTGCTGCTTTCATTAACTCTTCTTCTCCTCCAGGATGATATTCCATGTATGGAGTAATATTATACACCATTCCTGCAATTAAAAGCAAAAAAAGCCTTTAAATATCTAGTTTTGGGGGGATTTCGTCACATCTGAAGATACAGAGTAAACCATAAAGTACACGTTTCAGTAGGTTTTAGTGTGTGTTTGTGCAAGTAAAAATACGGATTCACCAAAAATTGTGAACACTTTTTTTCCCAATCGAGAAAAACGTAAAGAAAAAAACATAGATGCGAAAAAAAATGCGAGAGTATGTTCTGAAACCACAAATAGTCAGGATTTGTTAATGGAAATGACTGAAAAAGTCATCAAAAAAAACTCAGCAAGTAAAAGCTGCCAGGATTCACTAGAAGTTGTCTCTAACAACTTTATTCTCATTAAAACATTCTAGGTTTTTAACCTCGTTAAAATTAATGAAACAATGTGATTCTTGATGGTGTGCATCTTTTTTTCATATGAGAGTATTACCACTTTTTTGGTGCTTGCATTTTTTTTCCTCTTGAAAAATAGGCCTCCCTGAATACTCTAGTCATTTGTAGGGCAAATTAATTCAAGCGTGAAATTAAAGGTGGTATGGTTCTAAATAAACATGGGGAAACTCTGGTTGCATGCATAGCCACTCTTGACTCAGCCTCCTATTGAGCCAGTTGTGATGCCTGTATTGATTGGATGATACAATCCCATTAATTAGGCCTCCAGGCAATGATTTTGCACAGTTCCCATGTAATGACCTAAAGGCAAACTCTACATCAGTATTAATAATGTGTGGGTTTGGGGCCCTACATCACAAATTTTACTTTTATTTACTGACACTACAAAATATTAATATACATTACCTATAGGCCATGTTGGAGTATTTTTCACTGCTAGATCTGCTTTTGTAAGTAATTGTTACTTGAAGTGGACTGTTTTGCCAACCTGACTTTTACTTTCTAATGGTAATGGACCACGGCTGCACAAATATGGCAGCCCCCCTCATAGAGGAACTAAAATACTTTTATGGCAAAATTATAAATAGCATAAAAAGACAATGTTATGATGTAAAAAAAAAAAAGGGTTTATTTCTGGTGTTAGTATCTCTTTAGGACAATTTCCCCCAAAGCTTTATGAGGGTTTACAAGGTTCCCACCCAAAGTACATCAAAAATAATCCATAACCACTACCAGAGCTCATACTGGTTAATGTTTCCTTATATTTAAATATGCTTGTTCTGCAGACAGGTGCAGCTTTAGAAATAGGAGAAAATACTCCCCGATTTATTGGGGCTTATTAATCAATAATGGGCAACTGTGCACCTGGCCAGTTACCCATGGCAACCAATCAATTGTTAACTTTTTATAGCCAGCTGCATATTTCACAATGAAAGAAAAAAATGATATTGGTTGCCATGAGTTATTGTTTAGGTGCAAATCTGAACAGTATTCATAAATGAGAAACACTGCCTGACTGCGTTTTTTATTAGAGCTAAAATATCCCCAGACTGTGAACTATTAAAATTAAAGATGCACATATTACAGGATTCATTTAGAGGTTTGCCCAAATATCACTTCTTTGAAGACTGAATTGGGATGAAGATTTAATATCCTGACAAACCCAATCCAAACCTCTAATCTTTTCAAGCACTGGACAACTGCAAACCAAATGTTAATGTTCATAGATCACACAGTCCTGTTCTCTAATGTAAATATGCAAATAATACATGTATCCCGAATGCTAGGGACCTGGGGTTTCTGGATAATGGATCTTTCTGTGATTTGGCTCTTCCTACTTTAAATCTACTAGAAAATCATGTCAACATTTAATAAACCCAATAGGCTGGTTTAGCTTCCAAGGAGGATTAATTATTTATTAGTTTGAATCGAGTACAAGGTACTGTTTTATTATTACAAAGAA
Source organism: Xenopus laevis (assembly GCF_017654675.1). NCBI lineage: Eukaryota > Metazoa > Chordata > Amphibia > Anura > Pipidae > Xenopus > Xenopus laevis. The sequence continues at coordinate 91,271,459 of NC_054379.1, forward strand.
AATTTAGATTATTTTCATAAAATAGAGTCTAGTGGTAGACAGTCTTCCTGTAATTCTGAGCTTTCTGGATAACGGGTTTCCCATACCTGTAGTAAGAATTATGTTTATTATTTTTTTTATTGCAAAAAATGTGATACCGTCCCTAATTAATGCTCCTCATATATTTACTGACCACAATAAAGCCCTACACTTCTGCCCCTATACGGCCCCTAAGTAACTGTGCACAATTACGACTAAAAATTACCCAGGTTCACAATTAATTTGGGGATTTGACTAGAGATTTGGTGCATCTCTAAATAATGTCTATTTTTTTTTTTTAAACATGTCTTAATAAAACTTGTTGTCATTATGCAGTTTCGTATAGAATAAGAATAATGAATACAGATTCTTTGACAGTTTTCCCAACAACAGTTTTTCAACAATATATAATAATATTACAACGTTTCCAGCTCAAAATTAATCCATCTGTCAGCCATCTGTTCACCATATGTGGATACCTCTTGCCAAAATCAACTCCTGGGGAGCAGCACCTTAGACAGTTATCTGAGGAGAGATTTCCCATTTTATATCTATCTTTTTATTAACAGACTAAAATAGAGCCCTGTACTTCTAGACAGGCAAAAAGGACAATGTTTTTTATTGCATTTCTGATAACCTGTATTGAAAATACAGTATTACGTAAAATTAGCTTACTGCAAAGATAACCATCATAATTAAGTGATAATTTCAGATACATTTCATAATATGTCAAAGAAGCTTACTGCAAATACAACCACAGTAATTAAGTGATAATTTGAGTAGCATTATCATAATGTATGAAGTGCTTACTGCAAAGAGAAGCACTGCAATTAAATGATAATTTCAGAAGTGTTTCAGTAGGAAATGACTAGACAATTAACTAGAGCTTCAAACTAGAGTTTATTTCAGCAGCCGAGCAGGTAAAAATTATACCCAATGCCAATGTTATTAATAGGGGAAGATAACCAAAATAGGGAACCCCATTTTTTTTGTTTTGTACAGAAAATGGGGTAACTTTACACAAAAAAAGTGTTTACATTGTTTATAAGTAGCTAGTTAAGATTCCGTTGGTGTCTAACATCGTTGCTGTATTATGGGGTAACCGGAAATATACATTTATCACTGATCTTTGTTCACTGATTAGATCAGCACAAGCTTATTAGCTTTGAGTAAAATGTATAAGTCAGTACCAATGTTTGCTTGACAGAACAGAAACTCAGAAAAGGTTAAGCATATATTGTGAATATAAAAGGCATCACGCCAACTCCTCAACATTTCCAAAAATACTTACTACATAATGAGCACTAATCAAGCAACTGCTCCCATCATCTTATTACCATGGATACATCAGCCACAGAATCTAAAGTGCTTTGAATGAGATTATGCAGGACATTCACACAGATTTGGAAACAAATAAGCCATACCTCAAAACATCAATTCACAGATATGTGTTATCAAGAGGAAAAAAAAAGAGATGGAAATGCTTTAGTGCCTGTCCCTTTTGTTGCAGACCATTGTACAAACTGCAATGTTGTATAGTTCTCGGGCACACAGCTTTTCCTAGTTGCCTGGTATGGCAGTAAATAGCCTAAATTGCTGGCAACAGGAGTCACACACACACTGAAGCTTCTTAGAGGGTTATTTATCAAAATCCGAATTGATCTCATTTTCTGAAATATACTCAGACCAAATTCGCATGGGGTTATTTCCCCTTTTTTATCAATACAGTTTCCTGAAAAATTCCAGTGCGTGAAAAAACTTGTAAAATCATGAAAATCATATGAAAACTCTTTTTAGGATATTTGCCTGAAAACCATCAAATCTTCTGTGTTTTGCATGAAACCCAGCACAAATCAAGATATCTTTGGGTCTTCTGCCATTGACTTATATACAACCTCAGCAGGTCGGAGATGTTGGATTTTCGGATTTGGACTGTTTCCATCCTCAGGGTATAATAAATGCAGAAAAATTTCTAGTTTTTTTTTTAATAAAAATTGGATTTTGTAGTAAAAATGTTTTGGCATTCGGACTTTAATAAATAACCCACTTAGTGCGTTTAACCAATTTTTTTTAGCCACAGAAAGCAAAATGCACCTTTAAGTTAACTTTAGTAATATATAGAATGTCCCAACAACTTTTGTAATTGTTTTTCATTTTTTTTATAGTTTTTCTAAACTATAAGACGTACATTTCCTTGATGTGGATGTACAGTGTTCAGGAGAGAAATAATCTGTTGAGTTCTAACAGCTTTCACGCCCCAGGTGTCTTTAAAGATCTACCTAGAAGTCAATTAATGCAGGGCAGGAGAATTATTTCTGATGACAATCTCTATAAGGATGAATCTGAATAAATTGTGAAAAAATGTATCACAAAGGTCTATGACAAGAATACATTCGACTAAATACGCGACGAGGTTGGTAAATTAGCTTGAGCAAATGTAATAAAAAAAATGTCTAATGTAATTAATAAACAGCAATGGATCCCTTTTATTTTTACCTGTGATACCAATGCCAAGAACATAAAACAATACTAAATTATTAGGAATCTTAAAAAAAAATAATGAAGGAAAATTGTTTGCTTTACCTCTCATTTTTTCATATAAAATGGGAAGAAACGTAAGTGACATCATAAAAAAGGGAAAAAGTCCTACAGTATCATGACCTGGATAAATGAGCATATTTAGGCATTTACCAGTGGTAAAGCTCCTGACCTGGACGGCCTTCCCATTGAATGGTATAAAACTCACAGCAATACAATAGTGCGCAGACTCTGCTCCATTTTTAACACACACACACACAAGAGGCTCAATTGCCAGACAGCTGCAGACTGGCTACCATTTCCCTATTTATAAAAGAAAGGAAACCTCCTGAAAGGTGCAAGTCATACAGGCCCATCCCTGTCCTAAATACTGACATTAAGGTGCTGGCCAAGGTACCAGAGAAGAGACTGAAGTTAGTTATAGACAACATAATACACCCAGACCAGACTGGTTGCATTCCAAATAGGGCCAATGACTAACATCAGGCATCTTTTCACTAATATTTGGGCCACACACCAAACAGCGGGATGAGAGGGTAGTAGTCTCCCTTGATACAGAAAAGGCCTTTGATACTGTGGAGTGGCCCTATCGGTGGGCACTTCTAGAACGTTTTGCCAGGGTAAGAACTTTTTACTGTGGGTCTATACTAGGGATGCACCGAATCCACTATTTTGGATTCGGCCGATCTCCCGAATCCTTTGCGAAAAATTCGGACGAATACCGAACCGAATCCTAATTTGCATATGCAATTTAGGGGTGGAAATGGGAAAAATTGTTTACTTCCTTGTTTTGTGCAAAAATTCCCTCCCTGCCCTTAATTTGCAAATGCAATCCTGCTGAAAAAGGAGGAATCCTGCTGAAAATGAATCCAGAACCGCATCCTGTATTTGGTGCATCCCTAGTCTATACAGGCCCAGGATTCTGATCAATGCAAACTTTCCCAAGAATTGCCCTTGGTGAGGGGAACCTTGGCCATCAAGCCGTTAGCTATTCAAATTCACGTTAATCATAATATTGCCGGCCTCAGTATACAGAGACTAGAAGAAAAACTTTCGCTTTACACGGTGCATACGCCTGGTGGTGGCTCAATCCTGATCACAATAACCAGGCCATGGTCCTTGAGGCTGCAGTAATCTCCTCGTTTAAAGCCCTAGCTAATCAATCACATAGGGGACTTCCCTCAATATACAGTCATATGAAAAAGTTTGGGAACCCCTTTTAATTCTTTGGAGTTTTGTTTATCAATGGCTGAGCTTTCAAAGTAATAACTTACTTTTCATATATAACATGCCCTTATTCCAAAATGACTGTGGCTTGTCTAAATGAGCTTTTGCATACAACAAGCGGGTGCAGAAAGGGCTTTTTTCTCATCACCCTGCAACACAGATGTTCTTTGTGCAAAGTTTGCTGGATTGTAGTATGATGTACAGATACATCAACTGCAGCAAGATGTTCTTGCAGGTCTTTGGAGGTGATCTTTGGGTTGTCTGTAACCATTCTCACAATCCTCTGCATATGCCGCTCCTCTATTTTTCTTGGCCTGCCAGACCTGGGTTTTACATCAACTGTGCCTGTGGCCTTCCATTTCCTGATTACATTCCTTACAGTTGAAACCGACAGTTTAAACCTCTGAGATAGCTTTTTGTTGCCTTCCTCTAAACCATGATACTGAAAAATCTTTGTTTTCAGATCTTTTCAGAGTTGCTTTGAGGATCCTATGCTGTCACTCTTTAGAGGAGAGTCAAACAGAAACACAACTTGCAATTGGTCACCTTAAATACCTTTTCTCATGATTGAGACCTGCCTATGAAGTTCAAGGCTTTACAAACTAATCCAACCAATTTGGTGTTGCCAGTAATCAGTATTGAGCAGTTACATACATTCAAATGAGCAAAATTACAAGGGTACCCAAATTGCTGCACTGCCAGTTTTTCACATTTGATTTAATTTCATACAACTGAATACTGCTTCACTAAAAATCTTTGTTCAGAAAACACCCCAGTACTCAGATGTTCCTGGGAAATGAAAGACATAACACTGTTATCTTTTTTATTGAAAGTGAAGTAAATTATTATGCAGGCTGAGAGGGGTTCCCAAACTTTTTCATATGACTGTATATACCCTGACACACCCCATGAAAACAGTGACCCAGGTTTTTCATAAAACAGTAAAGCGGTATCTGTCTATAGGGCCTCTGCCTAAATGGACCCCACTGTAGGGTAACAACACTTTCACATTTCAGGACATTCTGAATTGATGGGCTATGGGATGGGGTGAAGCTCCTAGGGGATGTGGTACAGGCTGAGAGGCTGAAACAATTCACTCCGCTTAAGGCGGAGTTCATCTTACATAACCGGATGTTATTCAGATTCTTCAAATTCACACATGCCTTCCAAACTCAATTTCTTGAAGGCACTCCAAACTTGAGAATTACTTGTGAAAGCACGACCTTACTAAACAACTTAGCTGGTTTTAGGCTTAGTCCACACCAGGCGATTCAGGGAGATTTAGCACCTGGCGACTAATCGCTTCTTCTTTGAGGCGACTAATCTCCCCGAACCGCTTCCCCTTCTCCTGTGCCGGCTGTAATGACAGTCGCCTGCGTTATGACACACGCAGCCAGGGCGATAAATCTCCCCGAATCACCTGGTGTGGACTAAGCCTTATACTATCCTACTGCAAGATAGCTTTGACATAAATATCTGCTATCCAAAATAACAAACCACTCACACAAAAAAAAACAACAAAAAAAGATTAAAAAAACAGGAACCCCTTCTATATAGTAACTTTTATAAGGAAATGCCTAGGGTCTCCCAGTTAAGGTGGCATATTCTTGAAAAAGTGACATCAGGCTAGGATCTTCAATTAAAATTGGTGAGAGTTATTGAATTTGGCTGTTGCAGACACAAATACCACATGGATTAAATGAAAATTTAGCTTTGCTTGTTTTTTGTAATATATTTCAATATCAGTAATTATCCCTTTTGTTTTTTACAGCTTCACCTAATTATTGACTTCACCAGGGAAAAGTAAATGTATTAAATAAGGGAAATTTAATTTTCTTATTTGTTGTTTTTTATTTTGCTTGTCTACTAACCCTTTCCCTAGGAAGCTTGAAAATTACCAGGTTCAGTAACATGATCTTGTTCAACTACAAACCTCCTTTGGAGAGACTGACTCTATTGACTTTTGTTTTTGGGACTATTTCTATAACATATACTTTTGCCCTATGATGTATGTTTAATGATTGTGGAGGAGGAGCTTTTGAGAACATTTAAGATGTTTGGTGGGTTTTTACTGATCACCTGATGAAGGGGCCCGCCCCCAAAATGTTGTTTATCTTGGCACAATTAAACACAGGGTAAATCCCTGTTACGCCTTCTAACCGTGTGCTGGAGTTTTTTTAATACATGCAGTGTAAGTAAGCCAACAGTGAAGACCAAGCCCCTCCGAGTGTCCCTATTTCCAGCAATTTAATTACATGGAAGGCTAACGTGAAATTGAGTGTTTTTTTTATTGTCCATAATCTATTGCAAATTTTATATATGATGGATCTGTAATAACAAAACAGTACCTTGTATTTGATCCTAAGATATAATTGAATATATTATTGCCAGGTAAAATAAACCCATTGAGTTTCTTTACATTTTAAGTGATTTTTTAGTAGACTTAAGGCATGGACATCCAAATTTTGTAAAGATCCCTTTACCAGAAAACCCCAGGTCCCGAATATTCTGGATAACAGGTTGCACAGCTGTATAGCATTTGTAGCATGCACAGTGCTGCATATTTTTTCAAAAACATAATAGTACACACTGGGGGAACAATCGGTGCAATAAACTGCAGGAAGGCAAAGCTTATAATGCCATTCTTCTGATTATTAATATCTCAAATAATCTGCATAACTGTCAGCAATCAAATTTGAATTTAAATGCGTATTAATGAGTACATTTCTACACAAAAGCATGATAACACAGCTGGAAATCTGCACTGAAGGTGATTGTTTACTTTTTCATGTATTATTATTCCTTGCTTCTTAAAGGTATGGCTTAATTTATTCTAAGGGTTTATGCATAGCAGTTATTATGCTCCACTGGCTCAAAACTACATAACACTACTCTAAGACATTCAAGGCAACACCGTTACAGTTTTTCTAAGTGCACTAGACTTTAATTTACTATATATATACACACACACAGTAGTTGTATTTACAAGTAAATATACAGCCAAAGTGGTGTTTCAGTCCACTCCAGGACCTTTCTCAAGGCAACCACACCCCATTCTGTCTCTAGGGAAGTGGCATCACCCCATTAAAGTGACTAATTTAATATACATTATAATCAAATACATTCAAGTATTTTAAAATGCTAGTGCTACACCATTAATGGTTAAAAGGTGATTAGGATACAGTGCAACTATATGTTGAATTGTATGTGCTAACAGTAATGTTAAGGTGCATAGTGCAATAAATATAATAAAAAATATAATATAATATAATAAAATTTGTTACATTTATATCCTGTCTAACATAATGTTCAAGGGACACGTCTTAAACTAGGATATTAATAAATGGTTATTTGATTATATTGCCACGAATATATATATAAAAATCAATGTAAGCTGTTTAACACCTGCTGCACTAGAGGCAGAGCTGTGCATTAAAAAATATTGGGATATAAGCGTAGTGGGGTAAATAAGCCATACTACTCAGTTAATATAATGCATTATCTGTCCTGTAAGAAGCAACTCAGTTGCAGTGCCCCGTTCAGGCCCCTGGGGGCCACACAATCTAAGTCAAAAGTCCAAAAAGCTTCCCTTTGCTGCAACTAACGATCAATGTTCCCCCCTCTTGGGGTGTCCAGAATGCAATCTATCGGCATGCATTTAAAGGATGAAGCTGGATGTTTAGCTTGTAGCCAATGTTGAGCTACTGGTTGTTTAAATATGGAGTTATGAGTGGTTGTTAAGGGAGAAGGAAACTCTTTTGCAAAAAAGGCTAACTACCCCCCCCCCCCGGGGAAATTCCCCATACTCCATACTTACCCTTTGTCCCAGATTCTTCCAGTGGAGTTCCGTGCATTCATCTTCCGCGTCCTCTGTAAGCTGACTGGGAGATCGGTATTTCTGCGCATGTGCAGTTGGAGCAGTTTGCCGGTTTGTGCAAACTGCGCATGCGCGGAATTACACGGAAATTGCAAATCTCCCAGTCAGCTTACCGAGGACGCAGAAGATGGATGCGTGCAACTCCGTTGGAAGAATCTGCGACGAGGGGTAAGTATGAAGTATGCAGCATTTTCCCGAGGTGGTAGTTAGCCTGGGGGAGGAGGGTCTAGGTGGGGTGGGGGGTACGGGGTTTTCTGCAAAAGGGTTTCCTTCTCCTTTAAGACATGCTCGGGATATGCGCTACCTACAGTATACTTGGAATTTCTATAAACCAGTTGCTAAGAGATGCCTTTTGACAAGCTCAATGTATGTTTTAGAGTTCTATAAGGTGGTTGCTGAGAGACACCACGGCAACCAGCTTATAGACTTAGATTTAGATTGTAAGCTGTTTTGAGCAGGGCTTTGAGTGGTTGGAGTTTTGTAGGTGTGAATGTTCAGTGTATACATTTATTTCATGTACAGCACTGTTGAATATGTTGGTGCTTTATAAACACATGTTATTAATAATACTAAAATCATTCAGGTCTGCCTGTTTTCTTCAATGTAAATCTTTAAATGGGTCCTGGATTGAGATCCAAAGCTTTTACAGTATAAGTGCCAAATACATACAGAGGAATGGAGGTTCCACTTTCTTTGCAGCAAGGACTGTCCAGTTACAGAGCTACCTACACTTACAACCAAGAGAGGTGGAGATCAAAGTGTAAAGGAAAAGCATCAACTCTATTATTGTATCCTATGGAAAGAACGAATGACCATATGTACTCTACATTTGATTACATACTAAAAACAACAAGTAATCCTGTAATCCTTAAAATGACTATGCATTTCCAGGAAACTCTGTTTTTATATATTCACTTTTCATATTAAAAATATACAGTAAGAAAAATAAAATCCACTTCCCATACATTACCGCCATTTAAAAATTTTGGAGGCCAACGTTCTAACAAAGTCTATCTTTTAATGTTTGAAATATTTTTTTTTTGTCCTACGCTATTTCAGTCTAAACACACAGAAATCACACATGTCAGTAAGATGGTCAAGATTCCACCACAATTACTATAAATCTTAAACAGTGCCCTAATAAAATATCACTAAGAGAAACTTTCAAGAAATGTTGAACTGTCAATAATGGCTTTAGGAAACAAATGTTTTAAGTAGATGCTGTGTTTAAGGCTAATGGGGTATTTATCCATTGGAAGGATTGCACCCTGGGGCTCATTTATAAATAGTGGGCAAAATTGGTCCTGGGTAGTAAGCATAGCAACCAATCGGTGATTAGCTTTTTTCAGGCAGCTGCAGGCTGAGCACTGGAAGCAATTCTTATTGGTTGCTATGGTTTACTGCCCAGGTGAAAATCAACAGGACCTGAAAACACAAAACAACGTTTTATGGACCTGAAAATAAAGTGAATATAAACTACAAAAAAAAACAGGGTATACGTCCCTAAATTATTTGAATGAGAGTCTTTTATTTGGATTTATAAAGCTGCTTCTATTGAGAATGGAAAAATGCATCTCTGAAGACAAATTATGTACCAATTTATGTAAATACGTCCTTTCACATTAACAGCTATACAATTCCAGCTTTACAGAAAGAAATGCTTCGAGGGTTCTGTGCCAAAACAGCATACCTGTTGATAAACACTCTATTATGAACGATGAAAGAAATGCTGGGGAGGATTTTTATTAAAAACTTTAAAAGTTGGAGTAAAATGTACATATTGACTTAGTGTGGGTGTGTTTTTTGAATGTCATGGGGACCTGAGACTTCAAGTTCCACTGGGCAAGGCCAGATGGGAATAATGAACAAATCTCCTACTTTGAAAACATGCTGGCACTATATAAATACAGGAAAAATAATAATACAGGTATGGGACCTGTAATCCACAATGCTCAGGACCTGGGGTATTCGGGATAAGGGGTCTTTCTGTAATTTGGATCTCCATACTTTGTCTACCAAAAATCATTTAAACATGAAATAAACCCAGTAATATATGTGTCCTTAAACAGGTGCTGTTAGTGTTGAATTGGTTGAAACTAACAAAATACTAGTTAAAGGTAGATATTCACCCTAATTGCAACATGCTGGTCTAATCACCCATAGCAACAAATCAGCAGCTAGTATTTACTGGTCATTTATGAATACAGTTTATTGGTTGCTGCAATTGGGCAAACTTCTTGTTACATATGGCGGGTAGCACTTTATATGTGGACCTATTCTGAGCAACTTGGTACATTTATGGGATCAGTTTTTCGAAAATCGATTATCCAAAAGGCTCCAAATTATGGGAAGGCCATCTCCCACAGAACAAATATTTCTAATTTTAAAATATTATTTTTATTCTGATCTTTTACTGCAATAATAAAACAGTACCTTCTACTTGATCCCAGCTAAGATGTTATTTATCATTATTAGAGGCAAAACAATCCTATTACTTTTATTTAATATTTAAATGATTTTTTTTTTAGAAAGATCCCTTATATGGAAAGCTCCAGTTCCATTCTTTAACCAACACTTGGATTCCAGCTGGTTGCAACAGGTTACAGCTACAAAAAAAGTACCAGGTTTATAAAAATAAAGTCACGATTTAATAAGAATTGCGAGGTTTCTATAGAAGTCAATTGAAATTGTTGTTGAAGTTTTTTCCCCCAAATATGTAAAAAGATTACAAATGTTAAGTTTTATTGAAAGTAAATGGAACAATGTGATTATCATTTATGTGAGACAAATGTGACCAGAATATCAGTTTTTCGCAGATTTTACTTTGCTCTGATCTTGTTTTTTCCCTAGACGTACTCCATGTCAGTACGTTACGGGATAGCCCCTCCTCCCTGCTCCAATTAGAAGGAACCTCCCCAAGCCTTTAAAAGGCCACCACACCCACCTACCGGCGTCTTTTTTTTCCTTCTCTTATGCTCTTGGCTTTGTTCTCTGAACAAAGGCCTCAATCATTAGAAGCAAATTTTTGTTTTTCTCTTTTTATGCCTAGGAAAGCATTAGGCCTGCCCGGAAGGCGTCCTAGGGACAGGGGTTTTGGTCCATGGGACCTTTTTTCCCCCCAGCACACTACCTCAGACCTGGAGTCTTCTGAACTTCAGCTCCTGAATCAGGTAAGGCACTGAGGTGCAATGTTTGCTACTCCTTGTCTGCCTGTATTTCAGTTGCCTTCCTCTTTGCTATCAAGAGCATTGGGTGGCAGGTGCTTGTCCCCCCATTCGTGTGCCCTCCCGACCTGCCCAGAGGGCCTCAGGCGGCACTGGTGTATGTGGCCCCTACACCCCATTTTTACGAATGGGCGAGGGAGGTGGCAGTTAATTTAGGCTAATTAGTTAGGGGTCTGAACCTTACTGCCCCCTGTTACCTTTGTTTTATTTTTGTTTTAATGGGGGCAGGTCATGGCCAACTGCCTCCCTCAACAGACTTTCCTAAGGTGGAGGTAGTTAAAATAATAATAAAAAAATAAAAAATATAAAAAAGTTTCGCTATAGGCTTCATATTATAGCAAACTTGGGCCTGTGCAGGAAGCACCAACACTAATTATCCAATTTGCCTCAGTATAACCCACGCAGTTGCTTTGGGTTCCCTGCCTATACAGACACCAGCTGAGTATAATCAACCCCCCACTGAGTGCAGACACCAGCTGAGTATAATCAGGTCCAGCTAAAGCAAGTGGAGATGGCTCCGCCCACTCTCTAACTCCGCAAGCTAGGAAGCTGCAGCCTCAGGTAAGTCCTGCTGTTGTCAGTAAACTTGTGAGGCCTGTTTTCCTGTTAACAATAGAGTGTCCTGCAATTTGTGACATTAAAGGGTCAGCTTCCAGCCTTGCATAATGAGCAGCAGGTAAGGAGTGTGTCCATATGCTGTTCTGCAGTGTACTAAAGTCTAACTAACTGCTTGCATGCTATATATTCATATGCTTATCTGCACTGTGCCTGGTTATGATTGTTTCCTGCCTGAAAGCACAAGCCATTTACAAATAGGACACCAGTAGCCCTATTGAATATGGATCACTGGGCTGGGGGGGCTGCTAGGCTCTGATATATACTTGCTATAAACATCAGATAATCCATAATATGTATTGCGCTATTTTTGTTCTGCATTCTATGTTTTGGCTATTGCTCACATAGAAAAGGTAGCCATAATGGAGGTCGAGCAAAGGTCTGGCTGAATGCTAGGGCCCGATATAAGCTTGCTCTATACAGCAGCTAATCTAAACTATGGACCTCATGTTTCCGTGATTGTACCTGTGCTCCTATTTTGTTCTACAGCTTAAGCTCTGGCTATTGCTCACAGGTAAAACGTGGCCCTACAGGATGTAGAGCACAGGTCTGGCTGGCTGCTAGGCCCTGAGACATGCTTGCTCGAAGCAGCAGCTAATCTAACTATGTATTTCATATTGCTGTGATTGTACCTGTGCTACTATTTTGTTATACAGCTTATGCTCTGGCTATTGCTCACAAAGAACACGTAGCCCTGCGATATGTAGAGCACAGATCTGTCTTGCTGCTAGGTCCTGATACATGCTTGCTATAAGCAGCAGCTAACCTAATTATGTATTGCATGTTTTCTGCAGTTTACGATTTGGCTATTTCTCTCATGGAACAAGTAGCCCTAATGGATGTAGAGCACAGGCCTTTTGAGTTGCTAGGCCCTGAGATATGCTTGCCCTAAGCAGCAGCTCATATAAACTATGTATTTCATGTTACTGTGATTGAATCTGTGCTTATATTTTCTTCTGCAGTATATACCCTGGCTATGGCTCACCTGGAATAGGTAGCCCTAAGGTATGTAAAGCACAGGCCTGGGAACGGCTAGGACCAGATTTACGCTTGCCCTAAGCAGTAGCTAATATTTTATGTATTACATGTTGCTGTGATCATATCTGTATGCTCCTATTCTCTGCAGTATGATATGCTCTAATTATTACTCACCTTGAACCAGTAGCTCTAATAGATGTACATCACTGGACTGGGTGGCTATGAAGGTCTGATATAGGTTTGCTCTGACTGCAGCTAACCTAAACTATGCATTACATGGGGTTGTAATTGTTTCTGGGGTACATTCAGGTTTAATCCAGATGAGTACTGATAGGAATACCTACATATGAAGGTCTTTTCATTCTATGGCATTGCTCCTGGGATAAGATATGGCTTAATAAATTAAACACTAGGCAATATTTTTTCCCGATGGCAGGTAAGCTTAACTTTGTCTTGATAAGCACTACAGGAGTTCTGAAGCCTGTCTGTCATAAGGATTGCTGGGTTAACAATAACCACAGGTATGTACTACTTTTGGGACCATTGAATGTAAATTTTTCCAGATTCAGCAGCCTTGTATCACCGATCACTGCCTGAACGAATGGAGGACCAGATAATTGCTTTGCCCAGTCAATTGTGCAGTCTATTACTACCCACGCAGCTCGAGCTCTGGGGTCGGGTACTGTGCTCTACCAGGAGCTTAGGACTCTGACCGAGGTACATATTATTATCACATATTTTAATATATGCTTGCACCATGGCCCACATCCTGCAGGGGGATTCTACTGCCTTCAGAACAAATGCTCAATAAATGGATAAACTCCATAATACAACTGGTCTACCAAGCAACATATATGTTTGCATCTATAAGAGGGCCATAGGCAGGTGCATATATTTTATTATTAAGGCATGTATATGAGTGTGTATATATGTTTGCACAGATATCTATATATGATTTGTGTCCTTGGGATGGGTTCTTTTTTGGAACCAGAAACGTTGGCTCAATAAACCTATATTTTTATGCAACATATAGTATTTTTGAAGATTCCTGGAACAATCAGTACTTGAACTCTTCATCCATAAATTTCACTATAGCAGCCAGGACATCTGGCTAGTTTCGAGGGGTGCAACCTGTGGAAATTCCATATTCATAGGTTTAAGGAAGAACAAGGTATACAGTTCTCTATGCTTGGCTGAAGGATCCCCAGATGTATTTCTACCGTTTTTTAGGGTGACTCCTTGGTGCCTCCTACAAATTAGAGAGGGGAGCTACTACCCAGTGTTATTCCTATACTATTTCTACTGATATTCTTAATGTCAGGATAGAGGGGACATTTTATCTGCCAATACAGGGTGTCTATAGAGACAGGGTACACATACATATCAGGCCACTGGGAATTTGCATAAGGTATATATTTCAAACCAAGGGTTTTCAGGCTATAGGAGTCCTCCAAAGTGTCTTGTTAGTCCATAGAGATGACCTCTGTTCAAGTCTGGCCCAGGATAGGGATATTCTGCTTATACTACCTTATACTATCATCAAAACGGCTTTGTGACTTAAGGCTCTGTGTCCAGAAGGCACTTATTTTGGGCCCATTTATTTTATTTATTTATTTATTTTTTCTTCAATTCTCAAACCCCTAGTTAGTGGTTTTTTAGAATACAGGGCCGGCTGTTCTTCCACACCAGATAGGTAACTGATTGGACAGCAGATGGAGGCATCCTAGGAGCGTTAATTATTTTCCCTCTCTATGTCTGTGCCCTCTTGGAACACCAGCAGTTTTGGATCTTTCCTCCTCAGTTACATACTGCAGTTGCTACTTATCCTATTGCTTCGGCCGAAAATGTACTTGGCTCTTCTGAGCAGGATCATAGTCTTCCCTTAAGTGGGACGGTTGCAGTCATTACAGTAGAGTGTAATCTCTTACCACTTCCAGTCATTAATTTCATTGAGAATGAATTAAGGATAGTTTATGTATCTGTCCTACAGGTTTGTCTAGCTTCAAATGGGAGGCTTGGAAGTATTTTTTTTGTCTGTTTTGACCATGTCTGTCACATTATTCCCTATGCTAGGGGGATTACATTTACACCTGCTGAAAATTGTGTCTGAAACATTCGCACAGAGCTCAATGTCCAGGTAATTTCCAGATACAACACTCCTATTATCCTGGTTTGTTCTCGGATTCACATTCCTGTGCTACTCCTGATACATATGACCCAGCATTACTCTAGTAGATCAGAGGCCCTTCTGACACTTACTGGAACATCCATAGTGTCCCTCCAGTTCCAAGGTCAGCCTCAATGATTAAATATGTAGTATAGTTGATTCCACATCTAAGTGGGTGCCTTATGGGTAGAGAGAACACAGGTTTGTGGGTGACTATAAACATTTATCCAGGGCATATAATCTGCCTCCATAAATCTTGGAATTAGTCCTTTAGTTGCACTGTGGTTATTGGGATCTGTAACCTTAGGGGTATTCAGTTATACCTCTCAGAGTACTAGGTTGGGTCAACCAACAGGGGCTCTTTCTTAGGTACTGTAGTTGCTCAACTCTTTACAGTTAATTGAGTCTGCCTCATCACAGGACCTTACACAGGGTAAGGAATTCTAATCCCAATTATTTTCTCAGGTGCCCTTGTCTCCAATCTTTAGGATCTGCTTTCTGTTAGAACAGTCCTGACTAACATGCATTCTGATATGAAGATATTTATGGTACTGGCCTTGGGTACCTGAGGGTACATTGGATATCCTACATTTATGGATATATCCTAAGCAGATCATTTCTATATTGTGTCTGTTTTGGGGTCTTACTCCTACCAAGTGTTTCTTACAGGTACCTTGCAATGTGCACTGAAATTAGGCATACATGTGATGAATGCTTTTTGGTGAGTAGGAGAGTAAGTATTTCAGCTTGCTGAATTCGCCTTTTACAGGACTGTCTTCCTCTCTCTCTCTTCTGGAGGGTGAAGTGGTGGTTAGTGAGCTAACTTGTTCCTCACTCTCAGTGGGCTAACATCTCTCTCTCGCGCTCTCTCTCTCTTTCTCTATAGTATATGCTATACTATAGCTCTATTCTTAGCCTGGTGAACTTATTCTGGGGTTTTCACCTGGACTCTCTATATTAAGGTAAGGAGTTTGCATGATGGTGGACTATCTAGTCAGAGATACTCCTTTCCTTATTACAGTTTCTTCTTAAAGCATATTCCCTCCCATGGGATAACGTTAACTTGCTATGTCCCGTAACGTACTGACATGGAGTACGTCTAGGGAAAAAGGAAGATTATTTCATACTTACCGAGATCTTCCTTTCCTAGACGTACTCCATGTCAGTACACCCGCCCTTTCTTTTCCGGTAATTTAAGAGCTTGTTACAAAGACGCCGGTAGGTGGGTGTGGTGGCCTTTTAAAGGCTTGGGGAGGTTCCTTCTAATTGGAGCAGGGAGGAGGGGCTATCCCGTAACGTACTGACATGGAGTACGTCTAGGAAAGGAAGATCTCGGTAAGTATGAAATAATCTTCCTTTTTTTCTCCTTGAAATAAAAAATGTATAAATTTGCTCTTAAATGTGAAGATTCATATATGAATGTACATTACCACACAACCTACTTTGAATGCAAACCCAACAGTCCTAATTCTTATTATGAAGTGCAAGCTCATCTTCAGTCACTTCAATTAGTCTTCCTCTCAGTCCTGTCAAATCTTTTCCACTCTTTGTAAGTCGGATCCAATCCATAAGACTCCTGCCAGGCTTCAACAGTACCTGATTATCAGTTAATGAAAATATAGAACTGTCATCATCACCAAACTAAAAGAAGTTATCTAATTGTAATAATGGATTGGATTCAAGTCCCACAATGCAGATAAATAATGAGGCCCTCTACAAAACCATCTATCTATATAATTATGTTTCATTTGCGTTTGTATAGAACAGTCACATGACCTTTCACATAAAAACACTAATGTTTCTTATCTCCATTAATTTTCCATGCGTGAACATTCTAGGTAAATATTAAGGATTGGAGTCACGGCCTAGCTGATGGTGATTATTGTGACATTATCGTGGGGAGATCATCACAGGGTGAGATTACATTTTGGAAGATCATATAGAGAAAGGAAAAATTTAAATACTGCTGCAAAAATATGGCAGCTGCCTCATAAAGGAACATGGGAGATCAGATGGGTGATGTAAAAGCATTGGTCAAATAATTTAATGGAAAAATTATAAATTGAATGGAAAAACAATGTTATTATGGCTGTAAAAAATATCCCTTTAAGTACATTAACTAGTCTAACCCTATTTCTTGCTCAAATGCTGTACCCATTGTCCTCCAGTGATGTTGTCCAGAAAGATAGTAATACAGGTATAGGATCCCTTATCCGGAAACCCGATATCCAGAAAGCTCAGAATTACGGAATGACTGTCTCCCATAGACTCCATTTTATCCAAATAATCCAAATTTTTAAAAATGGTTTCCTTTTTCTCTGTAATAATAAAACATTAACTTGTTCTTGATCCCAACTAAGTATAATTAATCCTTATTGGAAGCAGCCTATTGGGTTTATTTAATGTTTAAATGAATTTCTAGTAGACTTAAAGCATGAAGACCCAAATTATGGAAAGTTCCATTATCCGGAAAACCCCAGGTCCCGAGCATTCTGGATAACAGGTCCCATACCTGTACTACCATAACCCTCTTTCTGCTAAAACAGTGATTATTTAACTATGTGCCGGGACCCAAAACTAGGTCCCCATTCCATTTATGTTGAATCGCCATGACCCTCTGCTACAATAGTCAATATAAATAAGGCTCATAATTAATGCTAAAAAAAATATATTTTGGGTCACGCAGCTAAGTCCAGAATGTATTTTGCGTTCCATAAGCTAAACGTTTAAGAAATCTTGAGTACACCCCTAGCCTTGCATGTTAGGGCAACAACAGAAGGGGAATTTTGTCACGGAGGCAAAATATCCAAATTCATCTGCAGCAATTCACACTACCTGCAAATTGGAATGGGCAAATTTGACCAGTTTCTCAAAAAAATCGTCATCTGCGCATATTCGCTGAAATGCATTAAAGTCCATAGACAATTTTTTTGTCACACACTGACTCTTTTTTTCTCCCATTGGAGTCTATGGGTGTCATTTCAGCTGCAAAACTGAGAAAAAATTTGCTCATCCCTGCCAGGAAAACTCCTCATAGTGTCTTGCATGCCCTGGTGTACAGCATATATGACTTTATGCCAGCTTTGGTTTGATGCATAAAAATATTGTGATTTTCAGCCAATATTGTTACTATTGACAGTAACAATATTGTTACTATTGACGCCAATAAAAGGCACATGTAGGAGCCCAAAACATCTTGTGTATGGCACATTAATAAAAGCTTTTTGCAAGTTATCTTGCC
The DNA here is from genome assembly GCF_017654675.1 of Xenopus laevis. Taxonomy (NCBI): domain Eukaryota; kingdom Metazoa; phylum Chordata; class Amphibia; order Anura; family Pipidae; genus Xenopus; species Xenopus laevis. The sequence continues at coordinate 91,289,344 of NC_054379.1, forward strand.
TTTTTCTGTGCTCCCACTAGCCAAATCTATTTGTGGTTTGTTACTGTTGTCAACAAAATTTTCCTTGGAAGACTAGCTTTTGAAGCACATGAACACTACTACTTTAACAAGGAGGTATTTCTAATTAACAGCTTTCTGCACAAAACAAGCTACCTAATAAATAATTCAGGTGTTTCAACCAGAAAGCAATCATTTTCAATGATAGATGCAAGTATAGCTAGGCATCTGTAACGTGTTCTTAAACTTAAAGAAACTGCTATTTTAAAATGCTTACATCAAATCAAGTGATTAGACCATAACACTATAACAAGTCAGCCAACCTGCAAAAGCTTGGTCTTCCAAGTCAGAAAATTCAGCATCATATCGACAAAGAGTGATGATTTTATTTTCTGGTAAGGCTTTTAAGGGCAAATAATGAATATGTAAAATCTAAATCCCAATTGAACCTAACAGACAAGAAACATAGGCTGGCTGAATATTTGAAATATGGATGTTTGTAACTGGGTACCCTTTTTGGCAAAACTGGCTGATCTCTTAAGATATGTGGGATTTTGTTCCATAAGGAAGTTTAATATTGATAAGCAACTTAATATAGAATAAGCAATGCAATGCTAGGAAAAAATGCCAGTATCACTAACAAATAGGCACAGGATTACAATTTGCCCAGATTTTCTGAGCAGCTGAACTGTGCAGAGAAAACGTAGAAGTCACGCTGTCCAACCAAAAAGAGGCCAGCTCCATCAGCAGGGTAAATGACAAAAGAGTAACAGTTTATTTGTCCAAGAAAAATGATCCACAGGGTTACTTACAATACTAAGGCACATGCAGTATAAAATACCAGCAGACTAGGAAAGGCAGATGAGACAGCTGAGAATGTGACTCCCATAAGGATGTAGTCAAGTAGGAAGGCAGACCTCCAGGCGGATATACCTTGAAGTGGACCGGATCCCACCCAGTGAACTGGTCAGGGAGAAGAAGTCTAAGCCTGACACTCTATCCACTGTGGTCCCTTCACTAAAGTACTCTCTATGAGCCTTGGGAACCTACTCCCTGATACAGATCTTTGATGGAGCACAAAACTGCTCTCTCTTTCTCCTCTCTATCTTACTCTCCTACAGAGTACTATAACAGATCTAATCCTGTCTCTAGCTAACCTCGTTCACGGTGTCCCTGCTCCCCAACTCAGACACTAGAGGTACTGGTCCCTCTAGGGCAAAAGGGCTTTACTGGGCCTTTGGTGTACCCAGGCTCAATGGGAACATCCAGATGATTTGGACACCAGAAGCCAAAGAGGAAGATCCACCCCTTTCCATACACTATATTAAAGTGTAGCAGGAAGTGGTCATTACACCTCTTGGCCAATAACTGAAATAGGTGAAAGTAAACTAGATACATACCAGAGTTTAGGCTCCAACTCACAATATACTGTATATATAAAGGCTGATTATTGATTTATTCAGAATCTTATTACATGGAAGCCCAGAAACCAGTGCAATTTGGATCAGAATCAGCCTTAAAGGAGAATTCTTAAAGCAGAAGTTAAAAAAACCCTACCCCCCTACATAGACCCCCCTCCCTACTCCCCCTCAGCCTAAATTTTACCCTGGGCAAATGCCCCATATGTTTTACTTACCCCTCTCTGCAGATTCAGGCATCAGAGTTCACAGACGCCATCTTCAGCCACTTCGGTAATCTTCGTAATGAGACCGGCGCCGAATGCGAAATTGTTGCGGAACATTAAATTGCTCCAACTGCACATGTGCCACAACGCCGGTCTCATTTCAAAGATTTCCGAAAAGAAGAAGATGACGCCCGTGAATCTGCACCAAGGGGTAGGTAAAACGTTAGGGCCATTTGCCCAGGGTAACACTTAGGCTGGGGGGGAGGAGGGAGGGTCTATGTAGGCTAGGGGTTTTTTAACTTTAGGGTTGAATTCTCCTTAAAGCATAAGCTTATATGGCACATGAACCTCATTTTCTGTTGATATTTTGCTATGACCCCTAACCTTAGCTTCTCAAAAGTTACCCAGACCATACCGAGCATGTGCATGTGAAAAACTTTGAAGACCTGAAATATTGCTGTTATAGAGATTCTGAAACTTTACTCTGGTGAAACAAGTTAAGTCTATAAAATACTACATTTCCATCTATACTTGTTTTTAGGGTTTAGTTCTACTGGAATACGAGTCCTAAGAAGCTACTAAAGTAAAAGTGTTGGTATCAGTATTAAGTACCACTTTAATAATGTTTGGACCTCTTATCAAAATGGGGCTTCACATGTGATAGACACAGTTAGATGTAAAAAAAAGAATTCGACACTGTACAGTTCCTATTTATAGGAGTTCTTGGGGCTTTCCAATAAATTTTTGGTGGTGGAACAGTTCTTATTGGCCTTTCAGTCACTCATTACAATAAAATAAAAAAAATGCCAATTAATGGTGTGGACCACCTTCAAGTTTACTTTTAATATGTTATAGAAACCACTTGGCAGTTGGTATTCATGATGTATTTTTTTATAGTTTTTTTTTAATTATTTGCCTTACTTTTCTGTCTTTGCAGCATAACAAATAAAGACCAATTGCAAATGGTCTTACAATATCAATGTCTACATAATACTAAAAGTTAATTTTAAGATGAAAAACTTATCTACCTCATTCATTAACTTCTCTGCTGCAAATTCCCTGCAAAACCCTAGCTACCTATATAGTCTTGTATCACACTCCTGATTCCAAGTACCCTGTTTAACACCTTGCATTACTGGGTTTTAAAGCACAGTTAGGGGGGTTGCTGATCAGTCACCAACCACAGTCTGATTTTCTCTTACTGGTCCACATCAGTGTAGTGCATGGTTTTTGATCAGCATATGTAGACTCAGGGAAGTGGATCTACATAAATATAATTTACGTGAGGAGGCCCGCAGAACACCAGAAAAAAATCCGGTGGGCCCCAGCTCTTTTAGGTCCCGCCAGCCCAGACCCGCTCCCTGCACTCCCTCGACCCCGCTCATATTGGCTTGGTCTGGATGTGTCGTTTATATACGATAATTCCTCACCAAAAAGGAGTAGAAGTAGTACTTTGGCATTACAAAATTCTGCTGTATATGAAGGCCCACCCATTGACTATTTGTCAGCTTTTAGAATTAACTTTAAAATGTTATTATTTTCATTTTGTGAAACAGTATTATTTACAAAAGTAAGGTACGTAAATGGGTGCTTCAATGGCTCCTGCTTATGCTAATTGTTATATGGCTTTTTATGAACAGCATAACATTGTACCCCAATTTGGAGAATCTCATTTTCTTTATATTTACTCTATATCAATGATGTGCTATGTGAGTGGCGGGGTCAGGAGTTGTTGAATTTGGTTGAAAGCCTCAATACCTTAAATTCTCCAGTTAAATTCACAGTCACATATGATATGCAATATTTAAGCAACATAATGGTTTGAGTTATAAGCTATATCGGAAGCCCACAAACAGAAATACACTATTATACTCCACTAGTATTCATCCACCTAGTTTAAATCGGTTTCTAATGAGCAAAATCGTTACATTGTGACATCTTCTTATGCTACTGGTTCTTCTGCAGTTAAAGGGGTGGTTCACTGTTAAGTTAAGTTTTAGAATGTTATTGAATTACCAATTATAAGCAACTTTTCAATTGGTTTTCATTATTTATTTTTTATAGTTTTTTTTTTTTTTATTTGTCCTTTTCTTCTGACTCTTTCCAGTTTTTAAATGGGGGTAATTTTAACCCTAGTAACCACATTTCCGAAATGGCAAACTGGAGAGCTTCTGAATAAAAAACGAAATATCAAAAAAAACCACAAATAATTATAAATTAAAACCAATTGCAAATTGTCTCAGAATATCACTCTCTACATCATACGAAAAGTTAACTGAAAGGTGAACAACCCCTTTAAAACAGACAATAAAAAAACTTTCTTGAATCTTAACTCAAAAAGCTATGTGGGGTTATAAACGGGGACCAAATCTAAGAGATTTTTAATGCAAATGGATCATATTAAATGCTATAAGCCTAGTGGTGGGATTCTTAGTAAACTAAAGAAAGGATGCTATAAATGTGCAGGGTGAACTACATGTAGATACATGTCACCTGGCAAATTTTTTAGTCATCCCCACTGTGGTAAAGAGATCCATATTAAACACCAGATCTTGTGTACATCTACACATTTCCGAAATGACGTCACACTGGCGAATTTTCACTAGCGTTAGTCACTTTGCCCTTTAGGGAATCTGCCCCTAAATTCTTTGTATTGTTATACAGTAGTGAGAGTCAAAAAACAACCACACCAAATTGTCTGAACCTGCCGAGTCAGTGGACAAACCAAAATCCATGGCACTGAGATATTGATCCAGGATGTCTGTCCAACATGCAGGGGAGGAGGGCTGTGTGCAGTGATAGAAATAGACCCATGACCTGTGCCCCCCCCCCGCTGCTGCATGCACTAACAGACAAAGCAGACCCTAGATCTGTGGCCCCTGGAGGCAAAGCTGTCTCAGATCTGTGCCCCCCCACACACAAACTCTGTGCACCTGTGGCTCCCACTGCAGGAACTTGCAGAAATAGTAGACCGAAAATGGTCCCACACTGCACACACTGATAGGATTAGCAGACCCCCAGACCTGTAGCTTCTGGGTGCACACACTAATAGAAATACACCTCAGACCTGTGCCCCCCCCATTGGACACACTAATACTCCAGGCCTGTGGCCCCACCATGCAAGCACTAATAGAAATACACCCTCTGCTGAACAAACTTATAGGAATAGCAGACCTATGGCCTCCCCCCTCACACTAATAGAAATAGACCCCACATCTTTCCCCCCTCCCCTGCTGCATGCACTGATCAGAATAGCAGACATGTGCCCCTCTGCTGCACTTCATGAAAGAAATAGCAGACCCCAAAAACTGTAGACTCCCCCGCATGCACTGATAGGAATAGCAGACCCAAGACCTGAGGCCCCCACTGCACACATGGACCAAATAAAGCAAGTCAAATCAATGCGCATCACAGTCCTACACCAGTGATACCCCAAATACCAGACCCCTATTTAAGCAGGGGACCGTGAAGATGTAATGAGCACAGGAATGCTTTTTTTCCTGGTACCCATGTTAGAATGGAAAAGAATGGGGGAATTTTCAGGCTATAGAGAAAGCTGACCCTGCGATCTGGACCACGCTTGTCTCCAGTGCCCCCCCCCACACACACAGGTCCTTAAAAACTAATACCAGTGCTTACATATACAATTAGTGCGGCTACTCTATATATAAGACAAGCTACAGTCCGGTAGTGATGTGTGGGTCAGGGTTTTCCGACGCTAACCCGCCCTGCTCCAGCCCGCGCTTCCAGGGTCCTTTTATAGACCCGCGCTGCCTCGCCGATGACGCCACAATGATGTCACAAAAGGGGTGGGGTGAGCAGACACGAGACTATAAAACCGGAACCCAGAAGCCGGCTCCCGCGAGGAGCAGTGCGGGTAAACCTGCCTGACCCGTGGGCAACGGGTCGGCCCACAGTCCGGTGATCACAGTGGTGACTAATAAAGGGGCAAGTCCAGAGATCAAGCATGTTGCAGATAAAACCTGTATAAAATGTATAATGAAGTAGTAGAATTCATAGTTGGCCAGCTTGAATATATTCCAATATATGGACAAACAATCTAGGTGTAGTTTAAAGGGGAAGACATTTTTAGTAGCATAATGCACAAAATGTCCTTAATATTTTAATAATGGGTTTAGTGCAGAGAACTTCTTGTCTTTGAATGAATGTTGTGAGCACATTAGGCACCCCTGCCTAATGGTTAAAGATTTAAGGGTGAGCACAACTTTCCATTTTTTGCACTAAATATAAGAACACGGTAATCACTAACATTATACATTAACTCATTAATTGCGGATGCTCATAGACTGCCTCAATGACTTAAAACCATCCAATCACATAAACAGTTGGGATGCTGAATACCATAAACTGCAAATGCTATCATTTTTGATGAAGTATTATTTTAGCTTTACAACTGCTGCTATTTTTTTATCAAGTACGGCGTAGACTAACAATGGCTACTCATTTAATAGTTACGGCTGTCTCCCATAGACTCCATTTTATCCAAATAATCCAAATTTTTAAAAGATTTCCTTTTTCTCTGTAATAATAAAACAGTAGCAAAAGGTGAATTTTCATAAATTTTTATTGAAAAAAAAAAAAAGTTCAGAAAAGCTTTGATGTTTGGAAATTAGGAGTTTGGAAGCAAGTAGTCGCCACAGCAATTACTTATCTTCTTTCAATAGTGCATATTCTTCTATGGCCACTTCCCATTGGTATAAATATATATATATATATAATTCCACTTGTATTGGTTAGTAACAGCACTCACGCTATGTTCTCTTCTTTTATTGTCTGTGGTGCACGTCCCATTGAGGTTTTCCGGTCTTCCCTCGTTATATAATATGCAAAGATAGACAGCACTCACTCTTGTTGTGCATGGTGGAGGTACATCGATGATGTCTTTGTGCTATGGGGGGGTGACCTGGATTCTTTATCGCGGTTCCACGAACGACTCAATAGACTTCATTGGTCGATAAAGTTTTCTCTAGTAATCAGAGAGAGATCTCTTTCTTGGATGTAATGGTCTATAGGGAGAAGGGACTACAGACTAAACTTTTTTCCAAACCGACTGACCGGAATCAAATTTTGCATTTCAGTAGTTTTCACCCTACACATACAAAAGAGGCGATACCTATTAGTCAATTAACAAGAGTTCAGAGATTAGTCAGTGACCCACAGGTTAGGGATACCCAGGTACAACAGTCGCTGTGGCGACTACTTGCTTCCATACTCCTAATTTCCAAACATCAAAGCTTTTCTGAACTTTTTTTTTTTTCCAATAAAAATTTATGAAAATTCACCTCAAAACTTTCACTAGTTTATTTTTCCCACAATATGGGCCGTTTTGATGAAATACCTGAAAATTAAAGTTTCCAATTTCCTGCATCTAATCTGTATACCAAGAAAAAAACATAAATATAAATGCCAGGAGTCAACCAAACGATTTGATGCCCATTGTGCCTAGGATTACCAAGTATCTGGCATAGGGACCATAAAATGAAGTTAGTGCATACATATTTCATGGCATATATTTCTATTAGCAGGATGTTCTGTACCAATTGGGTTCTGTATCTAGTCAGGGTGGTTAGGTGGGTGTAGGGGTTGGATTCAGGATTAAAAGATTCGTTTACTTTAAAACATTTCATATGTACATATTTTCATCTGTTTCAGATTCAACTTTCGATTATATCTTTGTTTGGATCATACAAGAAAATGGACAGTTTATTAATGGATTTGATCATTGTTCTCTATAGTATTATTGCTTTAGGGCCACACAGGTGACTTGAGCTATACCTTTAGACACATACAAGAGTCCTCTGCACTCAACCCATTATCAATATATTTTGTGCATACTGCTACTGAAAAATGGTTGAGTGCAGAGGACTCTTGTATGTGTCTATATGTATTTTGTGGTCACAGCCTCATTGCACCCCCGCCTAATGGTTTTAAAAATTAGTGGTGAGCACAACTTTCCCTTGTTTGTTGAGCTATACCTTGCATGGAGGGGCAGCTATAGTGAGAACATTAAGGGCAGCTTTAGTGGAGGTCACAGAATTTCCCATGTAACATCCACAGAAGGCCCAAGGTGATAGACTGCATGGGGAATCATTAACATGTAGCCTATTATCAATAACAATCTTCATTATTAGCTTCATCATTAGCTTTGTTATAGAACATGTGCAACTCACAGCCATGGCACTTTTTTCCTTTTTTGTGGAAATTGTTCTGGAAAGGGAATGCATGTGTATGTCAGTCCTGTCGCTATGCAACCTTCAATAATTTCCTTGTTACAAAGGAACATCAATTGTAAGGGGTTATCAGCGAATGCCTCTCAACCATCATCAGTCTTATCCAATCTTATTAAATAGAATGAATTTCTATGCATTTAGAAGCTGAGATATATTTTATTGAACAACGATCTTGCAAGCAAATCCAGATGAAATTAAATTTGACCAAGAAATTAAGGGAAAAGCTGTACAACTATACAATTGTTATATTGATATTATTTACAACTAAACAATTATATTACTGCTATCTAATGTGTTAATGTTGCCCTTCAACTCTTGTACAGTTTCAGAATACAAGAATATAGAGGAAGACTTCTTCTACATTTTACCACCATGTGATGATGTAGAGGCCAACATTCAAAACACTTAAGGTAGTTAAATATAAGAGAGGCGGTTTGCACCATAACATTAACAGGGTTTATCCATCAACGGTAGCATCGTCTCTGGTAACATCTAAGACCTGAAGCCATTTTCCAGTCTCCCTAATTAGATATCAGTGAAGAAGATGAGTCCAAGATGGACTTTAGTACTCCAAACATTTGTTACATCTGAGCCACCTGCTAGGCTCTCACCAATGATATGTTTGGGATCTCCTACATATTGTTGTTGATCTACCATACTAACCTGCGGGTTCAATAATTTTAAATGTAAAAAAAAATAAAAATGTACACGTAAACTCTCTGTTGTCCTCTTTTTTTTTTATTTTTATGATCTGACCATGTTTTACCAGCAGTAGTTCTTTTCAATTCAAAGCCACTTAAACCATCAGCCTTTGGCCAGCTCCCATTTGAAAGTCCAGCCTTTGGTCAAGACCCTCCTTAGCTCATACATTACCATTTAGATTTGAACAGTAATCTACAAGTTAAAAAACAAAAGCAAAAATTTGATTGATTGCTATGGGCAACATTGTGACACCCCCTAAGCTTTCTCAATGGCTACCAGGAATATAGTGAATAGTGTGACTTCTCCAATGTGCTTGGTGATGCCCGCTTTGGGCATCTGATTTCCCACAGTCCAAACACACTAATGGATTTTAGTGTGGCATAAAATAAAGTTTGACAGATGACAACCCCTTGCAGACAAGTGCTTTCTCCTTCGTTTGAGTTCTCTGATTTGTTGTTAGATCCTTTTGCAAAATACCCACTGTGCTCAGAAATAATAAAGAACTTAAAGGGGACCCGTCAACTAAAATAATTATTCGAAATCCTATTTTATCACATTAGTCAAGCAAAATAAACTTTAATTACACTATATAAATTATTTGAATCTTGTTTCCTTCAGTCTAGGAATTCATAATTATAGCAAGCTGGCAGGAGCCATTTTGTGAACACTGTTATTAAGGTAAGCCTTGGATCATCTTAGAATCTTGTTTGTACACCAGAATGGGGGACCCGATGTCCATCCCCATGTACTGGTTACACAATTAAACAGTTAAAGGTAAAGGAAACCTAGTCGGCGCAAACCCCCACCCCCCCTCCTGTTTTGACCGACGACATCTTCTTCCACGCGATCTTCTTCCTGCTTTGAACGGCGCATGCGCAGTAGGATCATTTCGCCGGTACGATCTACTGCGCATGCGCGTGACTTTTGGCGCATGCGCAGTAGATCCGTACCGGCGAAATGATCCTACTGCGCATGCGCCAAAACGCCGTTCACAGCAGGAAGAAGATCGCGTGGAAGAAGATGTCATCGGTGAACTCCGTGGACTGGACCTGCGCAGAAGGGTAAGTAAAAAGTTAGGGGCATTTGCCAGCGGGACGGGTAGCCAGGGGGGAGGAAGGAGGGTGGGCAACAAACGGGAGGGGGGGTGGGGGGTTTGCGCCGACTAGGTTTCCTTCCCCTTTAAGAGAATGGGGAAATGTGTGAAGAGCAGTGACATCTACGAAGTGCTGAATGGAAAGTGGAAGTAATTGTTTGCCCGGCCTCTATGCCTAAGGTATAGAGAAGAGGTAGACAGTATTTTATTTACAGCTGAGATTTTTAAATGATCTTACAACAGCTACGCATGCTTTAATAAAAAATAGAAATTGGGCAAATTATTTTCGCATTAGCAAACATTCTCTTAGCTGTGGTGAAAATTGATCAACTGAATGACTTATATCTAAAGGACAAGTTCTTGTTAAAATTCATTGGAAGTATTCATTTTGAAAGTTTGGAAAATTTCATAGAGCTCAGTTGCTATGAAAGTGTACAATTCATGAACAACACAACATCCAGGAATCCAGGTAAAGCGACCTAGAAACCTGATACAAGCATACAAATTACTTAAATAGTAGTTACTCTACTAATGTGTATGAAGTGTTGAAATGTATTCACTGAAAAAAAGATTTTGTTGGCACACTTTATTTTAAATCCAAACTTTTTTCAGCTTGAATAAAATAAAACAGGTGCTGAAAATCTATATTTCCCTTTTCTATTTATAAAGCACAAACAGATCATTGTTTTGTTTTTATTGGAAGGTTGCAGTAGACGGGATAGGATAAGCGTATGCTAATGCACTGCAGCAGTTACTTGAAAAGACTTTAAGTTACTTAAGTGCTTCAAATCGTGAACAAATAGTTTTGTGAATAATTCCTATAAACAAAATATGTCCAATTTTTATTGTCGCTTTCAAATATCAAACAGACGACTCATTCCTAATATGAATACATTTCAACTGAAACTGTAAGGGATCCTGTATACAGTACATTACTGTATTTAGAAAATGGCATAGATATACTGCAAAACATAGATATATATTTGTCCAGGAAAAACATATTTACCTGCATATTTTTTTAAATTATTGCAGATACCTACCTACATGCAATATAAATGTGCAAAATGTGAAAAAAATCCTATAGAGATACATTTACAATGTGTAGTTTAAAGATAAAAATCTAGAAAGAAATGGTTGCGTACCAAATGAGGTTAAGAACATAAAATTACCTCTGTAATCGAATTTGCTTTGTGTAATTTCTCTCTCTGGAACATACAAGGTATAAAAGAAAGAATAATCTCATTGTGAATCCAACATTAATGCAATGTAAGATAACATATGATAGTCACAAAATCTTGTGCCCTGTTTAAGGTGCTCCAGGAACAATTACAATTCAAGTACAGTACTAGGTTTCAGATAGCTGCATCAGTTTTGGTCTTGATTATTGTGCCTCTTAAAAGGTCATACTTGTGCATTTTGCTTCAGCAAACTATGTAGCAGTATACAAAGACGTAGCATGCCCATCATGTCTTTCCTTTAACATAGAAATGATAACAATGAGAGTAGACACAGTGTGGACCAAACATTATACACAGCATTCAAAATAATACAAATAGCTTCTGCACTAAAAGCAATGGATTTCTATTCAATATAACACAAATAGCTTTTGCACATATGCAATAAAATCATAGACAATGCTTTTATTGCATACATCAAAACTCTATTTTTACTATTTTGAATATTGTGTATACTGTTTTTTCCACACGTGGCTTATAAAGACTGGCCAAATTTACACATGGGCTATAACCCATAGCAACAAATAATTTATTGGCTTTTTTTCCAGGCAGGTTGAAAAAATAAAGAAAACATTTGTTGGGTTGCCATGGTTTACTGCCCAGGTGTACATTTCTTCAGTATTTATAAAAGAGTCCCAACTTTCTACTCTGCAATATTTATTTCTGTTTTATAATTTCTGTGTATCTTTAGGACATGGTCTTTGTATATTGTTTTATCCGCTACATATTTTGCTTTATTAATAAAGAGTGCAGTTTGACATAGTGTTTCTAATCATATCATCTACTTACTGCTCATGTGTCTACTTTGCAAGAGTGGCCACCCTGATCTGGAGTATGAATCAATATAATTTGATGCAGCTTAGCTACTATCAATAACAAGGTACTGTTTTGTTATTACAGAGAAAATTGAAATCATATTATAAAAAACCAAATGAATTGCTTAAGTTGGACTAAATAATAGATAATTTTCTGAATTTTGGGTTTCTGGATAAAGATTTAATACCTGTCTGATCAGTCCTACCATTATAAGTAAGTTGCAGTAAAGAAAACACCTTGTAAGCAACAGCGATGTAAAAATAAAGATAGTGAAATAATTATCTCATGGGAAGCTGTGAAGATCCGCGCTCGGCCTAATGATCACGTATTTGTAAATGCATCAATCCTCTCACAAAGATGTACCAGTCATCCAGAGATATCCACTTTTTTCAATGAAAGAGAGGAGAGCACTCAGACTCAGATTAACTGCTAGTGATTATTTATTATTCATGCTGCTTTACACGACATGTTTCGGGCTAGTGATGCCCTTTCTCAAGTGTAAAAAACACAGATAGAAAGTGAACCATTTAAACACACCCCTCCCACCCAGGTGATCTTCAGCATCCAATCCAATGGATAGTATACAAAAAGATAAAAAGGTAAAAACCTATAAACGTAGTTCAGTTATATATTCTTTTATATATTCCTTTCAATTAAAGTCCAATTCTGTTCAAAAGTGCTATTCAGTGCAGGAATAACCAATAAACTGATACATTGTATCTAATGTGCAAGATTATATAAATAAAATAATTATATAATCTTACACAATCTGTTTTATTACTGGAACCATGTTTGATGCACAACCCTCACAATGGAAAAAGTATCAGTATCTTTGTCACAATTTCACCTTTTTAAAAAGGTCCTTTAGGTGTTATGACAATCAGTGTAATGGTTTCCCATTTTCACAATTGCTATTTTAAACAGTTATTAAACACTGTTGGGGTTGTTTATCAAAGGTCAAATGTATGTGAATTTTTTTACTCTCTAAACTATGTAAATTCCAATGTACTCACAACTTGAACGGGTGGTTATTTATGAAAAAACGTTAATATTGTCCAATATTTGATTGAATGGTCCCGACCCGAAAAATCCTATTAAATTCGATTCGAGTTTTCCTCCAAAAAAAAAAAAAATTGAATGTCAGGAAGGCAATTAACATATTCAAATTGTTTAACGGACATTGATTTGTAAATGAACTCGGCAGATTTTAGGTGGCGAATATTTGAATTTGAACTGTTTCCATGGTTGTGGTGTGATAAAGTTCACATTCGAATTTATAGTCGGGTTGGTGCTTTTAAATTGGAATTTGTGAGTTTTGAAACAAAAACAATTGAAAATTTGAAGTTACCATTTGAACCTTAATAAATCTGCCCCTGTGTTTGTTATCAGGCACCATTTAATAACTTGAAGAAGCTGTTATTAGCACGCTCTGTTTGTTCACCAAATCTACTCACACACTGATCTTGTAGATTAGAATGTCTCTAAGGCACAGCATCATTATACGTTCCACTGAATATTCATAATATTTACATACAAACTAGTAAAAAAAATGTGTTTTAGAAAATTCATCCAGAAATGATTCAAAACAAATCCATGAAGAGAATTTCAGATGTACAGGCATGGGACCTGTTATCCAGAATGCTCGGAGCCTTTGCTTCCAGTAAGGATTAATTATGTCTTAGTCGGGATCAAGTACAAGGTACTGTTTTATTATTACAGAGAAAAAAAGAAATCATTTTTAAAAATTATTATTATTTTGATAAAATGGAGTCTATGGGAGACGGCCTTTATTCAGAGCATTCTGGATAACGGGTTTCAGGATAACGAATCCCATACCTGTTTGGTTCTCAGCTGATGTCCGAGAGAGAAACTTTAAAACAATTGGCTTCTTTGGCTGTAAAAAGCCGACAGCGCTGTACTCCATAGGAATCTGCAGAAAGAAAGGAAATGTTAGAATTCACCTGTACCCTGTCCTTATCTAAACAAACAAAGCTTCATGGCTGATTCTAATGCACCTTATATGTTACAGGTAATGACTATTAAAACGGCAAGCACATAAAGAGTAAGATTTGACCTTTTTGCTCCTTGCTCACTCTGCTTCACACTTACTATATGCCAGATGTCTACTCTTCCACCACAAGAGCTTCAGCTTTATAACCATCTCTGCACCAGAAGTGATCTTGTACTGTGCATGCATGCTCATGTTATTGTAAATTCTGCAGGAAAATTGCCACCCTTTCTTTGCTCAGAGACTTTGTACCCCTGCATGCCTTGCCTTTGCAAATGTACTAACAATTGTGCAGCACCCTCATCCCACATAGTGGGGAACTTTAGGCTGATGCAATTTGAATTTGATAATGATTTGATCTGCCTTTAAATGAAGATCAAATCATTATAAAATGTAGAACTGTTTCTGCTACACAATTCATACACCAGACAGGCCAAATTCAATTCAGTGAGAAAAAGGTTTGTCATCCAAAAAGTCATGGATGAGATTCAATTTGAGATGGAATTGAATTCAAAAAACTTTTCAGTTTATCATGTGAGAACTCTAGTAAAGTATATGAGGAAAAACTGGAACTGAATTAGGATAAAAGTTTTTTCTCCTCAAATCAACTCATCCATGAGTTTTCACCTGATAAGCCATAAAATAACTTTTTCTCACTGAATTGAATTTGGCCTGTTTTGGCCTGGCCTGGTGTATACATTGTGTAGCAGAAACATTTCTACATTTTATAATGATTTGAACTGTATTTAAAGGCATATTGTTTAGAATAAGTAATCTTTTTATAATAAAGAATCCTGTTTTGCTACATTTATATATTTGCAAAAATACAGTTTAAGCTTTCTTAAATGGTACCTTTCACCCTAAGAAATAATTCCAGATCATATTGTATGATGTTATACAAGCACAATAAACTTCATTCGCACTATATAAATTATTTATCTTGTTTCTTTTAGTCTTTAGGACTTCACAATCACAGAAAGCAGGCAGGCACCTTTTTGTGAACATAGTTATTAAGGCAATATGCCAAAATCTTGTTTATGCACCAGAATAGGGCACTCGATACCCATGCCAATTCACTGACTACACAATTAGATGCAGAGGAGGAAGGGGAATGTGAGGAGGGCAGTGATATCAAGGAAGCACAGAATGAAAAGTGAAATTAACTGCATGTCCCACCTCTATTCCTAAGGCATAGAGAAGTGGCAGGCAAGGGTTGACAGCTGAGAGTTTTAAATGAGTTTATATATACAGGAATGGATGTTTTAATTAAAAAAGAAAAAGAATTTGTGTTTCATGTTTAATTCCAAAAGGTCTTTTATTATATAGCTTTTTATGTCTGGGTTACAGGACCCCTTTAACTCTACCACACATTTTAGTTTGACACTCGCCTGTTGTGGCTTAAATACAATCAAATGAATACCCAAGGTCTTGAAAGCTTGAGTTATTCTATACTAGGAATCATATCCATAACTCATAATAGTAAAGCTCTTTTGCTTGACAGATAATAAAGTAACTAAGGAAGAGTCTCATGGAAGAAAAAACACTGACAATAACCTTCTCAAAATAAAAGCGCATAATATTTTCCATGCCTACATTCCTGTATGTTAGTTTAATTTTCTCAGCCACAAACAATAACTTTGATCACACTAGCCCTGTAATAATGGAACATTGAATGCTTTCTTACCGGAGTTTCTGCACAAGGTTGGACACTGAAGTTCTGTAACATGCTGACAATGGCCACATTCATGCTCAGGAGAGCAAATCTCATTGCAATGCAATTCCTGGGACCATCCAAAAGGCAGAAAGGCAAATGGAGTATGGGTTTCCCTGTTTTCTTTACTGAACCTGGCAAACAAGAGACCATTAATAGGGAAATCACTACCCACTGAGCTGTAAGGCTAAAAATAAGTGTGTATGTCCTTTTCTCTTAAAGGAGAACTAAACCCTAAAAATGAATATGACTAAAAATGCCATATTTTATATACTGAATTTAGGGTCAGCCTAAAGTTTAAGCTTCTCAATAGCAGAAATGATCCATGACTTCAAACTTGTCACAGGCGGTTACCATGTTGGAAAGCGTCTGTGACACATGTTCAGTGGTTGAGAAGCTAAGCTTAGGGGTCATCGCAAATTATCAAGCAGAAAATGAGGTTGGTCTGTAGTATAAACTGATGCTACAAGGCTGTTTATTAAATTCTGATGCTAGTTGCACTGATTTCTGTGCTGCCAAGTAGTAATTATCTGTATTAATTATTAATCAGCCTTATATTGTGACATTTATATTCTGTGTGTACTGTATATTGTGAGTGGGTCCCTAAGATCAGTAACTGACAGCAAGACATTGCCCTTAAAGGGGAAATATCATTAAAATGTAATATAAGCTTCATTGCACTGAAATAAGAAATCAATTAAAAATTCTGTACTGTTTCTGAAATAATCAAGTTCATCTGCACTATTACTCTCTCAGCATCTGTTTCTCTTCATTCTGTTTTCATGCAGCAGTTGGGTGTCAGCTAGTCATTGACAGTTATATATATATCTTATGGGGGGGGACTTTTTTGCCTAGAAGATGTATTAGAGCTCACTCTATCAAAATCACCAGACATCATATCTCCATTGTGCTAAAGGCAGTTTTTTTGTTAGATTTTGTTTGTACTGGAATCAGTTATTTGAGTGAGCTCTAATACATCTGCTAGGAAAGGAAAAGAAAGATATATTGGATCTAACTGTCAATGACTATCTGATATTCAACTCCTGCATGAAGACAGAATGAAGAGAAACAGATGCTGAGAGAGGAATAGTGAAGATACACTTGATTATTATAGAAATGATGCAGAATAATTCATTGATTGTATTTATAAAGTTTCTTATTTCACTATGAGGAAGCTTACATTAAATGTTAATTTTCACGATAAGTTCCCCTTTTTTTACATAATTTAAGTGCCATAGCATGCCCTTCTCTGCATTCATTTCTATTTAGTGTAGAACACTGTTTTCTTTATTTGTTTACTTTTGTAACCCAAGTGATGTATACATGATTGATGAGGTGCCTAACTGTGATTATATATGCAAGGGAACTCTGTAAAAAAAGGGTCTAATATAAAGCAAGTCTGTACTCTGCCTGGAGTGAGAGTTACTGGAAAGATGAATGTTTATATGACATTGTTTATTTCTAATCAACCACAATTTTCTACATGAGTATGAGTTATGAGCATTTACATCCTTCAATAAACCAAATCATATTTCTTTCAGGCCGAAATTCTTCATGCTCTGGCCAATACTCAGGGTCCTGCTGTAGCACATACGCTGGGATCATTGTGACTGTCCCCTTGGGGATGCTAACACCATTAATCTCAACATTCTGCTTTGAGACTCTTTCTAGCCGCTCTAAAGGGGGAAACAACCTGAGGGTCTCCTGAATGACCATATCAAGATATTACATTTGCATCAGAATGTCCAAGTAGGAATGGCCTATGAAAAACACAAGAACGTTATTGATATGTATTGTTCAAAGTTTATACAAAAGAAAAGATACACAGAGGGGGTTATTTACTAAAATGAAATTGTTTCTGGTCTGGCTTTTTGGGGCAAAAACTTGATTTTTTCAAAATGTATTGTACTCCGATGCAGCAAATAGCTCAAACCCAAAAACATGGCATCTCAAACCTGTCACAGTCAAGTATAAGTCAATGGCAAATGTCCCTATCCCAATTTGAAGATGACTTAGTCTGCACTGGGATTTTATTGAGTTTTTTCCCGACCTGACTTTTTCTAGTTATTTTACTGAGAAATAATGGGCGTTTGGCTAAGCTTTCTTTATTAAAAAAAATAGAAAAAAACCCAGATATTAGAAAATAACACCCAGAATGTTAGCAGCAACACAGTGGAAGTTACACATATTTGCCAGAGAACTTGTAAATTATAAAATGAGCTACTACAGCAGTCCCTTTGAGGTACAATGCAGGTTGTGGTGCCACAACCACGCTGTGCAAGAATGTCCTAAAAATGTATAACTTTCTTTTCCAGCAGGGCAAAGTTTTCAGAACAACAAATTACATTATGGCTACGGAAACACTGGGCTGATTCTCGGCCTGTGAATAAATACAGCAGGCTTCAGGATGCAATAACGTACAGTTCTATAGAATGTATTAATTCAAGTTGTTGCACGAAGTGACTGAGCGGTGTGTAAAAAGAACTTCTATTATACATGATTTGAGAAACACAGGGAATTTAGTATGAATGTCAGTATTTCAGCAGATATGTGTGCCAGGGTCGGACTAAGCCTGCATAACACTGGAAAAAAAACCCAATCCGGCCCTCACCAGCCCAGACCTGCTCCCTGATCAGCAGGCCCATCGGCGGGCATCGGCTTCAGTGCATGAGTGCGGTGCTTTGTTCACACGTTTGCACATGCGCAGCGGGAGTTTGGTGGTTGGGAGGGGGCCCCCGGTGACTGCCAGGAACGTCCTTTGCTTTTCAGCCCCAGGGGGCCCCCAAAGCTCCAGTCCGACCCTGATGCGTGCCCATCATTTGTATTACTCATCTTTCAGGGCATGCCATTTTTGGAGGTCTGAAAAGGAAACCTCTTCTCCAAGAAGTGTTGATTAAATGTGCTATTCATAGTTTGGAATGTAACATGTCAGAACAGTAACAGTACAATATAGTTAAAATGTTCAGTTGCTTTGATTCACCATGCACAGAGCAATGGCATTGAGGGCTACAGCTGTGCCCTGCACGTTGCAGAAGATACCAAAATATGGCACAATGTGCATAGCACTGCTGGGTACAAACCTGAGCTATGCATAACACCTGCTATTAGTAGCAATATGAAGAAAAGAAAGGACACCCTGTTAAAATATTAAGAGATGGAAATGCATTTAAATATCTACAGAACATATTTAACAGGTTTGTGGCTTGTTTAAAATTCAAGGAAGCTGTGGGACTCAATTTTAATAGGTAGAACACTATTTTTCATATATTTATACATCCACATCTATCTATCTATCTATCTATCTATCTATCATCTATCTATCTATCTATCTATCTATCTATGAAATATTTTTCAGAGTTGCTGCAAAAAAAGATCTGAATATAGCATCAAAAGTGCCTTACTTTGTCAGGGAGGAATGAAACTATCTCCTCATGCAATCTTTGCTGGACATCAGGGTGCATGGCAAGACAATAAAACAGGTAACACAGTGCTATACTCGTGGTTTCATATCCAGCGACTATAAATATAACAGACTAAACCATTATTTCTTCATCTGTCAGAGCTATGATAAAAAGAATAGGGGACATATTAATAATGGTAAACATGTAATACATTTTAGCCTAAATTACCAATCTACGGATTAAAAATTCATCATAGATACAGACTTAAGCTACTGTAGTTACAAACAAAGCAACAAAGCCAGGTTTTTTTGTTTTTCACTTTGGACTTAAAAATGAGGTTGTGTTCTTGGGTGCAGCAGATACATCTTGAGTACTGATCTACGAGAGGAGGTGCAACTGTGAAGGCATGATTTTTTTATTGGCAGGTGATGGTTGTACCACCATGTTGGGAAATCATGATAAATGATTAAATGTGAATAAATATAGCTATTATTTTTAAATATAATCCTCAATGTTTGAAACACACACTGCAAATAGTGATTTTCCTAATATTTAGTCAGGATACCCTTTGCCTCATATGAAAGGTATAAACATATAAAATGATTGTCATATAGGTCACCATGCTATATACCTGAAAATGTCTAGGATAGGAAATAAGTGTTCACAACAAATCTTACCCTAACTTACCTTCAGGCTTCCAGATATTCACAGAAAGTAAGATTAACCCCACATCTCACTCTAAATGACTTTCATACCGAGACAGCAGTGCCACAGTTTGCCAGACTCTAGCATAATAGCTGTCCTGCACAGGACTGTTGTGCCATTTCATATGCAACAGCCTGAAACTAAAGTTCTTCACCAATGTAAAACTTATAAAAGTCAAGCACTATTACCAGAACTGTCTAAAAGTTAAAGTTGTATTCATTCATCAATACCTTTGTGCTGATTGCTTAAATCATTTCCTTCCGTCCTAGAATCCACCATAAGCTTAAGAAAATCCACACGTCCCTGTTGATAAACAAATGAAAAATAACAAATGACAAATAATATGTTTTTGCTTTTAACTTACAGTATAAATAGAGCAGTAAGTAGTGATGAGTAAATCTGCTTTGGTCTTTTGATCTGGCAGTTAAATGATTTTGCTGTGTGTAAAGGTCCATGTTGCCTCATTCAACTTTAAAGGGGTTGTTCGCTTTTGAGTTAACTTTTAGTATGGTGTAGTAGAGAGTGATATTCTGAGACAATTTGCAATTAGTTTTCATTTTTTATTATTTGCAGTTTTTGAGTTATTTAGCTTTTTATTCAGCAGATCTTCATTTTGCAGTTTCAGCAATCTGGTTGCTAGAGTCCAAATTACCTTAGCAACCATACCTTGATTTGAATAAGAGACTGGAATATGAATAGGAGAGGACCTTAACTGATTAATAGATAGGCTTTGCAAAATAAAAAATGTTTTCAATAGAGTTAGTTACCCAATCTATAAAGGTTGGAGTGATTATCTAAAATAAGAGTCAGAACTGAACTATATACCCAGTTTTTATTTTTACACTGAACTGCTGAATTCCCCACAAAAGAGGCTAGCATCAATTTAGGCTAAAACTAGATACATTTCTTATGTCTACAAGAGACTCACTTTACATCTACAGTTCCACCTATGTTATCCTACTAGTTATTTTGATAATGATGCACTGAAAAAAAAGAGGTAGCAATTGTTTCCTTCCCAAGGAGGTAACAATGTCCAACAGTGAAAGAAACAAAACCAGAGCACGCTTCCAACTTACTTTTCAAAAAGATGCACTCAGCCTTCCAGTCCCAAGATGACAGACTCTGATAAAGCCAAAATTGGTCTTATTGAGCAAGTTTAAAGCCCTGTTACAATTGGAATCCTTTACTAAACAGTTCAAGGCAGAGATCAAAGTGGGCCGATGGACCGACATTTTGAAAAAGACAATCCAAAGACGCCGAAAAAAAACGATTGAGGTGAAACAATATATGCATCAGAGGCCTTCTGAACTCTATTTCAGATCTCGCCACAGAAATCCCGGCTCTGTTGCAGACACTAGTTCCGGACTTTGCACCTGAGCACTTGAAAAAAAAAAACGATCGTGCATCTAACGATTTTTCGTCAGACATCATCTGAAATTTTGGAGCCTATACCCAAGTTTATTTTTACAAACACACACACTTTTTACACTAATACACACTTACATTTACACTTACACACACGTTTGGGATATTGGAGGGTTTCACACATACAGCACTCACACACGCTGAACGACCGATTTTAGGGAAGTCCGACCAATCCTTCGAAATTATCGTGCGGTTAGTGGGATTCGAACGATCGTACATCTTACGATTTTTCGGCCGACATCTGTCAGGAAATTGATCGGTCAAAAAATCTTTGTCGGTTCCAGTGCAATCTATCTATGTTTGCAGGGCCAAGCAGGCAGCTCCCCTTTGTTTCACTGGCAAATTGGTCTTTTTAGTTGATGGTAAATTCATACGATCGTACGATCGTTCTGAGAAGATCGTGGTCTCACGATCTGGATCTGATCTTTTAAACATCTATGGCCAACTTTACTCGCTGTTTTTTTTTTGACATTGCAATGTATTTGCTAACCACACTGTGCAATACCTTGTTATTTCGGTGTTTATATTACAGTTTTGGTGATTTTGGTGCATTTTTAGCCAATTTATTGCATTTATAACCATTTAATTACATTTTCAGCTCTGTGTATGTGTTCACATGTTTCTTCCCGTGAAACCTATTTGGCAAGCCAAAATATTCAAACTGTTATTCTGATTGCTGATTACACTAGGTGAAAAAAAAGTTTGTTGCTTTTAGTGGTTTTATTGGATTTTTAGTGATTTTATTGGATTCCTGTTTTTTGTTACTTGTTTTTGCCCATGGAAATTTTGTCTGCTATATATACACCACATCGTTTGGTAAATCTATGCATATGGGGCATCAAACTGTTCAATAGACCCCTGCCATTCATATTTAGGATGTATTATCTTGGTACCTAATGCTATGTGGGAGATAAGAAAGTGGAAATTTTTATGTGATTTTACAGATATTTCATCAAAATATATATATATATATACATATACATATATCTATACATATATATATATATATATATATATATATATATATATATATAATTTTTCACAAGACCTGTGAGTGAGGTTGTTTTTCTAAAACTTTGTTGTAGCTCCCACCATTCCCAGGTGATCCCACTGGTGTCTAATAAAAGGGCAGCCAAGTTTTGGAGTTTTACTTTGAAAGCAGCTAGTAAGTTGCAGGTCCGTTTGTAAAATGTATAATGAAGCAATAGAATTCTTAATGAATCAGATGAAAATTGAGCATAGGACTGGCCAGATATGGGATGACTTTGACGTAGTTGGCCAGCTTAAATATATTGCAATACCTGTATATGGACAAACAATCCCTGTTTTGTTTAAAGGGTAAGGCATTTTTTAGTAGCTGTATGCACAAAATGTCTCTGTCTTAAATATATTGATATTGGGTTGAGTGCAGAGGACCTCTTGCATTTGTCTATATTGAATTTTTGGTCACAGCCTCATTGCACCCCCGCCTAATGTTTTTAAAAATTAGTGGTGAGCACAACTTTCCCTTGTTTGTTATATAGATATATATATTTTTATATATATATATATATATATATTTTTTTTTTTTTATTATTATTTACCAATGGGTTAACGTGAGAACTCACCATTTGATAAACACGCTTCCAAAAATCCTATAGGAATGAGTAGAACATGGGTGAGTTTTTATTTATTGAAATATTAAAATCTAAACTTACATTTTGAAAAATCTGCCCCTAAAAGTTAATTCAAAGGTGACAAACCCTTTAACAACCATTTAATTGGTGAACTGGCAGAACTCAAATGTTAATCTACACAGGCATGCTCCCAAAAGGTTGAGTTACTCAAAAGTAAATGTAATTAATTTAGAGCAAGTTGCTTTTCAGTTGATGATTACAAAGCAACCATCAACAATTACTGCTGTCATCTAAATTGAAAGGTCTAGGATTCTTAGCATTAAAACCCCAAAGGGTAAAATATTTGCCAATCCAGCTCATATAGCAGACAATTTCACTAAGTACTATGCTCGGTTGTAGAATTGTTATGGTATCCAGTCTTTCTTATCTGCTATTGCTTTGCCTGCTCTGTCTGAAGATCAACTGGATTGTTAAAATCTGCCTTTTACTAGGGAATGTAAGTAAGTCAGATGTTTTTGTTAACTGAATTTTTTAAAAGACAAGAAAAGTTACCAAGGCAGTTTATTGCCAATAGATTAGCCGCAACAGTGCAAGCTAGAATGCCATTTTTATTCTTTAGAATGCTTTTCCATACCTGAGTAAACAGCTCTATACACTGTCTCTGTTTGTTTAGGATAGCAGCTGCCATATTAGCTTGCTGTGACATCACTTCCTGCCTAAATTCAAAACAACATTACTTTGAGGGTTTACTTGTGTATTTATATATAGACCTTTCTGATAAAGCTCAATTAGTTTTAACCTTTCCTTCTCCTTTAAAGGAGAACTAAACCCTAAAAATGAATATGGCTAAAAATGCCATATTCTATATACTGAACTTATTGCAGCAGCCTAATGTTTTAGCTTCTCAATAGCAACAATGATCTAGGACTTAAAACTTGTCACAGTGGGTCACCATCTTGGAATGTGTCTGCGACACTCACATGCTCAGTGGGCTGTGAGCAGCTCTTGAGAAGCTGAGCTAAGGGATTGTTGCAAAATATCAAGCAGAAAATGAGGTTGACCTGTAATACAAACTGATGCTACAGAGCTAATTATTAAATTATCATGCTAGTTGCACTGGTTTCTGTGCTACCATGTAGTAATTATCTTTATTAATTACTAATCAGCCTTATGTTGTGACATTTATATTCTATGTATTATATACTATATATTTTGATTCGGTCCCTAAGCTCAGTAAGTGACATCAGCACAGAGCATGTGCAAAGAATCAACAGAAAAAAAGATGGGGAGCTACTGGGGCATCTTTGCAGACACATACCTTTACTGCTAAACATAATGTGCAACATTTCTAGCCTACTTCTTTAGTTAAGCTTTAGTTCCCCTTTAACCCTGCTGCAATCCTTGGAGGTCTGTAGTTTTAAAACTGCTCTTTTGTTCCCCAATAGTTCTACAGCCCCTAACCAACAAGCAGGGAGGCCGGAAAAGTGCAGGCCCCTGTCTGCTATTGCATGTACTTCCTGTGCCTCTTCAGACTGCCTGCCTGTGCACACAAGTGTCAAACACAAGCAAACTTTTTATACCAACACACACTCATATGAAGAATAAGAATATCTTTACTTGACGTTTTGAGCACAATTAGAATTTGTGGTGTGGAAATATAACCCACTGAGTAGTGTCATCTTCAAGGATGAGTGAAATCCATGCAAACATGTCCCTATTAGGTTTTTTGTTAATTTGTGAAAACTGCAGAACCTAGAAACCCCACACAGACATGGGAAGAAACTCTTGTTGCCCTCACTGGACTCAAACCCATGACCCCAGTGGTGCAAAGCAGCAGAGCAAACTATTGCAACACTTATTACATTTGTATAGTGCTTAAATACTTGTTTTTGCCCCAAATATAGTGTGCATTATATCTATGCATACGGGACAATAAACTGTTTTGGAACAGGGCTGTCCAACTGGCGGACCACATGCATGTGATTTTTATAATTTTCAGAATTAATATATAAAAATTGATAAGTGTAGAGAAAATCAACCCATTTTGTGCTTGAGAAAATGTGTACCTTCCAAAAATATACGGTTTTACTGGGGCAAACCTATTAGTGGAATTTGTGGCGTTTGAAAACAGTGCTTTGAACATCTGTTAGTGTATTCCTGGGAGTTTTTGACATAAAGATTTTGGAATTTATGTGGTTTTATGAGGCTTTCCAATTTATATATTCCTCATATATCTAAATAAATATCTTTATGACATATGTCCCTGTATTATGAGCAATATTATTTTTAGGTATTTAGAGGCTTTTAAAAGGTTAGGTTGTCCTGCAGACAAAATAACACCCTAGGAAATCCCCATAAACATAGAGAGAACACAAAGTGCAAAAAAAAAAAAAACACATATCTCTGCTGGTTCTTAAAGGTTATAGGACAAATATATGTATAGATAGATAGATAAAGAGAGCGAGAGAGATATTTTTTTGGAAGCACAATAACAGATTAATTATTACTCTCACCGAGTGATCTCCTTTTTTTCTCTTCTCCTGGAAGCTTGTAACAGCATTCATAAATAACTGAGTGAATGTGGATACACAAGAATGGCAAAGATATGTCTATCCAGACGGACCCCCGCTCGACCTGGATCAACGGAGCGCATTACCAACTGCCGCCGAGAAAAGATCGGATACAGAGGAGCCGCCCCACCCCACCTGAGGCCATGGTACGTCGGCTTGCCATAGCGCCATCGGAGATGCATCTCTTGCCTGCCCTGCCATCTATAACGGCTCCATGGCACCTTTACCGATTCCTACGGCGCCCTCGGAGATGTGAGGTCAACTTCTACCACCGCTACATTTCCGTTGGTAAGCTGGTTTTTTACCCTACTCAGCCGTTACACCTCCTTACTCGATAACTCTGCGGCTATACCTCTTTGATACTTCCCATTTTGGTAATGTCCCATACAGGCCGCTTGATATATGGTCTGAAACTTCATGAGTCCCTCTTGTTGATGTTTTCCCAATTTCTACTGTTTTTTGATGATTACACATTCTTGGTTCAAGTCTGACGATGGGTTCTACTTGTTGCTACTCACAGCCTCACCATCACATATGGACAGACTGTACACCTTATGGCTTTGGTTTGCATTAATTTTGATCACGGGACTCTGAGTTGTTCTTGCTTTCCCCCCCCCCCTCTTTTATTTATTTAATTTTTTTTTTTTTTTTGGACAACTCCTTTGAAGCAACTAGACATCTGCACCCTGTGGCTTCAGCTGGAAATTAACACTTCTTGCTATATATACTTGCACTGGACTTTTCTTTTATCATAGGCAACTTCCATGCCCCCAGTTTCTGTTTATAACCCTCCTAAGAGTGCCTTACTTTCTCCACCCCTACAATTTTTATTTATTTTTTTTTTTTTTGACTTATCCTTCCCTACTCTCTGATTCCCCCTCTAATTATATGCCCATATCGGATGACTAAGGAGAAAAAAGGAAAAAATAAAAAATAAACACAAAAAATACAAAAAATATAAAAAAAATAAAATAAAAAAAAAAAGTAGAGAAATGAAGAGGGAAAAAAAAGGGGGAAAAAAAAAAGAAAAAATCTGGTTTACGCATGTCACGTTTGGCTAATGTTTCCATGCTATTGTTATATTATTCACTGTATTAGCTTATTTTGATGTTATTTCTATGCATGTTTCTCTGGGTTCGAGATTTCAGTGGTTGACCCTGAGGTTGAGGAGCGGGAGCCCCCTCCTTTAATCTCTTGCCAAACTCTAGACCCACAGCCTGGTTCCCCCTGCTATTACGTCTCAAGCCACCCTGCGGGAGTAGTGCCTTGAGCCTACCCCTCGTAGCGACGTACTTTGATTCCCCATTCCCTTTTCTGTTTTGTTCCCTCTGTTCTCCATTTTTGTCTATCCCACCTGCTTTTCTTACTACTCCCATTTGAGAGATAATAAATGCCTGCCTTAAGCACCACATCTCGAGGTACAACAAGTTCTTTTAAGATTGTTAGCATTAATGCCAATGGTCTCAACTCCCCTCAAAAACGGATTTTACTTTCTTCTGACCTTCAGAAACAAAAAGCCAACATCGTTTTTATACAGGAAACTCACTTTAAAGAAGATGCAGTGCCTAAATGGAATAACAAACATTTCCCGGAACTATTCACCAGTAGACCTCAGCCTACTAAAACACGCGGGGTTGCAATTACTTTTTCCAGTAACTTTGGATTTTCTGTAACTGATAGAAAGAGTTATGCGTTGGGAAGGTATGTCTTTGTGAAGGGCTTATACATGGGCCGGAGATACACATTCGCAAACGTATATTTACCTAATAGCGAACAAGACCAGGAACTCACGCGAATACGAGACGCATTATCACTCTTTACAGAGGGTACCTTGGTACTGGGAGGTGATTTCAACTTACCCCTGGATCCACACTTAGACTGCTCTAAGGGCAAATCTAGTATAGTGCCCCGTCAATTGTCGCGTTGCAAACAAACGCTGCATTCTCTTCAACTAATTGACCCCTGGCGCATTCTATATCCCAATGAAAGGGATTATTCGTTTTACTCTCATCGTTACAACACGTACTCTAGAATTGATTATATTTTTTTATCTCATGCGGCGCTCAGTGATGTCTTAGATGGTAACATCCTCACTAGGACATGGTCAGATCATTCTATGGTGACTCTTACTCTGCGTACACCTATTCCCACACTCAAACAAGGTACTTGGCGTCTCAATGAATCACTTTTGACGGATGATACAATACGTCAGGACATATCAACTCAGCTTCAACACTATTTTGCTGAGAACCTCACACCTGACGTTTCACCCCTAACATGTTGGGAGGCACACAAATGCGTAATACGGGGACACCTTATCAAACATGGCGCCAAACGAAAACGTGACAAGGAGCGAACTAGAAACAATCTCATCTGTAAAATACAACAATTAGAGCAAACCCATAAGCGGTCACACTGTGACAACACCCTTACACAATTAACGGAAGCCAGAAAAGCCCTTTCAACTCATTTTGACTTTTTTACCCTTAAAGCAATTACTGTTTCCAGACATAGGTTTTATGAACATGGAGACAAATGTGGTCGGCTCTTGGCTAGGGTTTTAAAACATAAACAAACTAAAAACTTTATCCCTGCTATCAAAAAAGTAAATGGTGCTCTTACACATACTCCAGAATCAATAGCAGAAACCTTTGAACTATTTTATAGGAATCTTTATCAACTGCCGGATAATTCTGTATATGATATGCCTGAATATGGCCACTCCCTACGCGACTTCTTACAATCCTCTAAAATGCGGCAAATCACCTCCACTGAAGCTGATATTTTAGATGCAGATTTGACTTTAGATGAGTTAACGACAGCCCTTCAAAACACACCAGTGGGGAAAGCACCCGGTCCAGATGGCCTTACCATCTTATACTACAAAACATTTAAAGATTGCCTTCTCCCTAACCTACTCAAAGCTTTTCAAAGTATCCAACAAGGGTCCCACTTTCATAAACAATCACTAGAGGCGCACATTAGCCTTCTATTGAAACCTGGCAAGAATCAACATGACCCGAGCAGCTATAGGCCTATATCCTTATTGAACGGTGATGTTAAACTCTTAGCGAAAATTATTGCAATTAGGCTGAATAACATTCTTCATAAAATAATAAATCCGGAACAGGTTGGTTTTGTGAGAGGTAGAGAAGGCCGCGACAACACTAACAAACTGATAAATATCTTACATTGGTCGAAAATTCACAAATTACCACTGATGTTACTTTCCACAGATGCGGAAAAGGCCTTTGACCGTGTCAATTGGACGTACCTGTTTACCTGTTTGAAGTATATTGGTTTTGGTCCGAAAACTTGAAATTGGATACACGCTCTATATGATAATCCAATCGTCAGAGTACGCGTCAACTGTCAGATGTCTAACTACATTAATATATGCAATGGCACCAGACAAGGATGCCCCTTATCCCCTACTCTATTTATCATGGCTCTGGAGCCTTTCCTCTGTCATGTTCGCCTGCACCCTGACATTAATGGTGTGACTGTCAATAAACTACACCATAAAATTGCGGCATACGCCGATGACCTTCTTTTTTTTATTACACGACCTATAATCTCTATCCCAGTATTAAACCGATTATTTACGCAATATGGCTATTTTAGTAACTTTAAAATAAATTTTTCTAAGTCTATGGCATTAAATATATCCTTATCCGCTAGAACTATACAAGCCTTATCACAGAACTTTCCATATAGATGGTCCCAACAGTATATTACATATTTAGGCCTTAAAATCACCAAGGACTATGACGAATGGATGATGAGAAACCTTAAAGATCTTTTGACAACTATTACTAAAAACCTCGACTCTTGGTTTGATAAACCACTTTCTTGGTTTGGTCGAATGAATGTTATCAAAATGAATATTGTTCCTCGCATTCTGTACCTCTTCCAAACTCTCCCTTTACCGGTGCAGGACCATATGTTAGACGCTCTGCAAACCACTATTACCAAATACATATGGCAGAATAAAAAGAGTAGACTGAGCTATAAAACCCTTGTTATGGCTAGAGAAAAAGGAGGAGTATCTCTTCCTGATTGTAAACTTTACTACTATGCAGCAGTATTGGGTCGAATTGTTGACTGGTCACATCACACAGATTCCAAACTATGGGTTGAGATAGAACAACAGGCAACATACAGTTACCTTCTTCATTTGCCATGGCTAGATACTAGACACAGACGTATTCGGTTTACTGATCACCCTTTACTTTCCCATACTTTGTCGATATGGGACAAATGCCGCCAAAAATTTAAATTGACACAATACCCTTCTCCACTTATGCCGATCATCAATAACCCGGCATTTCCATTGGGACAACACCATCAATATTTTTCGCATTGGCTGATAGAAGACAATTTGCAATTGTTTCATTTTCTAGATAAGGGTGACTTCATAGATAAAGAAAAGTTTCACGCTGTCAAACCTTTCTCGAAAATGGATCATTTGAAATTTGCTCAAATTAAACATTTCTTCCATTCCCTGGGTGGCATTACCGTATTGGGCAGAGATCAAACTCCTTTTGAGTCTCTGTGTTCAATGGAACTCTCTCCCATGCATATAATTTCGGGAATTTATAAAACCTTACGCCACTCTACAGCTTCTACTACCCCTTCATTTGTTGACTCATGGGCCTCTGATCTCAATGTACACTTTTCGGAAAAACAGCTCAGTGCTATCATGTCCAAATTATTTAAGAGTACCAGATGTTGTAGAATACAGGAAACCAATTACAAAATAATGTCACTCTGGTACTTTACCCCGACCAGGCTGAAACGTATTTACCATAATACTAGTGACAGGTGTTGGAGATGTGGTACAGAGGAGGGTTCCCTATTACATATCTTCTGGTCATGCCCATCTGTTACGCCTTTCTGGAATGATGTGAGACAAGCTATACGCGAAATCTTGCATTTCGACATCCCAGATGACCCGACTTACGTCCTGTTGTTTCACATGGATAAATCTCTTGGTACCTTTACTTCCACAATTGAACCACATTTACTTAATGCTGCTAAACTGTTAATTCCTTTAAAATGGAAACAAATCTTAGCTCCGACAATCCGTGACTGGTACTTAAAAGTGGAAGAATTGCATAAATTTGAGGAGCTCTCTCTTTATTTGTCTGATACTTCTGATGTTTATGCTGCAAAGTGGTTGCGATGGCTCTCCTTTAAGGAGTCCGACTTTTATAAACGAACCTCAGTATAAAGTGTGGGTTTCCCACCCTCTGTCTTACCCCTAACCCTGTTCACCCTTTTACTGCCTTCATGTATGACAATATTTTGGCCTATATTTTGCATTGCAGATTGTAACTCTGAATTGTATGTACTTTCCCCCCCCTCTTTTTTTTCTTTTCTGTACCCCCTTTTTTATTTTATTTTCTCTGCTTATTTGAAAACTTAATAAAAGTTGCAAAAAAAAAAAAAAAACTGAGTGAAATCTTTTGGAACAGAGTCAAAATTCAGGCGCTCAAGAACGGGCCTAAGGAATGGAAAAATCACTGAAAAGACAATAAAAATATTTTTCACACACTTCTTTAAGAGAACAGGAATTGAACAAAAAAGACGTTTGATTTGTGTATTTATATATTAGTGTGTAGGACCAGGGATGATTTTATATTATGTTTACTCCTAAAAATTGATTATTCTTTTTGACTTTTCAATGGATCTTTTCAATTGATATTATTGCCAATAGATTACCCACAATAATGTAAGATAGAAAAATGTAAGATAGAATGTAAGATATTCTGTAGAATGCTTTTCCAGAGTAAACAGCTCTATATGTCTGTTTAGGACAGCAGCTGCCATATTAGCTTGGTGTGCCGGAGTCTCTCCCTGCTCTTTCTCCTGTAGTAGTAAGGAGAGCACTCGAACAAGCAGATAACTGCTAAAGTGTGATTTATTTTAGACTAGCTGACACAACATGTTTCGGGCCCAAACTGGTGCCTGAGTCTCTACCTGCTCACTCATAGCTCTGGGCTCATATTACAGCAGGGAGGGAGGGGGAGAGGAGCAAACTGAGCATGCTCATGCCGTGCCCTGGAGGTTTAAGCTGAAAACAGGAAGTCTGATACAGAAGCCCATGTGTACACAATAGAAAGAAAGAAATGTGGTGTTTCTTTTGACAGCGGACTCAGAACAGCATTACTTTAAGGGTTTACTGGTGTATTTATAAAGACCTTTCTGATAAAGCTTACTTCATTTTAACCTTTTCTTCTCCCTTAAGTGGAACTAAATGATTGCATAAATTCAGCAGCCATAGTTACATACACTTCATTTATATGCCACATTTGCCATCATTCCAGGCATAGTTATGTACTAATGCAATACATTGTGATTGGAGTTTTGTTAATGTATGCTGGGGAAGTGCCTTCCACTTTGTGAATTTAAGTCAATCGGATAAGTGCTAAAATGTTTTCAAGAAAAGTATGGGTAGACTTATCAATACTAGATACTGTATATCATATTCTGGTATACAGGTATATACAGGTATGGGAGCCGTTATCCGGAAACCCGTTATCCAGAAAGCTCCAAATTACAAAATGCCATCTCCCATAGATTCCATTATAAACAAAAAATCCAATTTTTTAAAAAAAAATATTTGCTTTTTCTCTGTAATAATAAAACAGTACATTGTAATTGATCCAAACTAAGATATAATTAATCTTTATTGGAAGCAAAACCCAGTTTGTTGGTTTTATTTAATGTTTAAATTATTTTCTAATAGACTTATGGTATGAAGATCCCAATTATGGAAAGATCCGTTATCCAAGGTCCCAAGCCTTCTGGATAACATTTCCTATACTGGTACTTGATGTAGGATAAGAGAATACTCAGGCCTGTTGATTACTAGTACTATATGGGGATAAGAGGGAGTGTGTTGGTTTAGCACAGAAGAAGACACACCAGGCCCAGGCTGCATCTTCACAGAGCACTGGGCAGGAGATTTTGACAGCTGTTCGAATCTGGATGCGAGGGGGGGGGGCAAAGGCTGCACTGTTCTTAAATTCGGCCCTGAGACCCACTGGCATAATGCTGCCAGACAAGGAACCACTATATGCCTGTTGCCTGCACTAGAATTGAAGGCAGCAAGAACACTGACATAAGGATTCCCCAGCTGCTGGCTTGCTGAACATATTCTGCATTTTTACACACACACACATATTTATATAGACATTGGTGTGGGTGTGGGTGTGTGTGTGTATATATATATATATATATATATATATATATATATATATATATATATATATATATATAGACGTACTTTAAAATTTATTTTGATAGAAAATGTATCCTCTTACCATTTTCATATAGAGAATTGAAACATAGTTAAAATAGAAATTTAACAGTGCAGTATCTATTAATTTTGCTTGGTCTTAGTAAGCAAGAGATTGGGAAATTTCAAAGCAAATTACCCACTAAGATTATCAATGGGTTCAGCAAGCCAGATGTCAAGAGCTTCTTCATGTGAATAACAAAAGGATCTGATGGTTTGTTAAGGGAGTCGATATTCACACTGAATGAGGTGCTGGTCATGACATCCAAGCTGTATGCTCCAATCACACTAGAAAGTCAAAAGAAATAACAATGTCAATTTCAGCTACAGGTACTTATGTAAAGGGCCAATCATGTATACATCTGTGCTCAGTAAGTAAAATATTTCAAAATCACTTGAATTAACTATGCACTGGGAATATTATCATGATATTACCATGAAATGCCATGGATTGCTTACTAGTGTTTTAAATCACATCTAGGGCTTTTTGTCTTTCCAGAGGGGCAGAAACCCATGGTTTTCCATGGACACTTGATTGCTTTACAATTTCAGCTATTTTACTAATTCTGTTATCATCACAGGTGCAGTTTCTATCTAAAGTAATTCTCATTGCTGTAAATAAGATGGCAGTGTAAATGGCAGTGCATAGGCATTTTAATGAAAACTAAAATTAAGAATTATTTTTCAGTTGGCTTTGAATTTATAAGCTCCAGTGGAAATGCATCTGTTTCTTTTTTACACTGTAGGCGTTTATTTTTAGATATTTTTAAAGGAGAAGGAAAGTCATCCTGCACTTGGGGTGACAAATGTTAGGCACCCCCATGTGATTGTATTAACTTACCAGAAACCCTGGGCCTGCACTCCTATTAGCAGAAAACTGCACCGGCCCGGGGTTATACCGATGAGCACCACGGAACGATCCTCTTCCGGCTTCTTCTTTCTTCAAATTTCCCGTGGGCAGACGCATACGCAGTTGAACGAAATAGCCGACATTTTAGTTAAAGTTTGGCTTTTCATACTGTGGGGATGCGCAGCCGTGAGAGGAAAGCGGAAGACAGAAAAGAAGCACTCCGTGGTGCTCACTAGTATAACCCCGGGCTGGTGCAGTTTTCTGCTGATAGGAGCACAGGCCCGGGGTTTCAGGTCAATACAATCACTTAGTGCTGGATGCCTTTCCTTCTCCTTTAAATATAGAACACATGCTTTATGTATGATGGAAAGTTATTAAACATGACTCACTCCTTTGTTGCACATGGCTCATCTTTGTCCACATAACGCTGAATGTTTTTCACAAGGATATCTGAGTAATCTTTCATTATCTGGAACATCTGGTTCATTGAGAGATACATTATTGTAATTTAATGTTATCACTGCAACACTGTTCTTGTACTATACTGCCATACATCAGCTAAACATGCTGGATATCAGAGAACTTAGGGATTTTTCCCGTGGCACTACATAAAGTGGGTGGATTAATATGACCACATATGTCTGTGGTGCCAGATATCTAACTGATCCCCAAATGTGATTATCCACGGTATAATAGTTCAGTATGGTCCAACACATATACATCCAGATGACCAATGGCAATTATCTGACTGAATGTGTCATCTTCCAGTTTCTTCAAACAGCAAAGGTGCAGTTTTAGGACAGTCAAAGCTACACACATTGAATTGGGTTATTAGTTAACTCTGTTTTTCCATTTAGCCTTAAAGTGGACCATATAAAAGATCCCTTTCAGTAATGTCAGTTTCAATGTAAATGCATAAACTCCAAAGCAACCCTTTTAGCTGCATTTTATATATTTATATAACAATCTTTTAAAGAGATCATTCAGATGCAGGGTTCAGAGATTTAAACACAGATTTGGCATATTTTTTAAAGTATACACCGTGTTGGATTGCTGCCCACCACAAGGCCTTTTACATTTCCAAAAAGATGTTGTGTCACACTATAACCAACAATAAATATAATCTGTGACAATTCATTGTTGTGAGGTCTCCCAGTGTATATCTGCCCTGTATATCTAAACCTATTGTTCACATCTTCTGGAATCAGGGAAGACAAGTCCCTGGACTAAGGGCAGGTAGACAGAAGAGGAACATGCCTACCGCCCCTACTGTTGTGCTTTATGCATGTGCCTTTTCTACCTCCCCAAGTTCTGGCCCTGATCATGAAATTCTATACTTCGTATAACTGTATGACAACTGAGACTAATATGCTAAGAAATTAACAACATGTGCAACTGCACATGAACTTTATTGCAAACAGCCACAATTGCACCAAATATTTTTGCATTTCAGGAGTTTACTAGTACTATTCACTTTGGGCAGATTTACTCAAGGGCGAAGTGGCCAACGCTAGTGTAAATTCGCTAGCATTACCACCCATAGGGACATCGCCGATTTACTAATGGGCACAGGTGTCACTTCGCTAGGGAAAGAGATAGACGCTAGCGGTCTTTCTCACTCTATTGCCAGGTGACAATTTGCTCTGGTGAATGGACGTAACTCCACAAATTCAATGTAATGCAGATTTTACTGAACGTTACTCTCAAATCGCCAGATTTGCCTTTGCCAGCTCAGACCAGGCGAAGTGCATTGGAGTGCATAGATCTTCCTAAATCTTCTGTTTTTTACAAAAGTTTCGAAAAAAAACGCTGCTATCTTTTCCCTTTTTCACAGTGATAGCCTGCAAAAGTCCTTGAAATTTTTTTTGGGTAACCAGGTTCCCCCATATATTTTCTAACATATGGAACATTAACTATACAGAGGACTCATGTGTAGGGCATTATAACAACTCTATTTTCTATATTAAGGTTCCCTGGACTTGTGTAATGTAATGTATTTGCTGCAACATATATGTCCATTCAACTTTAAATTTCCCACCATATGCAAATTAACCTGAGCACAAGACCTCTAGCGAATTTGCGCTAGGCAGAAATGAACGCTAGCGCAACTTTCCTCAATCAGGTTATCAGTCTCCTGATATATATAAATCAAATTATTGGGAAATGAGGAGAGCACTCAGCAAGCATATCAATGCTGTGGTTTTCCTTCTATTAGCTGACTACTCAGTCGGCTAATAAAAGGAAAACCACATTGATATGCTTGCTGAGTGCTCTCCTCATTTCCCAACAATTTGACAAGCCCTATGGTATTTATACTAACACATTCACAAAAAATATATTTTACTATGTTGTTAGATTCTGTTTTCACTGGTTATATTTTTATGCTACAATAAAGTAGATTTTGATTTATATAACTTATTATTAGGGATGCACCGAATCCAGGATTCGGTTCGGGATTCGGCCAGGATTCGGCCTTTTTCCGCAGGATTCGGATTCGGCCGAATCCTTCTGCCCGGCCGAACCGAATCCGAATCCTAATCTGCATATGCAAATTAGGGGCAGGGAGGGAAATTGCGTGACTTTTTGTCAGAAAACAAGGAAGTAAAAAATGTTTTCCCCTTCCCACCCCTAATTTACATATGCAAATTAGGGTTCGGATTCGGTTCGGTATTCGGCCGAATCCTTCGTGAAGGATTCGGGGGTTCGGCCGAATCCAAAAAAGTGGATTCGGTGCATCCCTACTTATTATAACTGGCATTTGTGTTTCACGGACATAAAAAGTGGGTTCTCCTACACATACAAAATGTCTAGTAATACGCCCAAGCATTATATTCATAATCATCTTACCCGTCTGTTTGTGAAATTAGTGTAACACTCTTTCACAAGAATAGTTTTAATTATAGCAGGGTCCATTATTGCAAGTACGGGATTTCTCCCATCATATGTTCTACAAATAAACAAAGTCCAAATACGGAAATTAGAAATCGCAGCAGTGTTCTGTTGAGCTTAATTCTAAAATGTCCTATTCTGTTTAAAGCATATTTTGATTAAAATCAAAAAAGTTTTATTGTACATTAACCCTTTTAAAAATATAAATGCAAAGAATTGCCTGGCCTTTTTACTATTCTTTTGTATGACATACAGAACAAAGAATCTTTTCTGCTGGTGCTCTGTAGATTTATTTTGCTAGCAACATAATCTTGGCAGTTAAATGGTTAAACATTATATAATGCAGTAATTGGATTGTGAAACCAAATTTCCAGAAAGCTTTGAAATAAGGCAATGCAATTTTCCATAGTTAATTCGTTTAATCAATTAGCTTTTTCTGAATTAATAATAAGAACTTGAAGATAACTAAGCTAGCATAGATCTACACTGAAGTATAAATATTACTATTTTATTTTAATATTTTTAGGAGTCTGAAGGCACAGTGCTTCAAATAATGGAAACATCCATATTTCGTGGATGGAAGTTAGGTTGACTTTGTTTCAATAAAAAAATTTGAAACAGTAGAGTTTTAGTGAATTCCCCCCCTAAAGAAATGGTTGGGGTGCAAATATCTTGGATTACCTTTCACAATGAAACTACAATCATTCCATTGCAGCATTTAAGTATTAAGTTTTTTCCTAAATCTGCTAGTGTTCCAGAATAAAAAAAAAATCATATATGTACTATATGTGTAAAAGTGGGAGTTCCCAAGATACGTATTTAAGGTTGCCAATGTTTTTATGCGGATGCTTTATCACCCGTATAATTTCCTGTGTGTGTGTTGAGTCAAAATGGTTTATTAAAGACAATATTGCATTGGAGTATGTCAAGATCATTTTAAAACCATGTTTCTTACTCACCCCCACATCTTCCCATATTTCTTAAAGCATTCTGCATCAAACTGTACCATTCCCTGAAAAAGCAAGGTCAGTAAAAAAAAAAAGCACAATAAATATTTTTATTTTATTTTTAAAAGAAGTATATTACATGTTTAGGATCTATTATCCAGAATGCTTGGAACCTGGGTTTTTCCAGATAATTTATATTTTTGTCATTTGGATCACCTTTCGTCTGCTAAAACCATTTGGACATTACATAAACCCAGTAGGATTATTTTGCCACTAATATGGATTCATTCATCTTAGTTACCATCAAGTACAAAGAAATAATTATTATTAAATAGACAAAGGAAATCGTTTTTAATGAATTGCACTCTTGAAAATGGCATACAAAATCTATACTAGCAACATACTTGACCTTAGCTGGTATGGTATTTTTATTTTCTGTGGGAGAGAGGAGAAGCTGGGATAGGGCTGGTGGCAGATCGGAGGCTGACTGGGAGCGGAGGACTAGTTATTACAAATTTACTGGCAGTACATTGCCAGTAAATTCATAATACCAGCACAGGCCTTAGCTGGTATTGTACCAGCTAGGAAACCCTACCTACTGGTGACATCACCAACCATACTCCATCACCCCTGTGATGTAACCTTCCATACCCTGCCCTTTTGGTGATTTAAAAACTGATACCTGCCTCTCTGCCATCATTGTCACTGGGTCTTTTGCCAGAGACCTACATTAAAACCCACACGGAACTACTTTGTGAAATCCATGCAGCATGCATCACTAATGCTACTTATAACCTCTATGTCAACCAACTGTTAGATAATAATGAAATAATGCATGATAGCATATCCCTAAGGTTTTTTTTTTACAGTTAGATTAATACATTTTAATTATTTCTTAGAAATAGTTATACAGTCATACAATAGTTATTTAAAAACCTGTTTTTTTAACATGTGAAGAAAAAACTGGAATTAAGGCTGACGGTGCACAATTATTCTCACTATATGAAAATTAATCATTAT
Organism: Xenopus laevis; assembly: GCF_017654675.1. Classification (NCBI taxonomy): domain Eukaryota; kingdom Metazoa; phylum Chordata; class Amphibia; order Anura; family Pipidae; genus Xenopus; species Xenopus laevis. Next base: position 91,327,507 of record NC_054379.1, read on the forward strand.
TCAGGCCAAATGTAATTCAGGGGCTATTTACTCACTTTCCTAAATTCCAGAAATGTTCCTATGAATGGCAACGGAGTAGGTCCAGGAATTCCCATTTTCTTAAAGAATCCATATGGCCAAATTCCATAGCTGGAACAAAAAAAAAAACTACCATTTATTGGAAATATCGCAGTCTTTTTGGTTAGTTTTCTAAGGGTGATGGCACAAGGGGCACTTACTGACCACACATGCAGAGTCAGCGCAGTGGAGCTCAGGTGCACCATCTTCGGTGCTGTCTTGCCGCATGCAGTTAGAGCAATCTTCCGTTTAGTGACAACTGCGCATACGGCAAAAGTAATGGTAATTGCCAAAGGGGCGAGAAGAATACCGAAGCGCCGGAAAATGGCGCCCGTAAGCTCTGCTGTGCAGTCAGTATTTCTAGAGGGGACACAATTCAGGGCTAAGACTTTACAGGGGGAGGCAGGGAGGGGGGGCAATGGGGACGTTTGGCTAAAGGGGGGTTTAGTTCTCCTTTAAAAGGGTTGATGCGCATTACAGCCTGAAAAACCGAAGAAGAAAAAAACTGAAAAAAAATGTGTTCCCTATGTCTAAGGGTAGGACTACACAGACGTTTTTGGCGTGATCCGATGCGCTGCAACAAAACGACGGCGACAAATCGCATGCAACGGCAATAAGGTAAGAGATAGAAATGTCAGATGAAGTCACAGCGTTGATCCTACGCGACACCAATGTCGGATGCAGACGTATCGTGGATCGATTTCTTACCTTATTTCGGCCACAAGCGATTTGTCACCGGCGTTTTGTCGCACCAAAAACATCCGTGTAGTCCTACCCTTAATTCACTTTTCTACCAGCACGTACGCATAAGAGCAAAGTCACCACGCATGCGCGAGCGATGAAAATCACCAAGATAGACGGCAATACCCTCTAAGAGGGATCTACTTGCAATAGGTGTATACTTGTGAAGGTGTTCCACAGTTTGAAAGAAATAGATATTTGCCGCACCTTCTAACCAAATGTCTTTCCCTAGGGAGGTCCCTTAGGCCTTTGAAAAAGCCTATAATCGGCGAAACGTGCGTCAGGCACTGTAGCTCCGCCGCTTGTCTTTAGTGGTTCTGGATAGGGGAAAGAGGACTGGAACGGTAGCCCGCAATGGGAATGAGAAATTAGGGGGGAGAACGGAGGGTAAAATTACCACGTGGGGGTTTGGATTCCTAATGCGCACACGCACAGCCAACCTGTCAGTACAAGGTGTTGCTTGCTTAGTGTCTAGGGAATAGGCTAAACCTTCTAGGTGCCTCTGAGAGGACACAGTGTTAGTTAAAACAATTGTGCACACCGTACTGTACAGTGGCTGACCAGCAGGGCCGGATTTACCCTTCTTGCCCCCCTAGGCCCAGCTACTGTGCCGCCCCCCCCCCCCGCATTTTCTGGAATAACTTCTGCCACAGCCACTGCTGAATGATTTCAGTTGCAGGCTTGCAGCAAGGGGCGGGCCGCGGGCAGCCAGCCAAATTCACATTATATTGGGCTGATACAATGCTTTGGCCTGGGCCAACAAATAGGTTTACATTGGAAGCCTAAACAGACCAATTGGGGTAGGACCACATTAACAGCACAATGCAATCCTTACTAATAAATATCTGGCCAATTTTAGTGGACTAAACTTTTGGCTGCAGGGTTATCAAAATAAAAGAACACCAAATTATTTTTCTGTCTTTATTTTCCTTTTAACTTACTTGATGGGCCAACTTCTGAAAAGACTAGCACCATGTGATGTTCAAGTTTTACCAATTAATTCCCTCTCACAGTCCATGAATTTTAAGGAGTAAATAAAAGTTATATTTTACCATGTTTCTCATTTGGAGTCATAAGTCATGGGTTCAATCATGTTTCAATGTTCACAACAAGTACTTTGCACTTTAATAGTTTTTAATTCACAATGAATTCACAAGATTTTCAATTTATTTATTCTACTCAATAACCACAAATTTGACGCTCACAAATTCACAGAATCTATTTTGTACAATTATGATGAATTAGTTGATCACTTTATTTTGGAGGACACATCCATTAATACAAGTTTGCCAATAGATTGAGCGACGCCATATACTCCCTTTTTTGTCTCTCTCCTTGAGCATCGAATCAGTGTTCCACAGTTTGCCTTGAATGTGCTTGCATAGTACTTCCGACTTCAGTAACGTAACTAGAGGGGGGCGGGCCCTGGCGCGGGACGTGCAGCCGGCCCTGAGGGGGTGCAGCCCATGCAATATAATTTGGAGCTTGGAATCCTTCTGTCATAAGTCAGAGAAGAGTCACGCGGGACACCCACCCGTTTGACCGGACTTTTCTAAATAGACTAGAAAACTATATGAAAAAGACAATTTAATTTCAATTAAAATGATTGCATCTTATTATACTAGTTAAATATGACTGATATTTGAGTTCCATTAAAGCTTATGTAGAAGTAATTTTACATGTATTTATTCAGCTCCTTTATTCTGTGATTCTGTTATAACTACAGAAAAACACTCCAGGCATGCAAGACTCCATACATTGCTTTAAATTCCAGACTACTGTGTATTGCTTTGGTGCCTATTAGGTCGGCAGGAACAATACTGACTGCCAATGTTATTGACAGGGAAGAAACATAACAAATAAGACACTGGTTCCTATGTTACTTCATGTCAGTCACTCACAGGTGTAAGACCCATAACATCAGGGAAATGATACTCCTCAGGCCTCTATATAAAATAGTACAGCCCTGCAAGAAGTCAGCACACTGATATACTAGTAAAACAACCTCACACTCACAGTAATATAAGCAGAAAAAGAGCAGCCAGGAGAATCCATGTCCCTGTTGACAGGTGAGGAATGAGATTCATGATGCCTGAGAACTTCCAGGCTTCTCGATGAACTCCCCTCTCTGTGCAAGTGGTTTTCCCTGTGTCTCTGCTGCTGGGTGAGTTAAAGCAGTCACATGATCACAGTGGTAGGCTGGAGTTTAGTGTGCAAAGTTTCTAACATTACAAGGAGTTGTGTGAGATTTGTTTACACTGTACAAATGCACTATATATTATGAATGACATATGGGTCCTGATCAGAATGCAGCAGTGTCTGTTTCTGAAACAATGGCACACAAGCAGGGTGTTAAATGAGCTCTTTATGAATCCCAGGCCTGACACATTAACTGTGTTATGCATTTGCTTAAGGGCATTATCCTCAGGCAACTTTCCTTCATAAATAAAAACCCACAGATTTGTTTTTAACACAGCATACAGTATACTGCTGTCAGACAATAAGGCCTAATTTGCAATCTGCCCCAGTCCCAATGACTACCCCAGGATATACCTGTCCTTGATAATGTCTCCTGGTTTTGCTTTACAGAACTTGACTTGCTTTAATGATGTAAATGAATGAAATTAAATTAAATTTCGCCTTGGAGTTAACTTTTAGTATGATTCAGTGAGTGATGTTCTGAGGCAATTTTAATTTTTTACTCTTTGTGGGTTTTGAATTATTTAGCTTTTTTTTTTTGCAATATAATTTTTATTGATTTGTGAAGAAGAAAAAAATAAACAATTAATTAATTTAATAAAAAGGGGGGATACAGAAAGAAGAAAAAAAGGGGGGAAGAGGTCTACATCCAAAGTAGTCAAATTTTACGATGTTTTAACATATTAATACAGTACAGATACGTTCACAGATAGGTGATATCACCAGTAAAGTATAACAGTAAACTGAACACTTAACACAACCTGTATAATTCTATACCTATGGTATCCTAGTGTCAGAGGTATCGTGACTCATAATGAGGGGACCAGCCCTCAAAAAAGTTTTAGGGACTCAGTTATTATATTCCCTTCCCTATCAAGCCTCCATTAAGTGTTTGTATTCATCTGTATCTCTAAACAGTAGCCATCTCAACCAAGTGTCTTTATACTTTGAGTATTGCTTACTTGAAAAGGTGGATAACTCCTCAAATTTAGCTATCTCATTCACTTTTCCCGCCCATTCCTTAGCAGACGGTGGGCTGGAGGATTTCCAGAGCCGTGGAATGAGTATCTTAGCGGCATTTAGTAGGTGCCGCTCCAGGATGGTGTCTGGGACTCCCTCTTCATTCCCAGCCTCCCAAAATAATAGGATTTGAGTGGGTGAATCAGATAGTTTCCTCCATAAGATTCTAGAGCAGAGTTGTAGGATCGTTGCCCAATATTCCACCAGACTAGGACATTCCCTAAAAAATATGAAGAAGGGAGCCTGTGTTGGCTTTACATCTCCAACAGCAGGGTAGATTTGGTTTAGTTTAAAGGAATAGTTCAGTGTGAAAATAAAATCTGTGTAAATAGATAGGCTGTGCAAAATAAAAACTGTTTCTAATATCATTAGTTAGCCAAAAATGTAATGTATAAAGGCTGGAGTGAACAGATGTCTAATAAAACAGCCAGAATCCAACTTCCTGCTTTTCAGCTCTATAACTCTGAGTTAGTCAGCGACTTGAAGGGGGGCCACATGGTACATTTCTGTTCAGTGAGTTTACAATTGATCCTCAGCATTCAGCTCAGATTCAAAAGCAACAGATATGACCCATGTGGCTCTCCCTCAAGTCTCTGATTGGTTACTGCCTGGTAACCAAGGTAACCAGTCAGTGTAAACCAAGAGAGCTGAAAAGCAGGAAGTAGTGTTCAGACTGACATGTTATACATCAAATCACTCCAGCCTTTATACATTACATTTTTGGCTAACTAACTATTTTAGAAACATTTTTTATTTTGCCTATCTATTTACCCAGTTTTTATTTTTACACTAAACAATTTCTTTAAGGTGTGTGTAATACCATCTGCTCAGGATTTTATAGTTTAGCTCTTGAATTTTACAGCATCTAGAGCTAAATATTAGATTAGCTATTAATTATTTAGCTTTTTATTCAGCAGCTCTCAAGTTTACAATTTCAGCAATCTGGTTGCTAGGGCCTGAATTACCCTAGCAACCATGCACTGATTTAAATAAGAGACTAGAAGATGAATAGGAGAGGACCTGAATAGAAATGTGAGTAATTGAAAGTAGAAATTACAATAAATTTGTAGCCTTACAGGGCATTTATAATTCAGATTGGGTTGATGACTCCCATTTGGAAGCTGGAAAGAGTAAGAAGAAGCAAATAATTAAAAAAACTATTGAAAGTAAATAAAGAAGACCACATTTTTTTACCCACAGAGCCTATCATTGATCTTTATGGTAAGGTATTTTTAGGGGCTTTGTCATCCAATGTGCATGACCCTAAGTCCATTTTTTAGTGGAAAACATTATTTACAGTCACATCAATCATGATTTCTTTCAGTTGTACTTTCTCCTCATTTATTATGTGCACGCATGCAATGTACCCACATAGTGCATATATATATATTTAGTGTAGGAAGGTGGATGTAAAATAAGTTAAACGTTTTCTATGGATTTTACAACACTTTTTCTATGGATTTTACAACACTTTTTATATGTGATATATCCAGATAGGCATTGGTGATACTGTTAAGAGCCAATTGTAATAATTTTAAGGGTTAAATGTGATACATTGATTGATTAATTAAGAGGTGGGACTTCCTGTGTGGATCTTTAAAGCAACCTTTCACTGTGATTTGTACACACTTTAAAAAGGGCCTTTTGCTGCCCGAAACATGTCGTGTGGACGCACAATAAAGCACTGATTAGTAGGTATTCTGCTGTTTGCCTCTGATTTCCATATCCCATGATTGAAGTATTCTTGTGGTGACTTGACGGAACACCAGAGGGAATCAAGGCTTGCGAATAATGCTTGGCGTTCTGTGTGTTACCCTGTGAGTGCCCTTAAGTTATTAGTAAATGCATCTTTGAATGAAATCAGCGTTTCTTTAAACAATGTAACAGGAGTCGATTCTCTTCCAGGGCTTTTAATAAGCTGGATTGCATCTTTATTCCAGGAGTCAGAGCCAACATTGTTAAAAATGTAAACAGATACAGTACCTTAAAAAAAAAAAAAAAAAAAAGCAGATACATTTACAAATAACTTTAAAGCCACTGAAAATGTATAATTAATGTAGATATGCCAAAAACAGCTTTTGGCCGGGTGACCCATTTAAAATTTGTATTTCAATGTGACCTTGTTTTCTGACATTTTAAAACTTTCTAGAACTATTTACAGCAACAGTTGAAGTCTTTCAGGTTAAGTTTGTACCAGCTTTGCACAATGTTGAGGAATGATTTCGGCCCACTCCTCCAGGTGGATTTCTGTTCAGGTTAGTCAGATAACACTTGTGCACCTCAGTTTCCAAATGAAGCCACATATTCTCAGTTGGGTTTCGATCGGTGCTTTGACTCGGCCTTGTAGGACAGTCACCATTTTGTTCATGTGGCATTCCATTTTAGCTTTGTGTTGGGATCACTGCTGAGGAATCAAATTTCACTCAAGCTACATTTCTTCAGCAAGTTGGAACAGGTTCTCGTGCAAACATTTGCTCTGTTCTAGGGATGCAGCCGAACCCCCGAATCCTTCGTGAAAGATCCGGCCGAATACCGAATCCTAATTTGCATATGCAAATTAGGGACGGTGAGAACATTTTTTACTTCTTAGTTTTGAGACAAAAAGTCACGCGATTTCCCTCCCCGCCATAATTTGCATATGCAAGTTCGGATTCGGTTCAGCCGGGCAGAAGGATTCGGCCGAATCCCGAACCGAATCCTGGTACATCCCTACTCTGTTCATTCTTTCTCCTTATTAATTACAGTCATTTAAGTGACTCGGATTTTATGCCATATATATTTTTTCTACTGGAAACCGGAAGTTTGTACATTAACAATTTGAATATGCTCTTTTATACATACAGTTGCTAGCCTCTTTCCTCTGAGAGTGCAAACTCCAGATTGTCTCGATTAGAGTGCAATGCTGTACTGTGCAAGCACATTTCATTTACTTCTTATCTTTCCATTTTTTTTTGTTCCAAAGTATTGCCTTACAAATTTGTCTAAATTTAGTGAACAGACAGGCCCATGGTTTGTAAGAATGATCAAATTACTTTTCAATTGGTTTTCATAATTCATTTTTTTTACAGTTTTTGAATTATTTGCCTTTCTCTTCTGCCTCTTTCCAGCTTTCAAATGGGAGTCACTGACCCCAGCAGCCAAACACAATTGCTCTGCGAGGCTACAATTCTATTGCTATTGTTACTTGTATTCATTATCTGTTTATGCAGGCCCTTTTCGATTCATATTACCATCTATTATTCAAACCACTGCCTTATTATTTTTATTATTTACCCTTGCAACCAGATGCTGAAACACCAAACTTGAGAGCTGCTGAACAAAAAGCTTAATAATTAAACAATTGTAAAAAAATAAAAAATCATCCTAAAATTTAAATGTAAAGCCGAACAACCCCTTTAAAAGTATTCTGTGTACCTTTTAAACACCCAAACAGACTGCATGACCATGCCAACTTTTTCATTCTGCAATCACAGCTCCTATCTTAATAGGGTTAAACAGTTTTCTGCTGCAAGTTTTACTGAAATATTAAATTGCTTATTGTGCTCGAGGTATAGTAGTTTCTCCCAATAATTAGTTTTTGCTGCAGCCATAAGAAACTAGCTCAATTATTGTTAAATGGATTGCATTCATTAAAAACCATTTTTTTGTCCTGATGTACACTTAAAGAGACTCATATGTGTGTCTCTACAAATACACTTTGAATGTACAGTAAAAAAGTGAAAATTGTTCAACCTAGGCATTATTCCCTTTACCTAAATAAAGGGATACAGTGATTTCTTTGCTTTTTTGTCATGCTATGCTGGCTATGGTTCAAAATCCTTACTGTGACAAAGTGCCATCTATATATTTTATGCACAAGTCAGTGTTCCCACTGTTACCACTGCTATTCCTTCGATACATTTGACCATTTAGTATCATATTTACTCCCTGTAACTCTTGATGTTCTATATTAAGCTGGCCATAGACATGTAGATTCTAGCCTCATATTGTACAAAATCGTACGGTGCATTCTTCCAACCTGCAACTAACCATTCAGATTAACTAGAGTAGTTAAAGAACAAATCAGACAAGGTTCTGTCCATGACAGCAATCATACAAAAGTCTTACAAATACTAGGGACTGTCACCCATTGATATCATCAGATAGGCAATACATACATATGGTTAGCAGATAGAAGTCTTCTAATTGTCCGATTAACTAAACGACCGTTCACGATGGTCGGGACAATCTGAAAATCGCATGAAACTAATTTTTGTGTAACTTTTTCTTTGCGTCTATGGCCAGCTTAAAACTCTACTATGACTACTCCGTCTACTACTATGACAACTCCGTGCATTACTTGTTTCCTTCGTTTTCTGAACACAAACAAATGCTGTATATCGATGACCTCATATTTCCTCAGCCAGCCCTAGGGCCCACAATTGGATAAGCCCAATATCACCCACTAAAGGTGGGCTTATCGGAGCAAAATCTGCTTGTATGGCAACTTCAGTAAATTCTTGAAATCATTGATTATTTACTAAGGTCACTATAGATTGCATGCAATTGCTAATTGGTTGCTATAGGTTACTGCACTTAGGGTGAATTTTTCAACTCTAATAATTTAACCGCTGTTTTTACTGAAACTACCCTAAAAAAACTCAAATTTTTCAGGAAAACCATAAACATTGACCTTTGATAAATAATTAGTCCCATGCATGTGTGGCAATTTCGTATGCAATGCAAATATTAAGAATGCTTTCCTACATTTGCCTCATTAGTGGTTAACTCTTGATTATTTGCCAATTCATGAAACAAGGTATTTTGCCATGATCTGTTTTATAATCGGAAGAATGTTCGATCCACCAGCCTCACAATGAAAAAAGTATCATTATCTCTGTCACTTCATCACATGCATCCCTAAAACAATGTCCCCTTTTCTTTTTAACTCTTTTAAATGGTCCTTTAGGTGTTATGAAAAAGAATAGCACAAGTTACTAAACATTGTTTGAGGTTTGGCACCATTTAATAACATAAACAAGTTTGTATTCACATTGCTCTGTCTGTACATTTGATTGTACATCTCTAAGGCACAGCATTATATGTTCCATTGCATATTCATAATATTTATGTATTCGTTAATGTAAAAATATATTTAAGAAAACTCATTCAGACAGTATTCAGGATCAAATCCATCAAGAGAAATTCCTTTGTAAATTTACTGTATACTGTTTGGTTACTCTTGAGCTGACGTCCGAGAGAGAAATTTTAAAACAATTGGTTTCTTTGGCTGTAAAAAGCCTATGGTGCTGAACTCCATGGGAATCTGCAGAAAAAAAGGGAAATGTTAGAATTAACCTGTACCCTGTCCTTATCTAAACAAACAAAGCTTCATGGCTGATTCTACTGAACCTTATATGTTACAGGTAATGTCCTTACTGTAGTAAGAGTAAGATTTTAACTTTTGTGCTCCCTCCTTACTCTGCTTCACACTTACTATATGCCAGATGTCCACTCTTCCACCACAAGAGCTTCTGCTTTATTGCCATCACAATGAGTGTGCTCTCTGAACTTGAAGTGATGTGTTTAGATTTATGTACTATACCGTAATATGCTCTTTATTGTTGATATAGATATGTTATTGATTATTTATTATTAATCTGCAACCTTTTCTCTGCTCTGAGCCTCCTCCTCCCCGAATCCATTTACAAATGTACTAACAATTGAGCAGTACCTCCACCCACTTTGGCTGCCGTATAAATTGCCTGTGTAGCAGAAACAGTTCTACAGTTTTATAATGATTTGATCTGCCTTCAAGGGCATACTGTCAAGTACAATTACTCCTTTCCTATCATTTCAAAAATCTCATTCTTTTACATTAATATATTTACAGAAAACAGTAGATTAGATTACTCAGTTTATACATTCTTAACTCTACCACAATGCCTTGTACATGTTTTTAGCGCATTACTCACCATTTGTGGTTTAAATACAATCAAATGAATGCCCAAGGCCTACAGAAAAAGTGTCTCCTGTTTTGCTATCATTCTTGAAAGCTTGACTGGTTCTATATGAAGAATCCTATCTATAAATCATAAGAATAAAGCTCTTTTGCTAGACAGATAATAGAGTAACTAAGGATGTGTCTCATGGAAGCAAAAACTGACAATAACCTTTTCAAAATAAAATAACATTATTCATGATTATTTTGCTTTATGTTAGTTTAATTTTCTCTGCCATCTAATGGTACATTTAAAGCTTTCTTACCAGAGTTTCTGCACAAGGCCGGACACTGAAGTTCTGTAACATGGTGACAATAGCCACTTTCATGCTCAGGAGAGCAAATCTCATTCCTATGCAATTCCTGGGACCATCTCCAAAAGGCAGAAAGGTAAATGGAGTATGGGTTTCCCTGTTTTCTTTACTGAACCTGGCAAACACGAGAACATTCAGAACATACATTAGTAGGGAAGTCACTACTCACTGAGCTGTAAGGCTAAAAATGATTGGTAATTGAGCATATCTTCAGAACCCTTTTAAATTGTATTACTTAATAGTACATCCTTTGTTTTGTTGGCCCTTCCTTACTCTTAGGGCAAGGGCACATGAGGTGATTTCCGGTGTGTTGCTCACCACATTTTCTCTTATCAGGCAAAACATTTGACATGCCATTACAATTAAGCTTTTTATTACAATTTTAGTCATTTATTCCTGCTTAGTGTAGTACCCTGTTTCCTCTGTTTGTTTACTCTTATAATGCACACATAATTGAAGAGGTGCTTCTCTGTGATATATGATAAGGGATTGTGGCAAAAATGGAGGGTCTAAAGCAAAGAAAGTCTTTACTCTGTCTGGAGGGAGAGTTATTGGAAGGTGAATTCTTATATGACATTGTTTAGTAGACTTTATTTCGAATCAACCACAATTTCCTATATGAGTATAAGTATTCACTTCTTTTGAGAAAAGTCATTTTGATGTACCTTTCAGGGCGGAACTCTTCAGGCTCTGGCCAATACTCAGGGTCCCGCTGTAGCACATATGCTGGGATCATTGTGACTGTCCCCTTGGGGATGCTAACACCATTAATCTCAACATTCTGCTTTGAGACTCTTTCTAGTCGTCCTGCAGGGGGATACAACCTGAGGGTCTCCTGAATGACCATATCAAGATATTCCATCTGCATCAGAATGTCATAAGTAGGACTGGCCTATGAAAAACAGGAGGTAACTTTATTGACATGACCTATTCAAAGTTTATAAAAAAGAAAACATAAATAGAGTGTTAGAAGCAACAGTGCAAGTTACACATATTTGCCAGGGAACTTGTAAAATTTAAAATTTATAGCTTTCTCTTCCAGCAGGGCAAAGTGATCTGAACAACAAATTACATTATGGCTACAGCCACACGGGGGTGATTCTCTGCCTGTGAATAAATACATCTGGCTTCAGGATGCAATAATGTACAGTTCCAGCAGGGTTGAAAGGAAAGCCTTTGCATCAAGAATTGTTGATTATATAGTGAATAAAGTACCCCCTCTTGTAAAATATAAGGATATTATAAGTTACCGAGGAGTTTCATGACCATATAAAAACACGAGGCTGAAGGCCGAGTGTTTTTATACAGGTCATGGAACTCCAAGGTAACTTCTAATATCCTCATATTTTACCACTGGGGGTACTTTATTTATTATAATACACATGTTTTAGTGAGTCATGTGACAGAAATGACATTAGAACTCACCGTTTATAACTGATGACATCAGAACTCACCGTTTATAAGGATATAATTTACAAGATATTCATGGCTTTTGTGTATTATATATCTGATACCCATAGTTTGGTATGTAACTTATATGTCAGCACATTAAAGGTACAATATAGTTAAAACATTCTATTACCTTGTTTCACCATGCAGTACTTGCAGTGGCTGTGCCCTGAACCTTACAGCAAATAAAAAAATATGTGCAGTACTGCTGGGTAAAAGCCTGCACTGTGCTGGACACTAGGGATGTAGCGAACTGTTCGCCGGCGAACTAGTTCGCGCGAACTTCGACTGTTCGCGTCCGCCGCAAGTTCGCGAACGTCGCGCGACGTTCGCCAATAGGCGTTCGCGTCAAAATCGGTCGCCCATTCGACCATTCGATCGCTAAAATCGAACGATTTTCGTTCGATTCGAACGAAAATCGTTCGATCGAACGATTAAAATCCTTCGATCGTTCGAATCGAACGATTTTCGGATGATCGAAGTTCGCGAACAGTTCGCGAACAGTTCGCAAATTTTGCCGGTGTTCGCGAACGGCGTTCGCGAACACATCGGCGGCGGTTCGCTACATCCCTACTGGACACCTGCCATTTGCAGGAATGCAGTCAGTTAAACTGTTAATAGATGGAATCAATACCTAAAAAAAAATCTGAATATCAGAAAAAACTGTAGAATGACAAAATATAGTAAATATTTTAAAAAAAAGAAAACAAAAATAATACAGACAGAAAAAATAATCCCAAAAATGACTGCAAGTACACACATGGCAAAAATATGGATGAATAGGGCCACTAAGAGATCAGTTTGGCAGAATGTATAGCAAAGATAGCTATAGATATATAGATAGCTATGTTGTCCAATATTTAATATTCACAACATATATTTCAACAAATTACTAGGTTTGTTTCAAGGCCATGCATGCCATTAAAAATCACTGATCTAAAAGCAGATACAGAACATATATAACAGGTTCAAAATGATAGAACTTGTGGCCCACTTAGAATTCAAGGAAGCTGTGGGAATTTAATGAAAAGCTGTAGGAATTAAATTAATTTCAATAGAAAGAACCTTATTGTTCATAAATCTTTATAGCCACACATAACTATCTATCTATGATCTTTTTATCGGAGTTGCTGCAAAAATACTTAAATATAGCATCAAAAGTGCCTTACCTTGTTAGGAAGAAATGAATCTATTTCCTCATGCAACCTCTGCTGAACATCAGGGTGGGTGGCAAGGCAATAAAACAGGTAAGACAGTGCTGTACTTGTGGTTTCATATCCAGCAACTATAAAGATAACTGCCTGAGCCATTATTTCTGCATCTGTCAGAGCTATAATAAAAAGAAAAGGGGACATATTACTAATGGTAAGCAGGGAATACATTTTAGTCTAAATTACCGATCTACAAATTAAAAATCCATTATAGACACACACAAGCTAGTTACAAACAAAGCCAGGCCTGTTTGTTTTCCACTTTGGACTAAAAGGGGTGGTTTACCTTTAAAGTAACCTTTAAAGTAACTTTTATTAAGTTATAGAACGACCAATTCTAAGCAACTTTTCAATTGGTTTTTCAATTTTATTTTTATAGTTTTATAGTTATTTGTCTTTTTCTTATGATTCTTTGCAGCTTTCAAAGGGGCGTTGCTGTCCCCTTCTAAAAAACAAATGCTCTGTAAGGCTAAAAATGTATTGTTTTTGCTACTTTTTATTACTGATCCTTCTATTCAGACTCTCTCCTATTCATATTCCAGTCTCTTATTCAAATCAATGCATGGTTGCTAGGGTAATTTGGGCCCTAGTTACCAGATTGCATAAATTGAAGAGCTGCTGAATAAAAAGCTAAATAACTCAAAAACCTTCAATAATAAAAAATTAAAACAAATTGCAAATTATCTCAGAATATCACCCTCTACATCATACTAAAAGTTATCTCAAAGGTGAACAACCCCTTTAAAAATTAGGTTGTGTTCTTGGGTGCGGCAGATACATCTTGAGTACTGATCTACAAGAGTAGGTGCATGGAGGTAACAACAGTCACCTGCCAATAAAAAAAATCATGTGAAGGCATGATTTTTTTTATTGGCAGGTGACTGTTGTTACCTCCATGCTGTACATCATGGTAAATTATTAAATATGAATAAATATAGCTATTATTTACTATTTAGTCAGAGTACTCTTTGCAAAATTATTGTCATATAGTTCACCCTGCTATATTCCTGAAAATGTCCAGGATAGCAAATAAGTGTTTACAACAAATCTTAACTGACCTTCAGGCTTCTAGATATTCACAGTAAGCAAGAATTCACCCCAGACTGTCTATGGCAACTCACAGCAGCCCATCTAGCATTTGCCAGAAGCCACAGATTGCCAGTCTGGGCCTGGATCTCACTCTAAGTGACTTTCAGACCGGGAAAGCAGTGCCACAGTTTTCATAATAGCTGTCCTGTTCCATTTCCTATATGCAACAGCCCTGAAACTAAAGTTCCCCACCAATGTAAAAGATATAAAAGTCAAACACTATTGCAGCAGAATTGTCTTAAAGTTAAACCTGCATTCATTCATCAATACCTTTGTGCTGATTGCTTAAATCATTTCCTTCTGTTGTCCTAGAATCCACCATAAGTTGAAGTAAATCCACACGTCCCTGTTGACAAGCAGATGAACAATAACAAATGCAGCTTCCTACCATTAGACATTTGAAAAGAAGTAAAGCTACATAAAATTTGAGGCTGGTATAATTCATTTCATTTACAGTAGAATAATAAGGTTGTTCACATTTGAGTTAACTTTTAATATGATGTAGAGAGTGATATTCTGAGACAATTTGCAATTGGTTTTCATTTTTTGTTGTATTGTATGTCTGCAAGTCAGCTTTGAATCTATTATTGTGAATTTTGAGAAACTGTTACAAGAATGGAGGTTTAAAGCAATGTCATGGTTAGGGAGAATGGCAGCTATCAAATCCTATTTATTATCTAAGATTCTGTTTCGTACACTGGCTATCTCCCTTCTGAGTAATTACAGTTTTCTGTAATTGTATATACAGTAGAAGCCAAGGACTGAAGCAGTTTTAAGAATGTTGTCAAAAATGGGAGAACAAGAGTAGACATTTTTGGGCAAATTTACTAAAGGGCGAAGTGGCTAACGCTAGCGAAAATTCACCAGCATGACGTCATTTTTCCACTTCACCGATTTACTAACGGGTGCTGAGGTAAATTCGCTAGCGAAGTGGACCTACTCTAGCGCTACTTCGCACTACCCTTACGCCAGGTTACGGATTTTCGTGAACATTACCTCTTGCGCCAGACTTTACTTCGCCACCTCAGACCAGGAGGAGTGCAATAGATTAGATAGGACTTGCTTCAAAAAAAGTTTACATTTTTTCAAAGTCCCAAAAAACGCTGGTGTCTTTTACTTTTTTAATGGTGATAGGCTGAAAAAGATAGTAATTTTTTTTGGGGGGTACCCTCCTTCCCCCCCCTACATTTCCTAACATATGGCACCTAAACTATACAGTGGGCACATGTATAGGGCAAAATAACAACTAATTTTATTTTATTACGGTTTCCCAGGCTTGTGTAGTGTAATGTATTTGCTGCTACATATACGTCCATTTGTAAATTTGTCCCATAGGTTATTGCATATAAATGTGCAATAGTAATATGGAATGGAGATAATGATCATGCCTAATGATGTATAACACAGTGGGGTTTTTTTTCATTTTATTTCCCTCATTTGCAGTAAGAGATGTGTAGTGTATAAAATGTATTTTGGTGGAAATTATTAGAATTATTATATATAAATGTAAATATACCGTACTGTAGCACTTGGATTTGTACAGTGCAAATGATATATTTATGTGATGTAATTTGAGGAAAACAATCAGGAGGTCATCTGTAAGAGAGTTTTAAGTAGATACTTTATATTTAATATCTGATTACCTTGTTCTCTGCAATAACATACACTTGTTCTTGATGTTAAAGTATACACTTTAAAACACCTTTGCTCCAGGGCCAGAACAAGGGGTAGGCAGAAGAGGCACATGCCTAGGGCGCAAAGGTGAGGGTATGACAGGCATATGCCTCTTCTACATGCCTGCCCCTAATCCCTAGCCCACATGCAGAGGATTTTCACACACCCAACCTCACTGGCGCATCACTCTTTCCTACCCACCAACCAAGCATCCCCCTGGGGGCAGGATTATAAGAGGGATTTGCCTTGTGAGCGCCAGTGACTTGACCCGGCCCTGCTTTACTCAAAATGAGCAGAATAAATTTTTTTTTTTTAAAACACATTAATAGATCAATTTTTACTCTCACCGAGTGATCTCCTTTTTTTCTCTTCTCCCGGAAGCTTGTGACAGCATTCATAAAAAACTGAGTGAAATCGTTTGGAACAAAGTTCAAATTCAGGCCCTCAAGAATGGGTCTAAGGAATGGAAAAATCACTGAAAAGACAACAAAAACATTTTTCATACACTTTTGCAAACATGAATTGAACAAAACAGCCAAATGTGTGATTTGTGTATTTATATTTATATGTTTACTCCTATAAATTGATTATTCTTTTTAACTTTTCAATTAGTTGTTGCCAGACAAGGATTTACTATATGCCTGTTGCCTGCACTGAAACTGAAGGCAACAAGAACACTAACAGACAGGCCCAGATTTGTGGAAAGGCCACCAAGGTCCAGGCCTAGGGCTGCAGGATTTTAGGGGTCGGCATGCTGCCCAACCACGCCCACATTGGTTCAAAAACACTGGGGATGCACAGGAGATACAATAATTTTTTACATTTACCATGCATCAATTCCCATTGCTCTGGTCCCAATAATGAAAAATTGCACGAATAAAGGGGAGTAGACAGTGGCGACAAATTGCAGTGGGCCTAGGGGTGCCCACTATCTAAATCCGGCCCTGCTGACAGAAGGATCCCCCAGCTGGTGGCTTGCTGAACATATTCTGCTACATTTATGCATACACATATATAGAAATAGTTTACACACACACACATTTATATATATCTATATATCTATATCTATATATCTATAAAGAATCACATACAAAAAATATAAATGCACAAAAAGAAAGGTTTCTGAGTAATACATCCTAGGAGTGCTGTCCTTGATCCAGTGTACATTGTTTTCTACTAGCACCCAGGTTTTGTTTTTACACATGGTGTGCACCCTTTGGATATATATATATATATATATAACAAAAAACCGCACTCACAGGACTTCAAAAGAAAGCCGCAAAAGCTGTGATTTATTGATCCGACGTTTCGGCTACAACTCTAGCCGTCCTCAGGAAGAAACAAACCTTACAGAAGTGTGGTCATATTTAAAGTGAAGAGTTGGCGCCAAAAATAGCCTGTGACATCATCAACAAGCGCCCACCATTACCAAGAGTCATGTGATGGACGAAGTGTCAAATACATTTAGTGAACCCCATAATGCCTGGACTAAAAGGGCCAATATATACATGTGAAACCAGTGAGTGATCCCTGCGATCGTGACAAAAGAAAAATTCATTAAAATTAAAACCGCAATCACCTAGTGACAGGCATCTCGCTAGAAATTACTTACCCCCAGCTCGCATTCACAACTCCACCACGCCCTTCAATACCGTTCTATCCCTCCGTGCAGTTACCTCCGCTGCCATGGAAAGCAAGGGACAACCGCACCTGATCGCTCAGTAAGCGCACCCCAGCACCAGACACACTGTGATGCACCAACATTTCACGCGCTGCCGGAGCTCCTCTGTGGCTCCTCCCCTCTGTCTGCCGATTAGAGGAAGCCACCACACCCCCACACTAGGCTCCAATCGCGTCAAGAGGCACGGCCTCATTACGTCCATCACTGCCATCCGATAAGGTGTCAGCCCCTAACTCAATGCCAGGGATTGCACCTGTCAGAAATGGCCGGATTCATCTCCCACTCTATATCTATATATCTATATATCTATATATATATATCTATATATATATATATATATATATATATATATATATATATATATATATATATATAATATCAGAGATAATATCGGAGACTTCATTCTTTCACCATATTCATATAGCATTGAAACAATAAAACTTAGTAAAAGAAAATTCATACAGTGCAGTATCTATTAATTTTACTTTGTGTTAGTAAGTAGGAGATTGGGAAATCATCATTTAAAAACAAATTACCCACTAAGATGAGCACTGGGCTCATCAAGCCAGTTGTCAAGAGCTTCTTCATGTGAATAACAAAAGGATCTGATGGTTTGTTAAGGGAGTCAATATTCACACTGAATGAGGTGCTGGTGATGACATCCATGCTGTATGCTCCAATCACACTAGAAAGTCCAAAGAAATATCAATGTAAATTTCAGCTGCAGGTACTTATGATGTAAAGGGCCAATCGTGCATTTAAATGTCCTGGCCTCAAAAACACAGGGAGTTATATTACCATTATAGAATATAGATGTTATATGATATTTTATAGATGTTAGATGATATGATGTTATAACATCTTAAAAGATGTGAACCTTGATGATGGGCACTTTGTTTGGTGAGTATACATTTGTGCTCAGTAAGTAAAATATTTGAAAATCACCTGAATTAACTATGCACTAGGAATTTGTCACATGACATGAAAGCATTGCCATGAAATATCTTTGGATCACATCTAGGGCTTTTTGTCTTTCCGAAGGGACAGAACCTAGGGTTGTGCATGGGCATTTGATTGCTCTACAATCCTCAAAGGAATTGTTCAGTGTAAAAATAAATGCTGGGTAAACAGATAGGCTGTGCTATATAAAAATGTTTCTAATATAGTTAGTTAGGCAAAAAATGTAATGTATAAAGGCTGGAGTGACTGGATGTGTAACATAATATCCAGAAAACTACTTCCTTCTTTGCAGCTCTCTTGGTTTCCACTGATTGGTTACCCTGGTGACCAAGCAGTAACCAATCAGCGACTTGAGGGGGGGGCACATGGGCCATAACTGTTGCTTTTGAATCTGAGCTGAATGCTGAGGTTCAAATTGCAAACTCACTGATTAGTTACTATACTCAGAGTTAGAGAACTGAAAAGCAGGAAATTGGATTCTGGCTATTATATTAGACATCGAGTCACTCCAGTCGTTATTACATTACATTTTGGCCTAATTATATTAGAAACATTTTTTATTTTGCACAGCCTATTTATCCAGTTTTTATTTTTACACTGAACTGTTCCTTTAAGTTTCTGCTATTATGCTGATTCTATTATCATGAAAGTTCCTATCAAAGCTGCCTTCCATTGCTATAAATAAGTGATAAATAGCAGTGCATGGGTATTTTCATGAAAACTAAAATTAAAAAAAATATTTTTAGCTGACTTTGAATATATTAGCTCCAGGGAAATGCCTCTCTGTTTCTCTGTAGGTGTATTTTTAGATTTAAACTCATGTTAAAAATAGAACACAAGGAACGTTATTAAACATGACTCACTCCTTTGTTGCACATGGCTCATCTTTGTCCACATAACCCTGGATGTTTTTCACAAGGATATCTGAGTAATCTTTCATTATCTGGAACATCTACAACATCGGGTTCATTGAGAGATACGTTATTGTCATTTAATAAATATATTATCACTAGAACACTGTTCTTGTACCATACTGCCACCCATCAATTAAACATGCTGCATAGGACAGAAATTAGATTTGTACTGTCACCTCTTCTCTCCAAATGGCGCTATAAAAATCCTCTACAAAAGGATACCTGGGTGGATTAAGATGACCACATATGTTTGTGATGCCAGATATCCATCTGATCCCCTAATGTGATTATCCACTGTATATTAGTTCAGTATGGTCCAACACATATACATGTAGATGACCAATGAAAATTATCTGACCCAATAAATCATTTTCCAGTTGCATCACACAGCAAAAGTGCAGTTTTAGGACAGTCATAGCTACTTTTTTTTAATTGGGTGATTGGTTAACTCCATTTTCCAGTCAAGCCTTAAATTGTATCTTTCAAATGATCTCTTTCAGTAATATCAGTTTTACAATTTATTTGGTCACCCAGGGTTGTTTCTGTGTACGAGAAAACTTTTCTCCTAATTAAGTTTAGTTTTAATACAGTTGTTGGGGCACATTTACTAAACTCGAGTGAAGGATTCGAAATAAAAAAACTTCGAATTTGGAAGGTTTTTTTGGGGTACTTCGACCATTGAATAGGCTACTACGACCTTCAACTATGACTTCGATTCGAACTAAAAATCGTTTGACTATTCGACCATTCGATAGTCGAAGTACTGTCTCTTTAAAAAAAACTTAGACTACATACTTCCCCACTTTAAACCTTCCGAGCTACAATGTTAGCCTATTGGAACCTTCCCCATCAGTTTTCTAAAGGTTTTTTTGTTCGATCGAACGATTTTTCCTTTGATCGTTCGATCATAGGATTTGTGGTAAATCCTTCGAATTCGATATTCGAATTCATAGGATTTTACCTCGAGGGTCGAATTTGAGGGTTTATTAACCCTCGATATTCGACCCTTAGTAAATGTGCCCAGTTATGTTATAAAAAGTGAGATAATTTTTCTCATTTAACTGCATCTGCCTCTATGAGAAAATCTGGAATTGAATAGAGAGATAAGATTTTCTTATCAAATTGAATCTGGCCCTTTGTGATGTTATAAGCAAATCAGTGGATGTGTTCCACCATTCAACAATCTGCTTTTCTCCAGCCTATTACATTTTCTGAAAATGAAACATATAAACCATATCAGATTAGTGCAGACTGCACTGGTTCCAGAGCAGCAATGAATTGCACACCATAGATTGTGATCCCTGAGGATGCAAGTGCAAGAGCACTTATGGGTACAGGAGCATGCCCCTTAGTGCTCATTTGCCAAGCACTTGCTCCCCCTTAGAAACAGAATGCAAAGGTCTACGGCTATGTACAATGCCCCACTCAGTGAGCAAAGTTTTTTAAAAAATGGCTGATTGTGGCCTACATTGTACATTATGTGGTTTTGACCTTCCCTTTTAATCTGGCCACCTATTAAATAGATGTTCTGATGCAGGGAACAGATATTTCAGCACAGCCTCCATGGCATATTTTTTAAAGTATACACAGTGTTGGACTGAGGCCCACTGAGGAACCTGACCACAAGGCCTACACATTTACCAGTGGTGCAACAAGAGCACACCGGGCCCCCCGCCAGAAAATTTTTCAGATGGTAGCGCATAGGTGCTCCTGCTCGTGCCTCTGTGCAGCCCCCTTTGAATGCTATAGAGGAAACGTTGTGTCAAACTATAACCAACGTTAAACATAATCTGTGGCCCGCTGACCCTTATAAACGGGCCATATACCCATTGTTCATCACGAGTTCAATGAATAGGGCTTATGCCCAGCATACTATTTGCTTATTGCTTTAATCATTAAGAATCTATTGTTATGAGGTCTCCCAGTACAAAGCAGCAAATCTGCCCTGTATATCTAAACTCACAGTGCATTTAGCTCTCTCATCACTGTTACCAGTTTTCTGGGTGCAGATGCTTTTCTGATGTTGACGGGCCATATTACCCTTGGCTAATACCAGGACTTAGAGCAGACAATTGAGTTTTTGAGACTCTATTGCATCTGCTCCATTGTGTTCCTAAGTGAATCTCCCAGGTTGCCAGGACATGGTGATGTGTAATAAAAGACAGAAAACTACAATAGAATTATTATCTGCATTAAATGATGAACACAAGTAAAATGTGTTGTTTACCTCTTTTAGTTTCCCACTGGTGAATGTAGGTGAGAGCACACTCCGAATCCTTTTCCACTGTTCATCCTCTGCAATAGTGATGGCAAACTCAAAGGGGCCATTCAAACCAAAATTCTGTAAATGATGTTTAATAGTTCTGTATTTTAGCAATTGTTCTGGATGCTTCACATACTTCCTTCTCATATAAAGTTTGAAAAACATAAATTGCAAGTGTAAATGCTATCTTATAAAGCAGTTTATCCTACAATCACTCATTTTTCTTGAATATTCATTCACATGGAGGTCATATTAAGTAAATTTATACTTACCGTAATTTACTTTTCCCTTAGTCCCTTAGGCAGCACCATGAGATTTATTTTGCTTTCCCTTACATGTAGGACAAGTGAGAAAAAAAGAGTTAATTCTCCCCACCCATAAATACCAGCTACTCAAAACCCCCTCTAGTGTTTTTTTTTTTTTTTTTAATAAGACACACAGACCGATGCTTAAGTATTTTATTAGGGCGGGTAATTTATTGCTGCCTAAGGGACTAAGGGAAAAGTAAATTACGGTAAGTATAAATTTACTTATTCCCTTACGTCCCCTACGGCAGCACCATGAGAGTTAACGAGTAACAAGGGAGGGTATCTTCATATCGCCTTCTGTAGTATGCTACTGCCATAGGAAGCTTCCTGTGAAGCCGAGATGTCTACCCTGT
The DNA here is from genome assembly GCF_017654675.1 of Xenopus laevis. NCBI lineage: Eukaryota > Metazoa > Chordata > Amphibia > Anura > Pipidae > Xenopus > Xenopus laevis. The sequence continues at coordinate 91,349,720 of NC_054379.1, forward strand.
AGTGCTGGATGAAAGTATTTGGATTACTCCAGGTTGCCGCTCTACATATCTGATCCAAGGATACATTGGCTGCCTCTGCCCATGAAGCAGAAATTTTCCTAGTAGAGTGTGCCTTGACAGGAAATGGAGGATTGAGATTATCCTTAATGTAGGCCGTCTGGATAGTCTCTCTAATCCAACGTGCTAATGACGGTTTCGAGCTCTTTAGCCCCTTATTTCTTCCGCAAAAACTGATGAATAGACTTTCAGATAATCTAAATTCTTCTGTACTCCTTAGGTAGGCTTTCAGAATTCTGCCTACATCCAAAAGGACCAGTTGAGAGCTGTGGCCTTGGGCTTCCTGAACGTTTGGTAGAACAATCTCCTGATTGATATTATATGTATTGACAACCTTAGGTCTGAAATTAGGAAGGGTTCTCAAGACAACACGGTCTGGAAGGAATGTCAAGTAAGGCTCCTTTATTGATAAAGCCTGGATTTCCCCAACTCTTCTAGCTGAAGTAATGGCTACTAAAAATAAAGTCTTGAAAGATAGACACTTAATGGAGATATTTTCCAGAGGTTCATAAGGTGCTTCACATAATTTCTTCAACACCCGAGGTAGGTCCCAAGTAGGAGAGGATTGAATGAGTCTAGGCCTGATCTTTGAAATAGCCTTGACAAATCTTTTAAGAAGCGGTAGAGTGGACAAAGATCTATTTTGGAGAGCAGATAAAGCCGAGATCTGCGCTTTGATAGTATTTACCGATAACCCTTTATCAAAACTTTCTTGAAGAAATTTTAACAACACCGGCACAGAAGGTTGAGTCTCCGAAATCTGTTTCCTCTTGCACCAGTCTCTGAATCTTTTCCAGACTCTAGAATAGGACTTGATAGTAGAAGCTTTTCTGGATTGAATCAGTATGTCTACTACTTCTTTAGAGAGTCCCTCCGACTCTAAAATGGACCTGTCAGTCTCCAAGCTGTCATCTTCAATCTCGCAAGATGCTGATATGCCCGAGGCCCCTGGGTCAATAGCTTCGGAAAGTGCGGGAGAATCCAATACTGTCCTCTGGACATTCTCATTAACAGAGAGAACCAACTCCTCCGAGGCCAAAATGGGGTTAAGAGAATTGTCTGCACTCTCTCCAATCTGATCTTCTGTAAAACCTTGGGAATCATAGGTATTGGGGGAAAGATGTAAACTAGTTGGAATTTCCACCTGATTGACATGGCGTCTATATAATCCGGACGATCTAGTCTGTTTAAGGAGCAAAACCTCTGTGTTTTGCGATTCTTCCTGTTGGCCATGAGATCTATCTCTGGCATTCCCATCGATCTGTAATTCTCCAGAATATGTGTTGATCTAGGGACCATTCCCCTGGAGCAATCTTTTTCCGGCTGAGATGATCCGCTATGAAATTCTCCTTTCCTTTTATATGCACCGCCATCAGACGAGGACTGTGTCTCTCTGTCCAATTCAAGATCTTGAATAGCTCCTGATTCAACAAGGGAACTCTGGTCCCCCCCTGCTTGTTCAAGTAAGCCACTGTGGTGGAATTGTCTGAAAGAATCTTTATGCTTTTGCCTTTTAGTTGTCTTTGGAAACTCATAATGGCTTTGTAGACCGCTCTCAATTCCCTGAAATTTGAGGACATGGAGCTTTCCATTGGATCCCAAATGCCCTGTGCCGTTAGATGGCTCAGATGGGCTCCCCATCCCCATTGAGAGGCATCCGTAGTTAGCACTATCCATTCCGGCTGTTGAAAAGATAGACCCTGTACTAGGTGATTCTCCTGAAGCCACCATTCCAACCTGGATCGTGTCTCTGCGCTGAGACATATCTTCATATCTATGGAGGAAACTTTCCGATTCCAACTCATAAGTATCTCTGTTTGTAAAGGTCTCATGTGTAACTTCGCCCAAGCGACAGCCTCTATTGATGCCGTCATGAGACCTAGGACTCTCATTAAGCCTCTGATTGTCGAAAGAGGGTTTCTGATTATCTCTTGAACAGCTTCCCTCAAACTGTAAATCTTGTCCTGGGGAAGATATAACTTCATTTCCGCAGATTTGATGATGAGTCCCAAAAATTTTATTGCTCTGGATGGTTCTAGGGTTGATTTGTCCCAATTTATTATCCATCCTAGATACTGAAGCAGCTCGATGGTTCTGTTTAAATGTTTCTTTAACAGCGCTGCTGACACTGCTGTAATCAGCCAGTCGTCTAGATAAGGTATAAGAGTTATCCCTTCTTCTCTTAGAACCGCTGCTATCGAGGTCACAACCTTGGTGAACACCCGAGGTGCCGTTGTTATCCCAAAAGGAAGAACTCTGAACTGATAATGGTGCAGAACTCCTTTGATGAACACAGCAATCCGAAGAAATTTCTTGTGAGCATGAAAAATTGGAATATGCAGATAAGCATCTTTGAGATCCAAAGAAGCCATATAGTCGCCTCTGTCTAGTATGTTTATCACTGACTTGATGGTTTCCATACGAAAAGTCTTCTTGTGGATGAACTGATTTACTTGTCTTAAGTCTACAATCGTTCTGAAAGTCCCATTTGGCTTGGGGACTAAAAAGACCTTTGAATAGGTTCCTCGATGAATCTCCAGTGGAGGCACTGGTTCGGGAACTCTGGCTGAAACAAATTCTGTGATGGCCTGCTCGAGAGCCAGCTGTTTGTTTGGAGAATTTAAGGGAGTAAGAATAAACCTCTGAGGAGGTAGACTCAGAAATTCTATTCTGTAGCCTTCTGCAATTAATTGGAGTATCCATGCGTCTGCAATGGTTTCTTTCCATTCTGGAAAGAAAAAAATTAATCTGCCCCCTACCGGCAGTAAACTTCTGGCGTCAGAAGGATGGCCTTTTCTTTGGTGGGAAGGTTTTCCCAAATCCTCTCTCCCCTCTGGAAGAATTGAATGCTCTATTGGGCCGAAAGGAATTTGTATCGTTCCTTCTTCTGTCTCTTTGAAAGTAGTTATCTCTTTTAGGTGATGTTCTTCTATTCCGGAAAAAGGAATTTTTGCTCCTATTTGATTGGTTTTCCTGAGGAAGACGCTTATTCTTAGAGCCTGACAAAGATTCCAAAAGTTTATCCAGCTCTGATCCAAAGAGACGACCTGGTTCAAATGCCATGGCACATAAGCTGTTTTTGGATACTGAATCAGCTGACCAGGTTCTTAGCCATAAAGCTCTTCTGGATGCTGTAGATAAAGCCATAGTTTTCGCAGCTAGCTTAATACTTTCAATGGATGAGTCACACAAGAACTCAACTGCCATATTGACCTTTTCCAGGGATTCCAGAAGCTCCACACGGGATATGTTGTTGTTGATATCCTCCGTGAATTGTTTGAGCCAATGCCTGGTTGATCTAGCCACTGCCGAGGCAGCCAAGGCTGGCTTACAAATAGCTGTACCCGTATTATAAACTCTTTTAAGTAAGGACTCCATCTTGCGATCCATAGGATCCTTTAATCCTGAACCATCTTCCACAGGAATGAGTGTTTTATTAGACAGTCTGGCAATGGCTACATCTACTTTCGGAGGAGTCCCCCAGGACTGTATCTCCTCTTCCTGAATGGGAAACAAAAGCTTTTGTCTTTTTGTTATAGACGGAGGCTTTTCAGGATTTTTCCACTCTCTAGTCATTAAATCTTTCATGACTGGGTGAACCGGAAAATCTTTAGATTTCTTAGCTACCTGAGAAGTGGTTGCCTGCGAATCCTCGCTTTCCAGAGATTCCATCGTTAACCTTACTCTCCTGATCAATTTCGCAGTGCTTTCCACCGGAAACAAGGCTAAGATTTCTTCCTCATCCGAGGATGAATCCTGAGTTGATCCGTCTAAAGATATAGGATTAACTATTGTAGGAGAATTCACAATATCATCCGCAATAGGGACTGGGCCAGGTTGCAACTGGTTAAACATATCCTTCATAGTTGATTTTATAAACTCCTTAATCCACGAAGAAGAAGCTTCAGGAAGTGCTTCAACATCCTTGTGAGCCAGATAGGACAGACAGTCCTTACAAAACCTTTTCCCATAGTCATCTGGGAGAAGTATGTCACATGCTCTACACTGCAGATGCTTTGACTTCCTGTGTCTTTTGACAGGTGGTGGCTCTAGGGTAGACATCTGAAAAAACATGAAAATTTACACATAGATTATAAAGGAATCTTAGGTAAAAAGCATGCCCACAGAGTACCTTGTACCTTAGTGCTGAATAAGGAGGCTGCAACCCAGGCAGCAACGTCTAAGCAGCAGGCTGATCACACTCCTATACAAGGGGAGCGTCTGAACACAGCGTGATTAGCTTTAAAGATCCTCTGGTGCCTACTTCAGCACACCTGATCCGCATCATCAGTGTAAACATCTCTTAACCAATCACGTCAACTCTAGGTTGCGTGTCATAGGTTATCGTCGCCATTTTGTTTATGGGCAACCCTCGGCTGCACAGTCTATTGCGGCGACGGCAAAACCTAAGAGGCCACTCGCACCTCCGACTGAAAGACCTCTTGGGTAATGCAGTCTGCGGTCTTCAAGTCCCCTAGGGACCTGGCATCTTTAATCTAGGAAAAAACCAGAAAGAACGTTAATATGGCATCCACCTTTACGCGGATAATACACTCACCTGCCTACGAAGGTAGGACAAAAAAACACTAGAGGGGGTTTTGAGTAGCTGGTATTTATGGGTGGGGAGAATTAACTCTTTTTTTCTCACTTGTCCTACATGTAAGGGAAAGCAAAATAAATCTCATGGTGCTGCCGTTACGGACGTAAGGGAAATAATGACTATGAGCGCGAGTGCTAACGCATTAAGGGGAGAAAAATCACACCCATCATAATGCTCATTTACAAATACTTGCACCTGTGTTCTTGCTGCATACTGCACAAACCAATGCACACAGAGTGAAGCACCAGTGATGCAAGGCAGTCCTTTCTTTACTGCTTACTGCTGGGTAGATGGTAAGTACTGGGCTTCTTTGCATCCTGTGCCATTAAAGTAGATTTTGATTTATATAACTTATTTATTCTAACTTCCATTTGTGTTTCACAGTGGGTTCTCCTACACATCTTTAAAATGTCTTTAGTAACACACCCGAGCATTATATTCAATCATCTTACCCGTCTGTTTGTGAAATTTGTGTAAAACTCTTTCACAAGAATAGTTTTAATTATAGCAGGGTCCATGACTGCAAGCACGGGTTGTCTCCCATCATAAGTTCTGCAAATAAACAAAATGGAAAGTCCAAAAATGGAAATTAAAAATTGTAGCAGTGTTCTAAAATGTGCTGTTCTGTGTAAAGCATATTTTCATTAAAATAAAAACAGTTTTGCTTCACATTAACCCTTTAAAAATAGGGGTTTGTGCCCGGCAATGCCTTTTTCTATTCTTATGAATGAAATATAAAACAAAGAATGTTTACTGCCGGTGCTCTGTAGATTTTTTTGCCAGCAACTTTCTACGTTTCTGGTAGGGATGCACCGAATCCACTATTTTGGATTCGGCCGAACCCACAAATCCTTCGCAAAAGATTCGGCCGAATACTGAACTGAATCCAAACCCTAATTTGCATATGCTAATTAGGGGTGGGAATGGGAAAACATTTTTTACCTCCTTGTTTTGTGACAAAAGTCATGCGATTTCCCTCCCTGCCCCTAATTTGCATATGCAAATTAGGATTCGGTTCGGCTGGGCAGAAGGATTCGACCCAAATCCGAATCCTGCTGAAAAAGGCCGAATACTGGCCGAATCCCGAACCGAATCCTGGATTCGGTGCATCCCCAGTTTCTGGCAGTTAAATGGTTTAACAATATATAATGCAGTAATTGGATTGTGAAACCGCATTTCCAGAAAGCCATTTCCCATAGTTAATTCGTTTTCTGAATAAATAATAAGACCTTGTAGTTGTGATAACTAAGTTAGCATACCGTAAATATACATACATAATATTTTTAGAAGCCTGAAGGCACAGTGCTCCATATCTGGAAAACCCTAAGTCCCACGCATTATTGACTATAGATCCCATACCTGTACTAGTTTGGTAGTTTAGGAACATTTTTATTTACTTTACTTATGGAAAAGTGACTTTATGTGCATGTGCGGGGAAATGTGTTTTATGGTATTCATGTAAGAAAAGCAAAATGGGAAATAGGACAATTAAAGGCAAAATTCTATTGCATTTTTCTATTCTATAAGGTTGTAAGGGTTGTCTTTGCCCCCTCTCGGTACTTAGAAGTCTGCTAATAATCCTAGTGATCAGATAACCAGCAAGTTGAATAGTGTATGAAAGTATCATTGTTTAAAGGGAGAATCTACTCTTTCATGTTAGAGCCAGTAGAATCTAGGTCATGTTAAATCCATTCAAGTACTCTGGAGTAGGTTTACATGTGCTTTACATTTTACTGTGACTTAGACATGGACTAATCAGTAAAGTGGCATCATTGTTTGTTTTTAAAAAGGTATTAAAGAAAAGTTTTTTATCATACATCTTGCCAGACTAACTTAATTTCTTTTTATGAGAAGGTGAGTAGGGACCTTGATTTTGGAATGGCAGTGGATGTGATTTACTTAAACTTTGCTAAAGCATTTGATACAGTGCCACACAGAAGGTTACTGATTACATTAAGGAATGTTAGCGTGGAACATAGTATTTGTACCTGTATAGAGAACTGGCTAAAAGATAGACTACAAAGAGTGGTGGTAAATGGAACATTTTCTAATTGTACCAGTGTTGTTAGTGGAGTACCGCAGGGTTCTGTACTAGGTCCCTTGCTTTTAAACGTGTTTATTAATGACCTGGAGGTGGGCATTGAAAGTGCTGTTTCTATTTTTGCAGGTGATACTAAATTGTGCAGAACTATAGGTTCCATGCAGGATGCTGCCACTTTGCAGAGGAAACTAGGCAGCAAACTGGAAAATGATGTTCAGTGTTGATAAATGCAAGGTTATGCGCTTAAATAATTAAATGTTATACACTTAATGGCAGTGTGTTAGGAGTTTTCTTAAATGAGAAGGATCTTGGGGTTTTTGTAGATAACAAGTTGTCTAATTCTGGGCAGTGTCATTCTGTGGCTACTAAAGCAAATAAAGTTCTGTCTTGCATAAAAAGGTTATTAACTCAAGGGATGAAAACATAATAAATTATGCCTCTTTATAGGTCCCTGGTAAGGCCTCATCTGGAGTATGCAGTGCAGTTTTGGACTCCAGTCCTTAAGAGCGATATAAATGAGCTGGAGAGAGTGCAGAGATGTGCAACTAAACTGGTTAGAGGGATGGAAGACTTGAATTATGAGGGTAGACTGTCAAGATTGGGGGTTGTTTTCTCTGGAAAAAAAGGCAAGGGGACATGATTATACTTTACAAGTACATTAGAGGACATTATAGACAAATAGCAGGGGACCTTTTTACCCATAAAGTGGATCACCGTACCAGAGAACACCCCTTCAGACTAGAAGAAAAGAACTTTCATTTGAAGAAACGTAGGTGGTTATTCAGTCAGGACAGTGAGGTTGTGGAATGCACTGCCGGGTGATGTTGTGATGGCTGATTCAGTTAATGCCTTTAAGAATGGCTTGGATGATTTCTTGGACATAAATAATATCAAAGGCTATTATGATACTAAACTCTATAGTTAGTATAGATATGAGTATATATTTATGTGAAAGTAGGGAGGGGTGTGTATGGATGCTGCGTTTTCATTTGGAGGGGTTGAACTTGATGGACTTTTTCGTTTTTCAACTCAATTTAACTATGGAACTATGTAATTACATAAATAGATGCCATTAGAAATAGCACACATCTGCAGCTTAGGGCAGTGAATTGATTCACTACTACATCCCAATATAACACCAAACAGGGATATACTGTAGTTCATGTGAGTGTTTTTTGCCTTTATGTTTGATAAACAATTCATAATCCAGCTGACAACAAAATCACTACAGTGTGTTATAATGTCATCTTTGAAGTTTACCAGAGCAAACAAAAACCAAACTCTACAAAAAGTGCTACATGGAAGGGGGGGGCTGGACTGTAGTTCCTCTGTAAATTCTAGTAAACAAGGTCTGCAAGGTATCATCAGTAAAAACTTCCAGTAGACACAAGGTAATCCATTGAGATGAAAAGAAGGTTTTATCTTTAAGGACAAGATCGGGGTTCCAATTTCGTGGACTATCGTCCCTAAGGAAACTGCAATCATTCCATTGTCGCTTTTAAAATGAGAATGAACAGAACAATGGCATTTTCATTTATGTGCTCTTTTTTTTCTGCAACAAATCATGTCTGGGTCTCTGTAGGAGTTCTCTTTTTTTAAAAATGTGCCAGGGCTCAAGAATATAAAAATGAATTCTATGTATGTATATATGAATCAAACTGGGAGTGTCTGAAACACATGTACAGTATGATGCTGCCAATGTTTTTATTCAGCTTTATCACTGATATAATTTCATGTGTGTGGTGAGTAGTGATGGGCGAATTTATTCGGCAGGCACAAATTCGCCAGCGAAAATTTGCGGGCGTCCAAATATTTTTGACATTAAAGTTAATGGGCGCTTAGAATTGTCGCCGGCGTCTAAATTGTCCCTGGAGACAATTTCAGGCACCCATTAACTTTAATGGGCGTCAGAATTGTCGCCAGCATCAAATTGTCGCTGGCATAAAAAAATATTTGACCGGCGTCAAAATTCAAGTTTTGAGAATTTTTCGCGGGAAATTCATAAATTTTTCGTCAAAGCGAGGCGGGAGAAATTCGCCCCTCAATAGTGGTGAGTCAAAATGGTTTCTTAAAGACAATATTGCATTGGAGTATGTCAGGATAATTTTAATAACGGTAGAATATTAATGACACATGATAACACAGAATGCAAACCATGATTTTTCTTACTCACCCCCACATCTTCCCATATTTTTTGAAGCATTCTGTATCAAACTGTACCATCCCCTGGAAAAGCAAGAATAGCATATAAAAAAAGTAGATTACAGGTTTAGGATCTATTATCCAGAATGCTTGAGATCTGAAGTTTTCCAGATAATTGATCTTTTCACAATTTGGTAAGTCTATCTTAGGTCTGCTAAAAACCATTTAAACATTAAGGGGGTTATTTATCAAAGGTCGAATTTTAGAGCTATGAGAGCTTTTTTAAACCTTGAATGAACATACAACTCGAAATTCCGAAAAATGTGTACAATTTTTTTGGATTTTTTCCGGCAAACAAAATTTTCTGGAAAGTTTATTAATAAATAAGACGAAAAAACGCCTGCGGATTTGGTCAGTTTTTTTTCTGAAAATATTGAGATAAATTCGGACTCCATTCTCCGACACTTTAAACAATGATGTATTTTTTTGAGTTGGTTTCAATTTCCTAATTATTAAATTGTTTCTATCATTTAGATGTATAGTCCCTCCCTCTCATTAAAGCTCTGTAAGTGTGGTTGCCATTTTTCAGGTTCACTCTTTAAAAAGGGTTGATTTCCTGAAACATCTGGAATATGAATCAGATGCTTACATGAGCAAATGTATGAATTTTTTTGCAATATGCAGAATTTTAAAAATTGCAATTACATGATATGTAGCTATTGCTATATGATGTATGCAATAAAGGCCTACCTACCAATATTTGATGGGTGGTTGTGACTAGTTAGATACAGTGCTGGCAGGGATTTACATTGTATTTTGCAACAGACTCGCATCAAAATCGACTACTTTGTGAAATCCATTCAGCTTCCTCTATATCAACCAACTGTTGGATAATGATAAAATAATGCATGGTAGCTTGCAGGAGGCTAATCCATAGGATTAGAAATATTCTTAGAAATATTTATACAGTCAGATACAATAAATAGTTTTTAAAAGGCTGTTTTTTTTAACGTGAAGAAAATACTGGAATTAAGGCTGACAGCTCACAGTATGTATATGAAAAAATCATCAATATTCAGGCCAAATGTAATTCAGGAACTGCTTTATAAAAGGCAGTTTTTTTAAATAAAAACCATGAAGTCACATCTACATAAAATAGTTTTGTTTACTCACTTTCCTAAATTCCAGAAATGTTCCTATGAACGGCAATGGAGTAGGTCCAGGAATTCCCATTTTCTTAAAGAATCCATATGGCCAAATGCCATAGCTGAAAAGAAAAAAACTACCACTTATCCAGGTTATGAAAGTTTGAACACATTTCTGTGTTTTTTTTTCAGTTATTACAGTTTTGCTAATGAAGGTGAATTGCCCTTTAAGCTGTGAGTCAGTATTTTTTTTCAGAAAAAGTGGTAACCCTAATCAGAAGAGGCAAGACATTGTAGACATTAGCAACCTCGTGAAAGTGCAGGAGCATGTCTGGACAAGTACCTTTATGAAATAAGCATTCTCTATTATGTCCAGTAAAAAATGAATGTCATTAATAGGGAAAAAACATAAAACATAGAAACGTTTCCAGAAAAAAGGTGGCAAACCTATTTAGAGCACCTGCACTTGTGTGTGCATTTGTAAATGACCCTTATTGAGAGAAGACAGCAGCAGAATGACAACTGAACTATGATGACATAAACCTTAAAGTGGACCTGTCAACTACACATTAAAAAGCTGCATTATGAAAGTCCTTTGCAAATTAAACATGGAACACAAATTCTTTTTATCATTAAAATATTCATACCTGTTATAAATGTATTTAAATATCTGAGCTGTCAATCAAATATTATCTGCCCCGCCTCTATGCCTGAGGCCAAAATTTTGGAGTGATACAGAATTGGTCTTAAAGGAGAAGGAAAGGTTAAAACTAAGTAAGCCTTATCAGAAAGGTCCATCTAAATATACCAGTAAAGTAGTGCTTTTCTGAGTCCTATGTCAAAATAAACACTGCATTTCTTTCCTTCTATTGTGTACACATGGGCTTCTGTATTAGACTTCCTGCCTTCAGCTTAAACCTCCTTGCCCTAAGCATGATCATGCTCAGCTTGCTCCTCTCCCCCCTTCTCTGCTGTAATCTGAGCCCAGAGCTATAAGTGAGCAGGGAAAGACTCAGGCAGGAAGTGATGTCACACCAAGCTAATACTGCAGCTGCTATTCTAAACAGAGAGCTTCTAGAGATTTTTACTCAGGTATGGTAAAACAATCTACAGAATAAATTTAGCATTCTAGTTTGCACTATTGCAGCTAATTTATTGGCAATAAAATGCCTCCGTAGCTTTCCTTCTCTTTTAACAAGTGTCCACAAAATGGCTCCTGCCTGGTTGCTGTGATAGTATAATTCCAAGACTGAAGGAAACAAAATTTAAATAATAAATACAGTGTATGTAAAGTTTATTTTGCTCAACTAACATGATAGAAAAGAAATTTGGATTATTGTTTAGATCCCCTTTAAGGAAATAGTGCATGGGGTGATTATGAGTATTTTGTCACCCAGTATATTTGTAGCTCCATAAGCAAGAACAAATCCATTGCAATCGAACCCCAAGTTGAACTAGAATAGTAATTGCCTGAAAGTGCAGGTGCACATTTGTTTAGCTTAGCAGTTATATGTAATTCACATATTGGCTGCAATTATAAATATCCTAAAAATGCCATGTCAAATTCAGATGACACAGTGGCCTAAAATAACTAAGTATGATGACAAAAACTGTGGAGGATGGCAAGTACTGTTAGTTAATATCAATAACAATAATATTATAATAATATCAATAATAATAATGATATTATTGGGTAAAATAATTTCTTTAAAAGCTTTTTCATTATAAACTATGTTCATCTTTTACTTTTACATACACTTGTACATGCACTGAATCCAGAATTTGGTGAATCCACGGTCCTATTCAAAACCTAGAACTGATAATATAGGGCAATTTGAGAGCTAGGGTACATACTTTTGGAAGAGAAGAGCCGAGAGCCACACAGGCACGATAATGAAAGTTTGACATGCTTTTATAAAGCGTAGAAAACTACCTGAAGAAAATCAAATCAATCTAGTCCACTTTGACTGGTATTTGAGCTCCACTTACTGCTCACACAGAATTAGTTTTATATTTAGTTACTAACTACTTAAGTCTGTGATCCTTGTAACCGCAGCAAAGACTTGTGTGACTTCATACATTGCTATAAATCCCAGACTACTGTGTATTGCTTTGGTGCCTATTAGGTCGGCAGAAACAATACTGACTGGCAATGCTATTAACAGGGAAGAAACATAACAAATAAGACTGGCATCAATGGTTCCTATGTTACTTCATGTCAGTCATTCACAGGTGTGAGACCCATAACATCAGGGAAATGATACTCCTCAGGCCTATATATAAAATAGTACAAGAATTCAGTAAAATGATATACTACCTCATACTCACAGTAATATAAGCAAAAAAAGAGCAGCCAGGAGAATCCATGTCCCTGTTGACAGGTGAGGAATGAGATTCATGGTGCCTGAGAACTTTCTCAATGAACTCCTCTCTCTGTGCAAGTAGTTTTCACTGTGTCTTTGCTGCTGGGTGAGTCAGAGCAGTCACATGATGACAGGGGTAGGCTGGAGTTGCACAACCTTCCTGACATTACAAGGAGTTATGCAAGATTTGTTTACACTGTACAAATGCACTATATATGAATGGCATTATGGGCCCTGATCAAATTGCAGCAATGTCTGTTCCTGAAACAAAGGTGCAGGCTGGGTGACGGGTGTCAAATGAGCTCTTCAGAAATGCCAAGCCTGACATTATCTTTATTATGCATTTGCTTAAGAGCGTTATCCTCAGGCAAATTTAATTAAATATAAATGAAAAGCCACAGTTTTATTTATAAAACAGCATATACTGCTATCAAACAATAAGGCCTATTTTGCAATCTGCCCCTAGTTCCAATGACTATCCCTTGAAAATGTCCTGTTTTTTCAGACTTGCTTTACAGATATTAAACCCATGTATGGGTGGGTGTGATATACATACTATGTCCCTTTTTCTTTTCAGAGCAAGTCACATATAAAGCAAAGTGTAGCTTTCAGCTGGTTTCAGATGTTGGAAACTATGTAAAACATGGCAGCTCCTGGGGAGAGTAATTGGCTGCTAGAAATCTGTGCTTACTGCAGGAGACATCTCCCAAAATGCTTTTTGCCTTACGTACATTTGATTTGTCACATATAAAACACATTGCTTGTGGCAAGCCATTTTTATAACAGCTGATCACCGCATGTAAAGTGTTTCACAAGCATAAAAACATAATGTTTTGTTGCTTGTGGTAAATCTACAGTGTGCAACAAAATGTCCCTTGCTTCTTTCCTTCTTACCTGTTATGTGAATCGCCTGTGGGAAAACATACATGTCAATTCCACTTTCCAAAATAACCTAAAATTGTTTCATGAGGAAACTTTGGGCTACTTTACGTCACATTAGTTTTCCCACCGACAATGTCACATTATTGGCACTGGCCATTGCCCTAAAGCAGGGGTCCCCAACCTTTTTTAATCGGGAGCCACATTCAAATGTAAAAAGAGTTGGGGAGCAACACAAGCATGAAAAAGTCTCTGGGGTGCCAAATAAGGCCTATAATTGGTTATTTGGTAGCCCCTATGTGGACTAGCAGCCTACAAGAGGCTTTACTTGGCACTTTACTTAGTTTTTATGTAATAAAACTTGCTTCCAAGCCTGGAATTCAAAAATAAGCAGGACACTGAGAGCAACAGCCAAGGGGATGGAGAGCAACATGTTGCTCGCGAGCTACTGGTTGGGGGTCACTGCCCTAAAGGGTGTTGGTCTAACTTGTTGTGACAATTTGCTTACATTTGGTTTTATTTAATTGTATAGTACTGATGTTACACATTGTTAAAGTCTTTGTTTGATTTTTATTAAAATTACATTTCTGGAAATAATTTTTCACATTGGTATATTGCATCGAATATGGAGTGTACAGCTACACGAGCCATGTATAGACATAAATATTATTAAATGCCACTTAAAGGGGCTAACAGCACCAGTACAAAATAGCTTGATATTCATCAGTATATAATGCACTGTTGTCCTGCACTTGCACAACGTGTATGATTACTTCAGAAGTTTTATTGCCTTTGATATAAACAAGTTGCCTATTTCTCAGGGTCTGTCTAAGTACTGTACTTCACACTGGATAAAAAAAATCCTCTGTCCACTTGGGATCTGTTTTACTCTTTCTATGTTTGGTAACCTATTTTGTTAACCACTACTATGTATTAGGGATGCACCAAATCCACTATTTTGGCCGAATACCGAATCCGAACCATAATTTTCATATGTAAATTAGGGGTGGGAAGGGGAAAACATTTTTTACTTCCTTGTTTTGTGACAAAAAGTCACGCGATTTCCCTCCCCGCCCTTAATTTGCATCAGTAAATTAGGGTTTGGATTCGGTTCGGCCGGGCAGAAGGATTCGGCCGAATCCGAATCCTGCTGAAAAAGGCCGAATCCTGGATTCGGTGCATCCCTACTATGTATCAACATACACCAACAGGAAGGAAGGTATGATCTTTTTCTTTATTAAAAAGAAGAGGAATCTCACATCTGGCAGAGTCCATAGCAAACACACTCATTTTCTAGGTTGGTCAGATTGTGGAGAGGAAAAGTGACATATTCATAATTAGCATCAGCACATTCATACAGTGTGATGTTATCCTGTAGGTTGAGCCTTATGCATGATAGCGCATGGGATGTTCCGTAACCAATAGAAAATCATACTTCCAGTAGATGACAAAGCACATCAAATATACCTTGCTATAAGAATGAACAGCAATTGTCTCAAGTAAAACATTTGAATTGTGTAATCGTGGAAAAAACACAGAAGTCGTAATGTGAAAGAATGCAGTTCCTCACAATTGCACAGTTTATTTTTTTTTTACCCATGGAGACTGTTGTTCTTTATAGTTCAGGGGCTTTGTCACCAGTGTGCCATCACCCTAAGTGAATGACATATTCTTTAAAAAAAAAACTTGCCATGGTTTATCTCCTATTTCATGTAAAAGGAACATTATTTACAGAATCACATCATGAGTTTTTCAGTTGTACTTTGCCCTCATTTATGATCTGCACACATGCAATGCATATGTATTTAGTGTAGGAAGATGAATGGTTAGTTTTTAGAATAAAATACATAATTTTTATGTCGGCTAGTTTTTATGGCTTATGTCACATGTAGCTGAGTGCTCTGTCAGTCAGTGAACCAGTTAGATCATACTTTAGTCCAGGGATCCCCAACCAGTAGCTCGTGAGCAACATGTTGCTCTCCAACCCCTTGGGTGTTGCTCTCAGGGTCCTCAAAGCAGGTGTTTATTTTTGAATTCCAAGCTTGAAAGCAAGTTTTAATTGCATAAAAACTATGTATAGTGCCAAGTAGAGCTGCTTGTAGGCTGCCAGTCCACATAGGGGCTACCAAATAGCGAAGCATAGCCCTTATTTTGCACCCCAAGGGACTTTTTCATGCTTGTGTTGCTCCCCATCTCTTTTTACATTTGAATGTGGCTCACCAGTAAAAAAGGTTGGGGACCCCTGCTTTAGTCACACGCATAATCAAAGAAAATGTAAGTCTAAGCAATGTTCTAATAAACATTAATGAAACATTTTCAGTGGTCTTAAAGTTATTAGTAAATGTAGCTCAGAATGAAATCACCATTATTCATTTCTTTTCTCTTTCTTCTTTTTAAAATAATGCAGCAGGGACCAGTTCTCTTTTAATGAGCTGGCTTGCAACATTGTTCCAGGAAAAAAAGGTTCTTTAAGGTTTCCAGACGTTCTTCCCTGTAGCCGTTTCTGTCCCATTCTCCAACCGGTAAAAACTTTAAATAAAACAATCTGTGAAACAGCGCTTCACAAGGAAGCTCAGGGAAAGACAAAACAAAAAAGAAATGGTGGAAATATAGTGTAGTATATTTTTTGGTAATCAGCCACCTCTTATATATTATTTGTGAAACCCACTCCCACATCCACCAAAAATAACCTTATTCTTTAAGGATCACCATCAGGGGAGGGTGGGTACTCACATACGTTTAAAGTGATTATAGGCCTCTCTGTAGATATATACAACGCTCCTATTCCAAATGCTGTCTGAATTTTCTAAAGGAAAAGCGCTTCATATGGTGTAAAAACGTTTCTTTAATAAATATGCATAAATTAAAATCACACTCACATATAAACAAGTGGAACGGGCATATAGCAGTCTTTCCGAGGTCCGCAGCGGATCGGATAGAAGCACTTTTACTGTTCCTTTTAGTCTTTTTGGAGGGGAGGATGGAGATAATGACAGAGGGAAGAGAAGGGGAGGGAGAGTGACAGAGGGGATGTGTGATAACCCAGTGCAGGGTGTTGTGGAACTAGAAGAATGCACACAGAAATGCCAGACTGCAGGGTAGAAGTCAGCTTTATTCCTGACTACTCTCTCAACACTGTTTGCTCCTCCCCCTTCACTTCCCCTTCCTGTATCCATAGCCTTTCTCATTACTGCACCTAGTGCTAAGCTGCTAATGCATGTTAAAATGAACATTTAACATCACAGGAATTGATGGAACAACATTACAGGAGGGAGGTGAGAGAGGCAGAGGGGTCCACTATGGGTAGGCAGAAGACATATTAACAGGTAGCTGCCCAGCTATCTTTCGCCCTAGGTAGGCGCCTCTTCTGCCTACTCCTAGTTCCTGCCCTGATTTTCAGGAATGATTTTGGTCCACTCCACCAGGTGGATTTGCTCCAGGCTGTTCATTTTAGTCAGATAACACTTGTGCACCTCAGTTTTCAAATGAAGCCACATATTCTCAGTTGGATTTAGATTGGGACATTCGCCTTTTTGTCCATGTGGCACACCACTTTAACTTTGTTTTGGAAGTTGGAACAGGTTCTCTTGCAAAATTTTCATGTGGCTCAGCTTTTTTGGCATACATATTTTTTTTACCTCCAGCCTGGAAACCGGATGTTTGTACATTAACAATTTGAATGTGCTGTTTTATACATACAGTTGCTAGCCTCTTTCCTCTCTAGCCAAAGTGCAAACTCCAGATTGGCTTGATTAGTGTGCAGTGCTATATTGTGCAAGAACATTTCATTGACTTCATATCTTTCCATGCCCAGAATTTTTTTCTTCTAACGTATTGTCTTGCAAAGTCTTCTCAATTCAATGAACAGGCCTCCTGGTGTCCCTGATTCCTTCTTGAAAGCAGTGGTTTTCTCTTTAGTTATCTTTTAGCATATTATAGAATATATATAGGCCTATTCCTAGCAACTTTGCCATTGGTTTTCAGAATTTATTTTTACAGTTTTTTACTTATTTGCCTTCGTTTTCTGCCTCTTTCTAGGTTTCAAATGGGGGTCACTGACCCCTGACCCTGAGTCTATGATTAAGTGTTTGTAAAAGGAAATGCGTAAGGCTGTGGACACAATAAACTTTTTTCACTTTGAACTAATTGCCTGGTGGAAGATTGCCTTCATTGAGTGAATGCTCCAAAGAATTTTCGGTTTGTCCGCTCCCCGTGCTGAGGGCTCAGGGCAGTGCACCTGGGCCTCTTCCTTTATGTGGTGAGTAATCACTTTCTACTTGGAGACCCTTGATTTATTCACTGACCCCAGCAGCCAAAACCTATTGCTCTGTGAGACTACAATGTTATTGCTAATGTTACTTTTATTATTTATCTTTTAATGAATGCCCTCTCCTATTCATATTCCTGTTGTGGAACTTCAACAAATACTTGAGGTGAAAAGATAAGGTTAATTTGACTCCAAACAAAGAGTTTTCAATGTTATTTTTGAGTCAAAAATCTTTTTTTTTTTTTTTTTAATAAACCTTTGATAAATAACCTCCTTAGTATTTCATTCCTCTATGTTCTTTTTAGGGGCAGAAGTTATACTTGAATCCCCAACACAAATATTCCTACATGATTCACTTCAGTTTCCATTAAATCATACAGGAAAACTGAACGAAAATTGGTCTGAGGATGGCTTTCAAATACATTACATCAGCTTCTGAGGGTGGCTTTCAAATACATTACATCAGCTTTTGAGGGTGAGGTGTATTGCAATTACTGCTTTCTGATTTCACAATCTTGCAGTAGCACATGATTTCTTTCTCATGAGAAATTATCTCTAGTTGTAAGATTATAATATATTTATATAGTGAATAAAGTACCCCCTTTTGTAAATTATAAGGATATTATAAACTACAGAGGAGTTTCATGACCATATAAAAACACGAGGCTGAAGGACGAGTGTTTTTATACAGGTCATACAGGTCATGGAACACAGAGGTAACTTCTAATATAGTCATATTTTGTAACATGGGGTTCTTTATTATAATACACAAGTTTTAGTGAGTATTTGACAAAAATGACATCACTAATCACCGTTTATAACTGATGACATCACTACTCACCATTTATAAGATATAATTTACAAGATATTCATGGCTTTTGTATATTATAATAATATACCACCTCACCACTCTTACTAGGGTGTCGGTTCTTTTGAGAAAGTAGACAAAGAATCCACACCAATAAGCGTATAGTAAAATGATTGTGTATTGCAGTGCTGTACAACTTCTATGGTACAGAGGGACGGAATTTTTCTAATCTACATGGTGGAGGGGCAATAAAGGAAGCCAGTGTTAGCCACTCCCTGTTTTAGACCACACCCACTGTAAACCACACCCATGTTACCACAAGACTATGTCCACATTAATAGCACACCAAAAAACCAAATGGTTGGTGCTCACTGCAGGGATCATGGTCGGAACTAGGGGCAAGCAGGGTAGGCGCATGTCTAGGGTGCCATCATTGAGGGGCACACTTTTAAGGGGATTTTTTTTCTTCTTTAAATTTTTTTGTTTTGTTTTTTTCAAGCGTTTATTTAATAATTTGTTTCAGTAATCATGGTCACCCAGTTGGGTGGAATCCATCTCTTCACCCTCTCCCTCATGGCAGCAGCTTGACGTGCGTACACGCGTCAATGATGTCACTGATGTGTGGCTCGCTTTTGCTGCTCTTAGCCTTGCACAGTTGCACTGAACTGAAGACATTCTTTCTATTACTGTAAAGTGTGAAGCTTCCTGCTGGCACAGCCAGGTACAGATTTGGGGGCCATGTGTTTGTTGTTGCTGCTGGGTAAAGATTGGGGGCAACATGATGGCTGCAGGAGGGCTGTATGATGAATGGCTGCTGAGCTTGCTGGTACAGGTATAGGTAGTAGTAATATAAATGAAAAAATGTTGTACACTTTCTTGCTCTCTTTATTTAAAAACCATCATGCTAAGGAGGGAAATGGTAATGCAGGAAGCTCTTGTCTAGGGTGCCGAACTACCTTTGCCCAGCACTGGCAAGGATGTCACTCATATGTGAAAAGTTGTCATATTAAGACATACCCATAAATCCATATGCCTCCTCCTCCCCTGTGTTTAATACAGTACCCCAGCATATGATTTAACACCTTAGGGGCCACTAACAATAATTTTCAAATGCTAACAAACCCCCAGAACGAATACCAAAGTATGACACACACAGGGAGCATAGGGCAGACAGAGTATGGCACACACAGGGAGCATAGGGAAGGCAGAACAGAGCAGAAGACAGAAATCAGGACCAGTCTAATATGTACTACATACAGTGACACAGTGCTGGTGCCCCATTAGAATTTTGATTTAGGTGTGAACAATGTGGGCAGTTTCAGTCTGGGTCTCAGGTGTGAACAATAGTACAGGCTTTAGAGGTGTGAACAATAGAGGTGTGACAAGTGTGAACAATACAGGGGGATCACAGATGTGAACAATACAGGGGATTACAGTGTGAATTTGAGGTTTAAACAATGCAGCGGCCATTCAATCTCTGTCGTGATACTTTTTAAATCTAACATATGGTAAGCAGACACAGCAGGCAGACTTTGATGCGGGCCGCGGGCCGCCAGTTGGACAGCCCTGGTGTATTGAATAGTAAATCAATGAACTGTTACAACAATTAAACAATTACAATTAGACTAAAACAATACGCACAGTATTTACAATTACAAATTTAATATAAGTCTACAATGGAATAGAGGTCAGCTTCATTGTGGCTTCCCTCTGCAGTCCTCACATGCTGTCTTGCTTCTCCGTATCTTCTCCGGGCTCCTCTCTTCTTCAGATCCTCCCACTACTGTCCAGAGTTTTTTATCCTGGTTTGTGACACCTGCCCCCACAGCTAACCTCACCTCTCAACTCACCAGATGCCGAGATAAACACCCCAACTTGCCCACATCCTACTGATTAAGTTTTTTTTTCATACAAAATCGGTTTTATAGCTTCTGTAGAAACCAGCTACAATTCCAAGACAACACTTTGATATAGAAATTTGGGTAAGGGTGTGACGTGGAATGTAAGCTACCTGGAAGGCTGACAATGTATAACACAAAAATATGCACAAGGCCACAAACAAATACATATGTAAAAACATAATGGCATACCCAAAATGGCTAAAAAAATTTCTTACACAGTTAAATCATGATTTGTTAGATATTTTTGCTTGAAACAGTATTATTGTTTAATAAAGTTACAAAGAACAAAATTACATTTATAATTTGAATTATTGACTTGTTTGTTATCATTTAAGTGGTGTCAAAAAAGGGTATTAATAATAATATTGAAATCAGTTTGTGTCATGTTTCATTTGTTTAAAACATAATGAATGAGGCTTTTAAAGCCTGTTGTACAGATGGACATAAATGGTGTGTTATCGCTTGCTGATTTGGTTTGTGGGTTGATCCAAAACCCACTGTGTCCCGCGGGTTGAACACCTGTTGTGTGGGTTTGGGTTGAAATTTGGCAAGCCATTACCGGTTAGGTTTGGGTGTGGGTCAGACAGGGAAAGTACATTCCTTCAGGGCTCCTGGTTGCAGTACCTGGCCTCTGGATGCTCTCCAGCTTGTTACGCCGCCTGAGGCAGCGTTCGAAATGCAGCCCCGCCCATCACGCTTACCTTGAAATCACCGACGGGGGTCCGGAGGGGGCACATCGCTAGCGCAGAGAGGGGAAAATTGCTCTCTCTGCACTAGAAAAGCCAACTTTCCCGTTTAAAAAATGGAAATTCGGCTCTTAAAGTTACCACGAGTGGCATTTTTGTTGCCCCTGGCAAGTTGAGGCGAGTGCCTCAACTTGGAGCGCCCTTGGCAGAGGCGTGCACAGGGCAACATGACACGGTTACGAGTCTCGTGTGGGTTTTACAATAGCAACATTTTGCAGGTTACGGCCAGTGTGAGTTGAGTTTTTCCCTGACAGCACATTACTACTAAACATTGCTTGTGTCCCAACACGGTTGCCTGCAATAGGAGCTCACTCCCAATGCATGTGGCATAGCCTTATTAAGCATATTATTATAATATAATAATATAATAAATTATATTATAATTTTTAGTTTTTGCCCACTGGTGGTTCGCACTGGAGAAGGACAACTTGAAAAAGAGCTGTGCGAGGCTCGAAACATTGCTATGCTGCCCTGCTGTTGGTAAATAAAGGCAATTTTTTAACTTTATCCTGGAGTGCTGCCCATTTCGTCTCTGAAGGACAACTTGGCAACTAGGCTGGAGGCTGCAGCTCTACATGCCTCCATAGTTAGGACTTAAAAAAATCACTGTTGTGGTTCTATACGCTGCTGTGGCAAGCCAACCATGATCCATTGGCTAAGATTAAAGGGAAGTGATAGAGTGAAACATCAGACCTGGAGGATGAAATGTGGGTAGATGCCTTAAAGCAAGTCCCAGATATTACAATGTCAGTCAGGGACAAGCTCATCCAAATTAAATTAATTAACGGGCCTTCCTAACACCTCACAGGTTGGCCACACTGTACCCCCAAGTAGCAGATACATTCCCCAAATACAACCTAGCGGTGGGCACTTTTTTGTCACGTCTTTTGGGACCAAAATTTTGGTCAGAGGACTTGGGTCTCTCGTCATACCTCCAGCTATTGTTCTATGTAAAGAAAGCCATACTGTTGACATGGAAATCCACATCTGCTCCAGCATTCACCCTCTGGAAAAAACTAATTCATGATGTGTTACAAAAACTGGTATACTTGTCAAGAGGATGCCCAGCTAAGCTTAGCTCAATGCAATTTAGGACACTTCATTTGGCTGAATGCTCTGTATAAATAGATGTGACTTGCAAAAGCCTACTTAGCTTTACTTTCTCTCTCTTCTATTCTTCTCTTCCCTCTCACCTAACTTGTTTTTTGTTGTAACTGTTAAAGCATTAAATTAAAAAAAAAGAAGAGCATACTTTTTTGCACAAAATGGTATTGTTTACTCAAGCCACTAACCTGCACCTCTGGTAGGGGAAAACTTTTCCACCAAAAGATGTCTTTTAATTTCTATTTCGGCTCCTTGGTCAGGGAGCTTACCATCTGTGTTCTTGTTGTACTACTATGCAATTTTGCACTGCTATGCAAGAATAATAGAAAATAATGTTGGACCTCTGGATTTTTATATATGAAAAATATCTAGTTCATAAATGAATGGGTTAGGAGTTAGGAAGGAGGAGCTAAGATGTCATGAAGTTCTGAAACGCCTCTGCTGTTTTGAATGATATTATGTTATAATAGGCTTTGCTTGTATGCACCTAATAACTGTTTTATATGTGAAACTGCTAAATATTGTATGTTTATATTAAATTATGTTCAGGGCCTAGCAGAGATGCACCCATATAATAGACAGACTTCACTAGTATAAAAATAGATTGTTATATGATTACATACATGTTACTGTAAGAGGGTCATACACCATAACTCTCTTCAGACAACTGTTTAATGTCATTGTGGCAATTAAGAAGCCTAAGTGATGCTTGGAGGTACTGTATCTGAGGAAGGCTGTATCAATCAGCTGTGATAGACATCAGCTTCCGTACAACACATCAATAAGCCTCTAAAGACTGAGCGACAGCAATACTTCCCTCATTTGGATTACTGTTACACTGTTAAGGCAAATATTTTTCTGACGAGTGCAATGAGTGAACACATACAGCCTGCTTAGTTTTGGAATTGTTTGGGAACCACCATGCTTTTATGCAAAGGAGCATACCCATATTGTAAACTATCTGTAATGGAGGTAGCCACATATATGTAATAAACATACATGAAATCAGCACTGCAGATTTTTTTTTATGTTCCAATAAATTCAAATTATATAGCACAATTCCTTATGCGGTAAATAATATTTATAGTCAGTGAGAACATAATAGTTCACCATTAATAAAGGAGAAGGAAAGGTAAAATATAAATAAAGTTGTGTAGATTGGCCATACAGTGGAGAGATACTTACTAGAATCATTTGCATATAATAAAAAAGCCATCCCTCTCCGTAGCCTAATCGTCTCTAATAGGGCTCGCACATGTGCAGTATAATTTTTGTAAGCCCTGCGCATGTGTACAGTAACCGTTACTTCCCCATACGATCGTCAAAAATTAGGTCAGGTGGTACAATGCTACGTCATCCTTCTCCTCCCTTCACGCTGCAACACCAATAGGAATGGTCGCTATGCGTTGCTATAGCAATGCAATAGTTCCTTGTCATATCTGGTGCTTTCTATGGACAGAACCCTTTTATATTTCTCTGGGACAGTAGCGTTTGGCGTCTTTTACTTATCAATAATCATTCAGTCTATCTGAGGTCTGTATTTCGATCAGTCTGTCTGAGGTCTGTTTTTACATTGGTATGGAGAGATACGCAGCAGAGAGTTTGTGACGCGCTGTATGTGTGACGTGAGAGGTCATGGGGGAGGAATCAATTTAGCGCATGTGCAGTTCCAACAGCCAGACACAGGACGTGACGCGCAACTGGATAAAATGGCGGCCACAAAGACCGTAAAGTGTGAAAACTCAAAGGCACGGTATCAGTGAGGGAGACGGAATTGGGCTGCGGAAATGATGCGGTTCAAGAGGGGTGCGCCCAAGCAACGATTATAAGTAGGTATTAAAAATTACTTTTCATTCTCCTTTAAATGGTGGTATTATAAAAATGAGTTATGCTTTTCCAACCTTTAACATAATCCCCCAAGAGTGTTCTCTCTGCCTCTTAGCTATGTTACCAGCTGAGCTGCCTTAGATTAGTTTTAGCTGCCAAGATAACAACATGAACAACCTTACTATTTTATATTTTGTAGTTTTGCCTTTTCAAGCATTACCGGTACTTGGAATCTTAGGGGCAAATTCACAACGTTTTGAAAATGCGCCAGCGACACCTTCACCAGACGAAGTTTCGCAAGGGTGCCGCTAATTCACAATAATCCGAAATTGCACTCAGGGAAGCGAAAGGTAGCGAAGTTTCGCTAGCGATGCCTAATTTGCATATGGCGCCAAGTTAAAGTACAATGAACGTATATGTAGCAGCAAATACATTACACTACAAGCCTGGGAAAGCTTCATAAAATAAAATAGAGTTGTTATTTTGCCCTATACATGTGCCATATGTTAGGAAATGTAGGGGGAAAAGAGGGTACCCCCAAAAAAATGTACAATCTTTTTCAGCCTATCACCCATAAAAAAGTAAAAGAAGCCAGCGTTTCAACTTTTTTTTTGAAGCAAGCCCTATCTACTCTATTGCACTTTGCCTGGTCTGAGGTGGTGAAGACAAGTCTGGCGCAAGAGGTAACCTTCAGTAAAATGTGCAAATCAGAGAATTAGCGTAGTTACATCCCTTCGCTAGCGAATTTACGCCAGCACCCGTTAGTAAACTGACGTCACGCTGGCGAATTTGGGCTAGCCGCTTCGCGCTTTAGTGAATTTGCCCCTTAGTGCTCAAGATTTTTTTTGAGGCCCTGTGCCAAATGTGATTTAATGAATTGAGGTACAAGAGAAAAACGTAGAACTTTTTTAGAATCATAGAATGATATATATGATATATATATCAAGATATATATGATAAATGTGAGGGTACCCCTTAGGTATTGAAACTCAATGAAATTGTAAATTGTAGTCTTTCCAATGGGAGTAGTTTTTCCTGAATCACCGTATGAAGGTATTCCGTCTGCATCAAAAGTAGACTGGTCTACAAAACTAACACAAGTCAGTGTCAGTTTTAATAACAGAAATAAATAATCTGTATATTGGTGTGAGCCGTATTGACCTCTAAAAATTACATTTGTCTTGGCACTATGTATTCTTATTGCAGCATATGTATTCTGAATTAATGTTTATATTTAAATTGCAGTGACAAAGGCTTTTTATTCAAGTCCACTGAGATTCATTTTCCAGCCTACCATTAAGTGCACTATGTACACGTACATGCTGTTTTAGCATTTATTTCAATAGCGTTTGCTTGTTGTTGTTCAGTGACACAGTCACGGCTTGCTTCTTAATTTCACTGATAAGCTTGTGTTAAAGTTTTTTAGAAATCTAATGAAGTGAGAAAAAACAGGCAAAGCTGAAGGTGCATCAAAATTGTTGTTTTGATGTAAAAAACAAAACAAAAAACAACACACATTTCTGCTAAAGTTTTCAAAACAGGTGCACAGGCCCAGATTTGTGGCAAGGCCACAAAGGCCCAGGCCTAAGGTGGTGAAATTTTAGGGGTGGCATGCCCGCCCCATAGTGAACTACATTGGGAACTCTGAGGGGCAAATTCACTAAGAATCGAAGTTGCGCCAGGCGCAACTTCGCTGCTCTTCGCCGCACTTCGCCAGGCGAATTTGCGCCAGCGCTCCGCTGGGAATCCGCAAGAGTAGGGTGGGACAGATTCCCAAATCCGTAGGCCTGGTTTTCAAGAGGCCCTAGGCCTATTTAGTACACCTGATGCCGAGCAGCAGTGCTGAATGTGTGTGAGACAAACTGCTGGTGTTCTCAGCTTTAGGAGAGAAAGCAAAGCATTTGTTTTGTGTTAACCAGAAGGTTGGATTTTTCTGTTAAACTGCTGTTTTTCGGTCACCTTCCCCCTGCGAGGGGAAATTTCTGCAGCCGCTGGAAAATAAACGCGGGCAGGAAGCCCTTAAACCGATCCTGGTGTGTGTAGTCGCCTCATTTGCAGCCTACCAGCGAGTGAACCCCCA
The DNA here is from genome assembly GCF_017654675.1 of Xenopus laevis. Taxonomy (NCBI): domain Eukaryota; kingdom Metazoa; phylum Chordata; class Amphibia; order Anura; family Pipidae; genus Xenopus; species Xenopus laevis. Next base: position 91,375,680 of record NC_054379.1, read on the forward strand.
CAATATATACACATATATGGGGCCTCATCTACCAACTTGTTAAGTGTGCATTTCTCCCTTAATTCAAGTCTTATTGCACCAGCCACAAATCCACACAAAATATTTTTACATGCCAATTTATTTTAATAAGTGTTGTGCAACTAGACTTGTTGCAGCTTTCACATAATGGGAGTTAAGTGGGTGGGTCACAGGTATATACTTGAAAATGCCCCTCAATTGAATGCTATTTTATCAAAATGCACAAATAAGGACCTGTACCTTACACTTGATCATTTCAGGGCTTTCTTATACCTTGGTGTGATGCAGCCCATTCACATTTATAAGCACAATGGTCACTAGGTGCAAGAAAACAAAGGCACATACATAATAATAGTATATTGGTGACATTCTACAGAGAAAATGTTATGAAATGAAGATTATATTTTAGGGATATATTCTATTCTATTACATAATCGATTTTGTACATAAACTGAGGAGTACATAAATAGAAACCCATTTAAAAGGGGTAATGTAATAAAAAGTGCACATTTTGCACCAAACCTTTCCTGTGTTGTCACTTCTGGGTTTCATCTTGTGGAAACATTTTGCCTCATCCTCCACATTTTGCTTTAACCAACTAATGTACAGTGGGAAATGGCAATAAGGACAAGGAATATTTAACCGTTATTATAGTATATATGTGCTTTCAACAACAAGCAACAACAGATTTATTATTAGGCTAGATATTTATTGTTGAAAGTATCTTGTATTGTCCTCTGGCCCCACCGTTCAACTTTCAGTCAATCCTTCAAGTCACTGATTGTTTACTAAGGTAACTACCAGGGCAGCCATCAGGGGGGGACAGGGGGGGAGAGTTGTAGGGGGCCCCGAGGGTAAGGGGGGCACTTACTTGATTAACTGGGTCCCCCATCTTTCTGAGAGCTGCTGACTTTGGGAAGGCATGGATGTTTAAGGGGCCCTGGCCACCAATTTTCTTATAATGTGAGGGGGGCGCCCTGGCAACCAATTTTGGCCACCAATTTTTTTTTCTCATGTGGGGTCCTAGCCACCAATATTTTTTAATGGGGGGGCCCTGGCCACAAATGTTTTTTTATGGGGGGCCCTAACCACCAATATCTTTTTATTTTTTATTAACATGTGGGAACCCTAGCTTATACCTTTGTGATAACTTTGTGATTGAATTCACTGAGGGTTGGCTTACATATTGGGTGAACTCTTTCACCACAAAATATGGGTCAGGATAGGGCCATAAAATAGAATTTGCTGTGGTGCCCAAACAACGTCTAGTCCCACACATGTGTGGCAATTTTGTGTGCAGTGCAAATATTAAGAAAGGTTTCCTACACTTCCCTCATCAGTGGAAAGATTCACATCAAATGGCAGCTCGTGATTATTTGCCAATTCAGGCATGCCTACACATAAAACAAGTTATTTTGGCATGATCTATTTTATTACTGGAACCATGTTCGATCCACCACCTCACAATGAAAAAAACGATTATAATCTTTGTCACATTATCCCATGTATCACTAAAACAATGTCCCCTTTTCTTTTTAACAATTTTAAATAATCCTTCAGGTATTATGAAAATGAATGAGATATTAGCTAAAACATTATCACAGTGGAGCATGTAATAGTTTAGTAACACCAAAAAGTGTTTTAAATGAATGATAATATAATGTACTGTTGCCTTGGACTGGTAAAACTGGTGCATTTGCTTCAGAAAGACTACTTAGTTTATATAATATAAACAAGCTACTGGGTAGCCATGGGGAAGAATCCCATTTACTTCCCTTTTCTCCTTTTTCAGCTTTCAATGGCTGCCCCCATGGCTACACAGCAGTTTTTTATAAACAATCGTAGAGTTTCTGAAGCAAATTCACCAGTTTTACCAGTGCAGGACAACAGTATGTTATATTGATATTCCTTTAAACACTTTAATTTTTTGTTTTACTGTTCCTTTAAGCACGTTACTAAACATTGTGTGAGGTTTGGCATAAACATAAATATTTGGTATAAATAAACATGTATTCATTAATGGAAAAATATAGTTAGAAAACTCATTCAGACAGTATTCAGGATCAAATCCATCAAGAGAAATTCCTTGTAAATATACTGTATACTGTTATGTTACTCTTGAGCTGATGTCCGGGAGAGAAATTTTAAAACAATGGGTTTCTTTGGCTGTAATACGCCTATGGTGCTGTACTCCATGGGAATCTGAAGAAAAAAGGGAAATGTTAGAATTAGCTTATATATTGTCCTTATCTAAACAAAAAAATGCTTTATGGCTGATTCTGATGAACCTTTTATGTTATAGGTTATGTCCACTAAAACGCAAGACTTTACCTTTTGTGCTTCCTGCTCACTGTGCTTCATACTCTTTGACTCGTCCACAACAAGAGCTTTGGTTTTATTGCCATTAGTTTTAGTGCCCTCTCTGAAGCATAAGTGATGTCTTTATACTAATAGCTGTGCAGCACCTCCACCTCACTATGGACCAGAGTCAATTCAGTGAGAAAAAGTTCTCATGGTTTATCACGTGAAAAGTGATGGAGGAGATACAATTAGAGGACAAAAAAACTTTTCTCCAAATTCATTTCCAGTTTTTTCCCATAGACTTCACTAGAGTTTTCACGTAAGAAACCTTGAGATAAGTTTTCTGAATTGAAATTGCATCTCAAATTGAATCTCATCTTTGACTTTTTACATGATAAACCCTCTTCTCACAGAATCAAATCTGGCCCTTTGGCTAGTGTATAAATTGCCTGTGTAGCAGAAACAGTTCTACAGTTTTATAATGATTTGTTGTGGTTTACATACAATCAATGAATTGTATGTATGATTGTCTGCAAAACGTGTCTCTGGCTTTATCATTCTTGAAAGCTTGAGTTATTCTATACTAGGAATCCTATCTATAAATCATAACAGTAAAGCTCTTTTGCTAGACAGATAATAAAATAACATTAAGGAAGTGTCTCATGGAATAAAAAACACTGACAATAACCTTCTAAAAAATAAAACCGCATAACATTTTCCATGCCTACATTACTATATGTTAGTTTAATTTTCTCAGCCACAAAGAAAAAAATTGATCACGCTAGCCCTGTAATAAAGTTTTTCTGTCTAATGGCACGTTGAATGCTCTCTTACCAGAGTTTCTGCACAAGGCCGGACACTGAAGTTCTGTAACATGCTGACAATGGCCACTTTCATGCTCAGGAGAGCAAATCTCATTCCAATGCAATTCCTGGGACCATCTCCAAAAGGCAGAAAGGTAAATGGAGTATGGGTTTCCCTGTTTTCTTTACTGAACCTGGCAAACATGAGAACATTCAGAAGAAAAATTAGTAGGGAAGTCACTACCCACTGAGCTGTTAGGCTAAAGTCAATGTTAAGTGAGTATGTCTTTTAATCTTAATAAAATTTTTTTTATCTTATTATTTAATAGTGCAACCTTTGTTCTGTTAGTCCTTCCATAGGCTTAGGGCAATGGCACATGAGGGGAGTTTAGGTGTTTTGCTCACCACATTTTCTCATGTCAAAAATATTTTTTTTATTATGTCCTCCTCTACACAAATTCCTGTTTAATGTTGTACCCTGTTTTCTTTATTTGATCACTTATTGGACCCAGGTGATATAGAAATGATTGGAAGAGTTCCCCTCTAATATATATTCAAGGAATTAGTGTAACCGAGGAAGAGTCTGAGGCTAAGCAAATGTGTACTCTGTCTGGAGGGAGACTGGAAAGATGGTAGGTTGTGCTGAATGCTCAGATGACATCGTTTAGAAGATTGTTTAATCAACCAGAATTTTCTATATGAGTATTAGTTCTGAATATTTACATCCCTTTATGATTATGAGCAAAGTCATTTTGATGTACCTTTCAGGGCGGAACTCTTCAGGCTCTGGCCAGTAATCAGGGTCCCGCTGTAGCACATATGCTGGGATCATTGTGACTGTCCCCTTGGGGATGCTAACACCATTAATCTCAATATTCTGCTTTGAGACTCTTTCTAGCCGTCCTGCAGGGGGATACAACCTGAGGGTCTCCTGAATGACCATATCAAGATATTCCATCTGCATCAGAATGTCATAAGTAGGACTGGCCTATGAAAAAACACAACTTATTAAAAGGAAGTAACTTTATTTATATATACAGTTCAAAGTTTATACAAAATAAAGCAATAGAATAGGAAAGATGCACAGAGTGTTAACAGCAACACAAAGAAAGTTCTATATATTTGCCCAGGAACTTGTAAAATAATATGAGCTACCAAAGCAGTCCCTTTCAGATACAATGCATGCTGTGCAAGAACTTCCTAACAATTTATTATGTGCTACACTGGACTCTGAACAACATTATTCACTACATATATAATATAGCAGCAATAGTGCCTTACCTTGTCAGGGAGAAATGAATCTATCTCCTCATGCAATCTCTGCTGGACATCAGGGTGGGTGGCAAGACAATAAAACAGATAAGACAGTGCTGTACTTGTTGTTTCATATCCAGCAAATATAAATATAATGGACTGAGCCATTATTTCTACATCTGTCAGAGCTATGATGAAAAAATATAGTGACATATTAATAAAGGTAACTATGGAATACAGCAGAACCTAACTTTCATTTCTATAAATTAAAAGTTCATCATAGATAAAACATCCATATGTGAAAGAACTTATAAAATTATATTCCGTTGGTACTATACTCCAACACGCATTAGCAAATTAAGTGGCATCCCAGGTAATTCAAACTGCTTTAGAGGGTGTGGAGACAGGGGATCTTCTTGCACACCTGGTGGACTTGTACAATAGCTCAAGCATTCTGGAAAATAGTAGCGACCCTGCTCTCTGAAGTTTTGCATTGCACTATACAAGCGACACCACACACATTCTTGTTAGGAATGAAGATCAGAGCCATGCACTCAACAATCTCGCAAATTAGCCAATCACATTCTCACAGCAGCAAGGTCTCTATTAGCAGCGAATTGGAAACAGCCAAACATTCCAGGGGCGACAAGCATTGATATCAAAGATAAACTGTATCAGAGCAATGGAATCCATAAGAAACAGTCTTCAAGACAGAAACCACGAGGGGAGCTGGAGTGGCATCCATGGCCCAGTACCTGGATAACCTGCAGGCTAGAGGTACCACTTGTTGAGTGCAAGATGTTTCTACCTTTTATTTAGCTAGAACCTGATAACTTTCTCTCTTTCTTTCTTTCTTCCTTTCCTTTCTTTCTCTCCGATTCTCCCCCCCCCCCCAAAATAAACAGAGACACAAAGTATGCTGAATCAGGAGAATTGGGACAAGAGGAGACTCACTCTATCATAGATGGATAATAATGTGTGAATAATATGTCATGATACTGACTAATGATGCAATCAGACTACAGTTATGTATGTTATGCCTAGCACGTTAATCCTTTGTTGCATTTGTTGACAATATTCTTTTCTCTGGCAATTGAAAATGAATACAATTTTAAATGAAAAAAAAAATTCATCATAGATACAGACTGGTAACAAAGAGGCAGGGCAGACAATTACTTTCAGATTCCATTCAGCACTTCCTAGACGTCACTGCTCTCCACCCATTCCCCGTTTCTCTTTACCATTTAATTGTGTAGCCAGTGCTTGGGGATGGACATCGGGTCCCCCATTCTGGTGCACAAACAAGATTCTGAGATGATGCAAGGCTTGTCCTAATAACAGTGTCCACAAAATGGCTCCTGTCTGCTTGCTATAACTATGAATTCCAAGACTGATGGAAACTTGATTCAAATAATTTATATAGTTTAATTAAAGTTCATTTTGCTTGACTAATGTTATAAAATATAATTTTGAATATTTTTTTGTGTGACGGTCCCCTTTAAACAATTAGGGGCAGATTTATCAAGGGTCGAATTTCGAAGTGTAAAATACTTCGAAATTCGACCATCAAATTAAAATACTTTAAATTCGAATATCAAAGTCAAAGTATTTTTCAGAGAACGATCGAAGTAAAATCATTCGATCGAACGATTAAATAGTTCGAATCGAACGATTTTAGCGTATGATCGATAGATTTTACTTCGATGAGTAAAGACTTAGAAAATGGTTGTAGAAGGTCCCCATAGGCTAACATAGCACTTCAGCAGGTTTAATTTGGTGAAGTATTGAAGTCAAAGTCTTTAAAAAAGACAGTACTTCGATTATCGAATGGTCGAATATTCAAATTATTATTACTTCGAATCTAATTCGAAGTAAATTCGAAGTCATAGTATCCTATTCGATGGTCGAAGTATCCAAAAAATTACTTAGACAATCATTTTATATATTGATTTTTTTAACCCCGAAAATTCCCTCGAATTCACTTCGACCCTTGATAAATCTGCCCCTAAAAGTTGCTAGTTTAATTCTAACTGCTTTACCCTGCTATTGCGATTTTTAAATAGGAAGTGATATTAAATTATTATATGTGAATAAAAATAAATTCTTACTCACGTTTTTATAATTTTCATAGTCACATTTACTTGAATTAGCGGAGTGTCAGTATATCAAAGTTTGAAGCACACACTGTAAATAGTGATATTTCTACTATTTGAATCCTAGTTTCCCTTTGTGGTCCAAAATGTTGCCTGGGTGCCATTTACTTCACTAAAAAGGATACTGTATTAATATATAAAATGATTGTCATACAAGTCACCCTGTTATATATCCAAAAATGTCTAGGAAAGCAAAAAACTGTTCAAAACTACAGATGAGCAAATCTTGACTTTCAGAGCAGGAGAGAAGTGCCACATCTTGGGACACAATAGCATAAGTGTTGCACAGAGCTCCTGTGCCATTTCCTATGTGCAACAGCCTTGAAGCTTTGAAACGAAATTTCTCCACCAATGTAAAACATAAAAATCAAATGCTATTTCAGCAGAACTTTCTGGAAGATATAATTGCATTCATTTTTCAATACCTTTGTGCTGATTGCCTGAATCATTTCCTTCTGTTACACTAGAATCCACCATAAGCTGAAGGAAATCCACACGTCCCTGTTGATAAACAAATGAACAATAACATTAAAGGAACAGTAAAATAAAAAAAAAATTAATAATGTAGCGTTGCCCTGCACTGGTAAAACTGATGTGTTTGCTGTAGAACACTACTATAGTTTATATAAATAAGCTGCTGTGTAGCAAAGGGGGCTGCCATTCAAAGGAGAAAAGGCTCAGGTTACACAGCAGACAGCAGATAAGCTCAAGCAAAAAACAAAATGGTGTTATCTGTTATCCACTATTTAATCTGTGCCATATATCCGTTTTTCAATGTCCGCCATTTCTACACAAGCAGCTTGTTTATATGAACTATAGTAGTAATTGCGACAAAACAGATCAGTTTTACCAGTGCAGGGCAACAGTACGAGACATTTTCATTACTTTAAAACACTTTAATTTTTTGGTGTTACTGTTCCTTTAAGCTTCCTACCATTTGAAAAAATGATAACTCCATATAATATGTGGCCAGTATAATAGACTTTATTTAAAGCAGAATATGTTTTAGATTTTTAAGTAGAACAGGAAGGCATTCATTTTCCCCAGTCCTTGGTAGTTAGAAGCAGTGTCATAATATTTAGTAAACAAGTCAATAGTCTTAAAATTATTGTGATGGTGCCTTCTTATTAATGATACTATACTTTTAAAAAACATACTGGCACTCATTAACCCTTTAAATGGCACAGCACATAGATCCTATGTTACACTGCACTTCAGAGAGCAAAGAAAAGACAGTTGTCCCCCGATGTGCCCCCAAAAAACAAGCATTCTGGATGTGGAAATGGTGGAAATGTCCATTGGGTAGTGTCATCTTCAAATATAATACAAGGCAGCACTTGCACACCCTGGCCTTCTGTAATGGATGCCTGGTGCACAGTGATAGAGGGATCGCCACCCTCCAAAATGGAATTCCAAAAAAGATTCACTGGTACTCCAAAGCTGGTGCAAGCAGGGACAACCCTTGCATGTTTATTAGCAGAAACAGCAATGTTTCGGGGATATACCCCTATCCCCGAAATGTTGCTGTTTCTGCTAATAAACACACAAGGGTTGTCTCTGCTTGCACCAGCCTTGGAGTGCCAGTGAATCTTTTTTGGAATCTTCAAAAATTAGTAATGTTCATGCACTTCAGTCCCTATAAGTGTGGCTTTTTTTTGTTAAATTGTGAGGGGAAAACCCACACAGACACAAGGAGAAACGCTCTTTGCAGAAAGTGCCCCTGCTGGAATTCAACCCATGATCCCAGCAGTGCTAACCATTGCAACACTTACACATATACTGTTTTAAGAGAAAGGTGGTTTGCACACTCAAAGGACACACACATATACACACACACACACATTCAACACACAATTTGAAGTGTACACCTACATACACAGTAAAAACCCATTGTGTGTTTTTTTGCGTTTGCATTTTTAGTGATTTTATTGCATTTGTATTGCATATATAGTTTTTGATCCTTTGCATTCAGAGTATGAAACTGTTTAGAAGACCCCTGGAATATATATTTAATATGTTGTATGTTGGTACTTTAGGATATGTGGGACATATGATTTCAGAATATTTAGAAATTGTTTTAAACTCTGCTAAATGTAGCAAAGCATAGCAGCTTGGTATTTCAACCCATTTTGTATTAGTAAGAATGTGTATCTTGCTGAAATATATGAGTGGTCATTTTATGATTCCGGGGTAAGAGCTGGGCCAAGCTTACCAAAAGCCCTAGGCAAGCTGGCCGGCCACCATGCCCCCCCAGAGGCACAGGGCTGAGCGGCTGAGGGGAGGACAGGGGAGAGCAGCAGAGGGAGTGACAGAGGGAAGGGGAGGCAGGGGAGAGTGACAGGGGGGAGGGAAGGGGAGGGAGAATGACAGAGGGGAGTGACTATGGGTAGGCAGAAGACCTATTAAAGAAATTGTTCAGGTACTGGGTAAATAGATAGGCTGTACAAAATAAAAAATGATTTCAATATAGTTAGTTAGCCAAAAATGTAATGTATAAAGGCTGAAGTGACTGGATGTCTAAGATAATAGCCAGAACACTACTTCCTGCTTTTCAGATCTCTTGGTTTTCCGGCGCTCCGAAATGGCTATTTGTACAATGCTCTACGCAGTAGGCAAAGTGCAAAAAATGGCTAATTGCAGGTTTTCACACTGCGTAAGGTATTTTAAATGAGCCCTATGGTTTCCTTGGATAAACCTGCTGTACTTTGAAAATCTGGTAATGTATTTATGAGTCGCGTCATATTTTAGTTGTATTTTCCTCATAACATAGCCTTATACATCCTTGTTTTATAAACATAATTTTTTTAGGTATTAGAGCCCAATATCTTAATACAAAAGTAGAATTACACAAAAATCTAGGCAAATTTGAATGCTTAGGTTGTCCTGCAAAAAAAAAAATATAGTGTTTTCTTAGACAAACTATAAATGTGTTAGCTTTAGCATGGAATGCAAATAAAACACAATATTCTGTTGGCACTTAATGAGTTTTAGGACACATATATGTAAATATATATAGAGAGAGAGATTTTTTTGGAAACACATTCTTATATATATGGTTTCAGTTTGCTCTCACCGTGTGATCTCCTTTTTTTCTCTTCTCCCTGAAGCTTGTGACAGCATTCGTAAAAAACTGAGTAAAATTTTTTGGAAAAAAGTTTATATTTAGACCCTCAAAAATGGGTCTAAGGAATGGAAAAACCACTGTAAAGAAAATAAAAAACATTTTTCATACACTTATTTATTAGGACAGTAACTGAACAAAGAAGGCAAAAGTGTGAATTATCCCAGATTTGGCCAAATCCACGCTATTTTTAGTATAAATCCAGACCCTATATAATTGAAAAAATTGCAGCACAACTTGTGTATCTGGTATTTCTGTCAGCTGGACAGCAATTTCCGCTCAGCACAAGAGTTCGGATTCGGTTCAGTATTTACCCAAATCCGTACCCTGGGATTCAGCCAAACCCTGAAAAGCAGTCCTAGTGTGTAAGACTGGCCAGGATGTGAAAAGTATTACTGGAATCAGAGACTGTCAGCTATAAAAATGGTCAGTTGAACATTGGAATGTCGGAATATCAAAATGATTAGTCAAAAGCAGCTGGGCTTCTTAATAAAAGTAGTAGGGAATTCCCTTAAACTATTAGGGCTATGTCACAAAGCAACTATCTTCAAGTACACTATGTTTATATGCCTCATGTACCAGCAATATAGGCATAATACATTTATTTTAAATGAATACACACATGCTGGTGTTTTTTTGGCAGATATCTGCATGTAAAATGTGTGTGTTTTACAAGTATATTACAATGTTCCCTATAGCTATTCTCATATGGGATTTGTATGCCACATTGGAACTGCAGTGTAAAAACACCCCATTTGACAAATCCCTTAGGTTAATGTCAGACATGGTGATTTCTTGGCCTGCGGTAAATACAGTAGCAAGCTGAGAATCAGCCCCTACACTGGCAGCAGCCTTCTTCATTGCCTGTACCCAGGAACCACTGCATCATCCCAGGTGCAAATTGAATTACTTTAATACACTTTCTCTTTGGTGTTGCTGTTCATTTAAGGGTTTAACATTCTGGGGAATTGCCTTGCATACAGTAGAACTGGAGAAGACACTCAAATGAGTATAGGAATTTTTCTAAGATTTCTCAAAAATTAAGTTGCTTTATTACTAGATACTGTAGGGGTAATGTTCTTTCACCTTGGGGCACAAGTGCCCTGGGATTGCTGGTCTTTGCATTGAGCACTGGATTTAAAAAAAACCCTAATTTGTGCATCTGAATGTCGAACAAGCTAGGGGGTGGGCGAGGGTCACCTATGTGCCTCCCCATGCAGCCTCCCTGACTAGGGCCTTTTCTGTACTTTGCACACTGTGAGGGCCATTGTAAATGACCCCTTATATAGCATATCCATTACAAATTAAAACCATACACACTGGAGATGAATACTTTAGGAAAGCAAAGTTGCCTAATACTAAACCATGTATAGTTAACTACTACGGTTGCCACGCAGCCGGTATTTGACCAGCCCAGCCAGTAAATCACCATCTAAGGCCAGGGCCGGAACTATCAAGTATATTTCTAACACAGTATACTGTAAATCCCCCCATTACCTGACCTTCTTCGCTGACAGCAAACCCCTTCTACAGGTAGGATCACCTATACCTGTTCCGTGCATATTTCCCCACCCACTCCATCCTGTTCCCTGCCCAGTGACATCATCACCCCACCAACCACGCTCCGACCCAAAGGCCAGTTTTATCCATGTAAAAAGAAGGCAACACTGTTAAACACAGATATGCAATTGATGAAGGATCAAAGAAACATATCTGTCATTTAAAATAATTTACCCACTAAGATGATCAATGGGTTCAGCAAGCCACCTTTCAACAGATTTTTTATATGAACAACGAAAGGATGGGAAGGATTTTTAAGGGAGTCAATATTCACACTGAATGAGGTGCTGGTGATAACATCCATGCTGTATGCGCCAATCACACTAGAAAGTCAAAAAAAATAATTAATGTAAATGTCAGCATCATAATACTATGATGTAAATGCTCAAACATGCATTAAAATTGCCTGGTCTCAAAAGCCAGGGAGTGACATTACCATTTCATAGATTCTGCACAAGTTCTTTGATGAGTCTAAGGGGCAGATGTATTAAGGGTCGAATATCGAGGGTTAATTAACCCTCGATATTCGACTAGGAACTAAAATCGTTCGACTTCGAATATCGAAGTCGAACGATTTAGCGCAAATCCTGCGATCGAACGATCGAAGGATTATTCGTTCGAACGATTCGAAGGATTTTAATACAACGATCGAAGGAATATCCTTCGATCAAAAAATCACAGGCAAGCCTATGGGGACCTTCCCCATAGGCTAACATTGACTTCGGTAGCTTTTAGCTGCCGAAGTAGGGGGTCGAAGTTTTTCTTAAAGAGACAGTACTTCGACTATCGAATGGTCGAATAGTCGAACGATTTTTAGTTCGAATCGTTCGATTCGAAGTCGAAGTAGTAGTCGAAGGTCGAAGTAGCCCATTCGATGGTCGAAGTAGCCCAAAAAACACTTCGAAATTCGAAGTTTTTTAAATTCGAATCCTTCACTCGAGCTTTGTAAATGTGCCCCTAAATGTGTGCTCAGTAAGTAAAATATATAAAAATCCTAAGATTTACCTATACCCTAAGGGGCCAATTTATTAAACCTTGATTTTTTCTGGTCGAGGTTTTTAAGAGGAAAACTCAAATTTTTTGTGGGAAAAAACGAGATTTGTAATACGCCATAGTTGCTAAAAATCTGAATCCGAAAATACTCCATGTCAAAGTCGGGGTTTTCGTCCGGTAATCTAAAAAAGGTCAAGTTTTCACTGCGAAAATTCAATAAAGTCGAGTTTTCAGAGAGTTAATCATACGATACAAATTGACGCTCGATTTTGTTGCAACGTTTTGTGGCTCCGATTTTTATATATATTAAATACATTAGCACCAGGAGAATTTTTTTGTTTCTCACTACTCAAACTGCAGTTTCTTTTAGATATTTAAACATATTCTAAATATACAACTCACTCCTTCATTGTGCATGGCTCATCTTTGTCCACATTATCCTGGATGTTTTTCACAAGGATATCTGAGTAATCTTTCATTATCTGGAACATCTGAAACATCAAATACAGTGGCGTTCATTAAGCATTATTGTCATTATTTGTCCTCTTAAATAAAACCAGCATAAATATTCTGATCTTTACTGAGCATACATGTATAGGATCTATTATCCGTAATGCTCAAGACCTGAGATTTTCTGATAAGTGATCCTTGCGTAATTTGGATCACCATACCTTAAACCCGCCCAAAATTATTTAAACAATAAATAAACCAAATAGGATTGTTTTGAGTGGAATTCTGAGACAATGTGCAGTTATTTTTTTAATTAGTTTTCTTTTTTTTTCATCAGATTTTCAACTTAGAATTTCAGAAACCATCTGGGTTTTAGGGTCCAGTTCACTCTAGCAATCAGAGAGTGGTTTTAAGGACAGAGTGGAAGATAAATAGAAGAAGAAGATCTCAGTATTTTAGTATTTAAAAGTAACAAAAACAATAGAATTGTAGCCTCACAGAGCAATCGTTTTTTGGCTGCCACAGTCAGTAACCCCCATTTGAAAGTTGTAAAGAAGCAGAAATAAATTCTTGAAAAACTATGAAATGTAAAATATAAAAGGTCAGTTGAAAAGCTGCTAGTTTTAGTTTTGCTCACGAGGAAACTTTGGGAGACTTTACACTGCAAATGTTTCACCGCTGGCAATTTTAATGTTAGCCAGTGTGAAATGTTGTCCACATCCTCTGTGCCATTAGGCTAGGGCCAGACGGGGCAGAAATCAGCCTGCCGAAATACACAGGCTGATTTCAGCCACTGACTGTTAGCCAAATCTCCCTGTCTGTTTGTGTCTGGAAACCTTGTGTCTGCTCGGCGCAAGCAGACTTTGGCGAAGAAACACAGGACTTTGGATTTTGAGCCAAAATCTGTCGAGCTGAAGCTGATGTCAGCATGGGGATGCCTCCTCATGCTGACTTCATCAGCTTCAGCTCCTCTGTGTGTGAGTGCACACATGCTGATCAGATTCGAATCTATAGATCAGGGCAGGAAGCAGATCCACTTCTCTCAGCCTTCAAAAATATGCAGGCTCAGCTGTAGCCTTCAGCCTGTGTGTCCATAGCCAAGTATAAAAGGAGACAGAAAGAGATTAAAAAAAACTCTTATCTGCATAAATTGCTGAATATAAATTAAAATGTTTACCTCTTTTAGTTTCCCACTGGTGAATGTAGGTGAGAGCACACTTCGAATCCTTTTCCACTGCTCATCCTCTGCAGCAGTGATGGCAGACTCAAGGGGACCACTCAAACCAAAATTCTGTTAAATATGTTTAATAGTATGTATGTTAATAATTGGCCTTGATCATTTACATAATTCATACGCTTAAAAGACAAATTGCAACTGTAAGGTGCTAGAGCACTAAGGGGCTAATTCCAAAAGCACAAATGTGCAGAGCACCGCACAAGCGACGCACAGCAGCCCTGTCCTTACTGCTTGCCATAGGCAGATGGTAAGTATAGGGCTTCTTTAGGGCCGGCACCCTTTGACAAGAGAGGGGAATGCCTACAAGCTGCCCCCCCACCTCAAACTCAGGTTAGGAGAGCATGGACTCCTAACCTGAGTTTGGAAGAATATGAGTGTACCACCCAAACACATATTCAGTAAATTCTTCCCTTCACACAAAAAAGTGCATGCACATATTCGTTAGATTCTGTTTTCACCAAGTATTTTTAATGCTCCAATAAAATAGATTTTGATTTTAGAACACAATTTATTCCAGTGTCCATTTCTATTTCACAGACATAAAAAGTGGGTTCTCCTGCACATTCAATATGCCTTTAGTAATACACCAGAGTATCATTTTCATAATCATCTTACCCGTCTGTTAGTGAAATTCGTGTAACACTCTTTTACAAGAATAGTTTTAATTATAGCTGGGTCCATGATTGCAAGCACGGGTTGTCTCCCATCATACAGTCTGCAAATATAGAATTAGAACTTGGTCACGACACGTTTACTACTAGTGTTATTACTGTGTTTATCTAACTCTAAAATGCCTTGTTTTGCTAGAAGGATATTTTAATTATAGCAATTTTTTTTTTAAATTCTTTAGATAAAAGATCCCATGCCTGTACTAAGTGTAGTCAGTGAACCTCATTTGAAAGCTGGAAAGAGGCAGAAACAAATAATTTGAAAACTATGAAGTGTAAAAATATAAGTGTAAAATATAAAAGGTCAGTATTTTTATTTACTTAACTTTTTAATAAAGTACATTTTTGTGCATATTTGGTATTCCTGTAAAAAACAAAAAAGGACATTTGTCAGGACTACTAAAAAAACTGCTATTCCATACTGACAAACATTCATGTTGCTTATTTAATGGCATAATGGTTGCAATGTCTGTTCTTGTCCCATCTCAGTGCTTAGCAATCTTCTAACCCTAGTTATCAGGTGACCAGCAAGTTGAATCATGTTTTAAAGTACCCTGGATTAAAGGGGAAATATATATTCTTACAAGTGAGAGTACCTTTCACCTGCAGGCCAGTGGGGACTAAAATTAGGTCATGTTAAATGCTCTCTGGAGTAAGTTTACATGCACTTTATTTTTTGCTGGAAATACATTGCACTTAGACTAATGGACTAATCACCAAAGTGTCCTCATTATTTTCATTTTGACTGAAATCTATACATTCTAGGAAGAAATTTTGCAACCAGCAGAAGATATGTATTCAATAAATAGTATGTTTTGCACTACATAAAATATTAGAATACCAACACTTTTATTTTTGAGCAATACAATTATTGACTGCAGGCACTGATTATTATTGTTACAGTACCATAAATGTATAGAGTTTAGAAATAGTATGATAGGTGCTATATTAAATTATGTTTTTTATTACTTGTTCAGAAAATGTCACTGAACTCATCATGATGCCTTTAGCATTTGTTGTCATATAAATGGTGTAATATAGAAAAAAATGAATCGCAAAGGTACAAAACACAAAAGTTTGCAGCATTGAATTAGCAATCAATTGTTTCACTGCAACATCTACGCCATTAGAAATCGCAGGGCCCCAGCCCCCATACGACAAAATTTCCTGGGCCCCCTGGGCTGCACCCACTGCAAGCCCCACCTACAGATCCGCCCTCCCCACACCCACAGGTCCGCCCCCCACCACACAGTAAAAAAACAAAAAAAATATTGGTGGCTAGGGTTCCCACATGTTAATAAAAAATAAAAAGATATTGGTGGTCAGGGCCCCCCATAAAAAAACATTTTGGGCCAGGGCTCCCCATTAAAAAATATTGGTGGCTAGGACCCCACACGAGAAAAGAAAAATTGGTGGCCAGGGGCCCCCCCACATTATGAGAGAATTGGTGGCCAGGGCCCCTTAAAGGTCCATGCCTTCCCGAAGTCAGCAGCTCTCAGAAAGATGGGGGGCCGGCTAATCAAGAAAGTGCAGCGTGGCCGGGCCCCCCCTTACCCTCGGGGCCCCCTACAACTCTCCCCCTCCCCCCCCCCCCGATGGCTGCCCTGATGATATAGTTAGGGGCATATTTATTATAGACGAGTTGTGTTTTCCACAAAGCATTCAAGTTTTCAAGGTTATTTTTGAGGCAGAAATTGATTTTCTGGTTAAAAAAATCATATTTCAAGTTTTTTTTAAAAAAAACCCTGGAAATAGCTTGAATCCAAAAATAAACCATCTAAAACCTGTCGAAGTCATGTAGAAGTCAATGGCAAAGGTCCCTCAGAAATCATTGATTCTAGTTTTTTCTTAAGTTAGAAACCATTCAAGTTGTGAGTTCATTTGAGGTCTAAAAAACTTCTAAAATTTAACCTTTGATAAATAACCCCTTTATTGTAAGAAATGTGAGGCTTTTATCTGCTTTTATGTTTGATAAGCAATTCATAATCCATCTGACAACATAATCACTACTTTTTTTTTAAAAAAAAAAAAAACAACTTTCAAGGTTACTAGTACATAATAATAAAGTGCTACATGGAAGGTTGGTGCTGGACTGATGTTATTTCTGTATATTCTTGTAAAAATGTTAAATTAAGCATTTGGGATTATAAAATGTGCAAGCCACTTACACATTTAAAGGGACATATGTTGAAAGAAAGTAACTGTAAGGAACGCCCGATGGTGCGCCTTTCCTCGGCGCCTCAGGCAAGATGGCTGCGCACAGGGGCAGGGGTGCATCAAGTTGTGACGTTTTGATGCATGAGTGTCAAAACGAGCGGCTTCTGGACGGACGCACATCAAAAAAATACACGTACATGTACAATTAACTGTCATTCCCTTAATCAAAGGGCAAAATCTGTACCACATGAGCTGTAAGACCAGCTATAACTGTTTCTGAAGTGCCCCATAATTAATCGTCATCATCATGCGATGCAATCCCCTTAGTTAATGTTGAGAAAATTATATTTGTTAGGTTCAGTTTAGGCCAAAGCCTCAAACATCCTCTTAGGAAAGAGCATGATTTTTTTTCAAATGTCATGGTGAAAATGATAAATAATTTTTAGAAGCTCATGGTAGTGATAAAAGTCTAATCTTTGTACCCTTCATATTCACTTGGGTTTTTCAATTGCTGGTGGTTGGATAAACAAGTACTATGCTCAGGGCAGCCATCAGGGGGGGACAGGGGGGGAGAGTTGTAGGGGGCCCGAGGGTAAGGGGGGCCAGCCACGCCACACTTACTTGATTAGCCGGGCCCCCCATCTTTCTGAGAGCTGCTGACTTCGGGAAGGCATGGACATTTAAGGGGCCCTGGCCACCAATTTTCTTATAATGTGGGGGGGGGGGGCCCTGGCCACCAATATTTTCTAATGGGGGGGGGCCCTGGCCACAAAAGTTTTTTTATGGGGGGCCCTGACCACCAATATATTTTTATTTTTTATTAACATGTGGGAACCCTTGCCTCCAATATTTTTTTTGTTTTTTTACTGTGTGGTGGGGGGCAGACCTGTGGGGTGGGGAGGGCGGACCTGTAGGTGGGGCTTGCGGTGGGCGCAGCCCAGGGGGGCCCAGGAAATTTTGTCGTATGGAGCCCTGTGATTTCTGATGGCGGTCCTGACTATGCTGCATGCTAGGTAACTGATTAAGCACCTACTAGCGTCATAGCTACCTCCAGCCTATGTTGGGACTGAGTGCAACTATATAGAAGTTCAAGGAGTGAATTTGGCACAAGTAATTCACTTCTGGGAATTGTGGGTTACTGCAACTGCACTTGTGCTCATAAATTACCCCTAATATTGCATTTAAAGGATAACTATACCCCCTCAAACAACTAGGGATGCACCGAATCCACTTTTTTGGATTCGGCCGAACCCCCGAATCCTTTGTTAAAGATTCAGCCGGATACCGAACCGAATCTGAACCCTAATTTGCATATGCATATGCAAATTAACGTTGGGAAGGAGAAAACATTTTTTACTTTCTTGCTTTCTGACAAAAAGTCACGCAATTTCCCTCCCCGCCCCTAATTTGCATATGCAAATTAGGCTTCGGTTCGGCCAGGAAGAAGGATTTGGCCGAATCCGAATCCTGCTAAAAAGGCAGAATCTTGGCCGAATCCCGAACCGAATCCTGGATTCGGTGCATCCCTACAAACAACATAAATCTCTATATTGCATAAAACAGCTCATATGTAAAACCCTGATTCATATAAATAAACCATTTTCATAATAATATACTTTTTTAGTAGTATGTGCCATTGGGTAATCATACATAGAAAATTGCCATTTTAAAAAATTAGGGCCGCCCCTGGCATCGTACGATTCACTGTGCACACAAACATACCAACAAACCATACTTGTTAGGTCACATGAGCCAATTAACAGGCATAGTTCTGTCTTTTGCATCAACAAATTAGAGTTGTAGTATTTCTGGTCAAGTGATCTCTGAGACAGCACAGAGACCATTTGTAGCTCAAGGCAAGATATGTAAAAGGGCAAAATTTACTTAAATATATAGACCAGTTTGGTAAGATTCTTTAATATGCCCCTTAAAATGATGTAAACTATCTGTTGCTTAAGTGTTCATTTTGGGGGTATAGTTTTCCTTTAAATTTTCTCAAGATGAATATAACATAATAGACATCTGTATACACATGCATATGGGGACCTTATGATACTACAGAATTCACACCAAATATTTTTATTCTCTTGCACATTTAATTGTTTTGGTTGACGTACGCACCCCCATGTCTTCCCATATTTCTTGAAGCATTCTGTATCAAACTGTACCAGTCCCTGCAAAACAAGAAAAGTTAAAGTAAATATTTTAAAAAATATATTACAAGTTTAGGATCTATTATAGTAAATACAACCAGGGCTTTTCCAGATATGGGAACCTTCCATAATTTGGATCTCCATTTATTTAAACATTAAATAAACCCAATAGAATTGTTTTGCCAACAAAATGGATTCATACAGCTTAGTTACTATCAAGTACAAAGTACAAAGTACAGTTTTATTATTATAGAGAAAAGGGAAATAATTCTCTAAAAAAGACTTGCTTAAAATAGGCTCTATGGGAGACAGCCTTCCTGTAATTCAGAACTTCCTGGATAAGTGATCCCATACTTTTAGATTTTATTATAAAATACAGATCTCATAAGATTTATAGATAAAAAAGGGGTGATTTGAAAACACCAAAATGGAGCACAGAGGCCTATGGCAATACATCTAGTGTGGAAGGCAGGGGGAAAAGTGCAAAAACATGAAAGTTTGCAGCCATTTTTTGCACTTTATATCCTGCCTTTCAAATTGTAAATGACTTGTACGGCATCATTTATAATCTCTAGGCAATAATATAGGCACAGAATTGCACCCATGAGAATGGCATACAAAATGTATTCACACTTATTTGACTATACTAGCAGTGTGTGCCAGTTTGCACCGTTGCATATTTTGCCTTAAAGGAAAACTATACCCCCCAAACAATGTAGGTCTCTATTAAAAGATACTGAGTAAAACAGCTCATGTGTAAAACCCTGCTTCATGTAAATGAACCATTATCATAATAATATACTTTTTTAGTAGTATGTGCCATTGGGTAATCATAAATAGAAAATTGCCATTTTAAAAAATAAGGACAGCCTCCTGAGATCGTAGGATTCACTGTGCACACATACAAACCACATGTATGGTCACATGAGCCAATTAACAGACAGAGTTCTGCCTTTTGCTTCCTCACTTCTTCCTGTTACAGTTAGTGTTGTAGTATTTCTGGTCAGGTGATCTCTGAGGCAGCACAGATAGAGTCACGAAATGGTGGTTCAAGGCAAGAGATGTAAAAGGGCAATATTTATGTAAATATATATTCCAGTTTGGTAAGATTCTTTAATATGTCATTCAATTTGATATAAACTATCTGTTGCTTAAGTATTCATTTTGGGGGTATAGTTGTCCTTTAAGCAGGCAGTAAGTACATGGTTCCTTTTGTGTGTTGCTCATAGGAACTTACTGTTGTACAACTTACAGTCTGCATCACATGCAATTAAAAGGTGTATAATACAAGAAAAACAAGAAAGAAACAAAAGAATGAATGGGCGCCAATGAGTGCACATGGGGGGTGTTGGGTGCTGAACAGGCTGAATGAGTTGCTGCTGGCCTAGGGATGCCAAGTTTACGAATGTCAAGCTCATTTTTGCACTGGTAAAAATATACAAAACCCTGGTTTTTAGAAAAACTTTTTTGTCTGCTTAAAAACATTGTGAACTCCATAAATTAAGCATAAACAGTTTTTCCTCTGTGCCTAATATATAACTATAACAACCTTTTTTTAGTATTAAGCCAAGGACTAGCCTTCCCTTTAGTGAATCCTATATAACAATATTCTCTCTCTATATTAAACAACACCTGCATTCCAAGGTCAAAAGTAATTCACTAAGAAGAAGATTGGTCCTTGGTTTTATAGTTATTTGTAAATATAGTTGCTATGGAAATGTACCTGTTCATTGCTATTCCCTGCATCGCTTTTTTTTTTTAATACATGAACCATGGAAGGAACAGGGTCAGACCTCCCCCAATCTGCCAGGCCCCCCCCCCAAAAAAACGCACCAGCGTCTGCACATGTGTGCCGCTATTCAGCATGTGCACGGGGGCCCAGAGTCCGCACATGCACACGGTGGGCTCCTAGAGGTTTGGAACCCTATGGGCCCCCAATGTCCAGTCCAACCCTGGGAAGGAATGTAGTACAAGTATCTTACTATAGTAGAAGCTATCTTACATTCTGGATAGAACATACAAGGCATTGTATCTTTCAGTGTCGGTCTCAGCTCCCTGTGTGCAAGGCAAGGCTCAGCGCCCCCAACATGGGCTTGTGCACAAGATGACAGTAGCAAATGGAGGAAGGGCAAGACACACACCTCTACAGATGTAAGTACTGATGTTTCCCCTCACCAAGAACCAGAACTAAGGGTAAGTAAAAGGTGCCCTCCTATTGTTACACCCTAGACATGTGTTTCTTCTGCCTACCCCTAGTTCCGTCCCTACTGCCACTCAAGTTCACTCAAGTTTTTGAAAGCTCACTCAAGTTTTTAATTTAGAACTTTTTTTGGTGGAAATTATTCCACCATTTTTATACCACATAATAAATCTGCCACGGGAAGGCCTATTTATCAAAGTCCGAATTTATCTATTTTCTTAAAACTACTCCGACCAAATCCACATGGGTTTTTTTTCTCCTTATTTGTTAATACACTTTCCCAAAAAAAAATTCTTTGTGGGAAAAACCCAAAAAATTGTGAAAAAAACAAATCAAACCTTTGAAACTTCTCCCATTGACTTATATGCAACCTCATCAGATTTTCAGATTCTGACTTTTTTCATCCTCGGGGTATAATAAATCCCTAAAACTTTGCGGTTTTTTTTTCCCACTAAAAATTTGGATTTTATAGAAAAAAAAACTAAAAATTTTTCGGGTTTTTGGCATTTGGAGCTTAATAAATAACCCCCTTAGTGTTTAATTGTAGGGGTGATAGGAGTAGAATTCCAGGGATGGTCACACTGGGGGTGGGGGACTAAATATGACATTATCTGGTCATGTTTTACATGGATTTTATAATGTGTTAACTTACACTGCATACTATTCAATGCTACTATACCTGTTGTTTTTAAAAATGATACACAACCAGTGTTCGGACTGCCCACTAGGATACCAGGAAAACTTCCGGGGGGCCCAGGAGTCAGTGGGCCCTCTTGCTTCTAACCATTTAGCATATTTTATGGTCATTCCCTTTTTTTTTATGGGAAAAAATGCTTAATAATGGAAGAATATAGTAAGTCGATATAAAAGGAGAATAAAAAAGGTTGATTGAGGAGAGAAGGAATAATATTTTGGAAAGTGGGCCCATGGTCAAAGGTTTTTTGGTGGGCCCACGGTGTGAGGTTCTCTGGTGGATCTTCATACCTTAAGTCTACTAAAAAAGTATTTTAATCCAACAGGCTTGTCTCCTAATTTGGAGCTTTGTGGATAACTGGTTTCCAGATAATGTATCCTATACCTGTACAGTAGAACCTCCATTTCTTAAATTTTTTGGGGACCAGAAAAAAATGCTGTAAAATCCAGGAAAATGTAAAGTCAGTGTGGGAATTAAAAAAGGCATTATATACAGTGTACAGGTATGGGACCTGTTATCCAGAATGCTCGGGACCTTGGGTCTTTTGGATAACAGATCTTTATGTATTTTGGATCTTCATAAGTCTACTAGAAAATCCTTTAAACGTTAAATAAACCCAATTGGCTGACTTAACGTCCAATAAGCATTAGTTATATGTTAGTGTGGCTCAAGTACAATGCACGGTTTTATTATTACAGAGAAAAATGAAATAATTTTTTCAAATTTGGATTATTTGGATAAAATGTAGTCTATGGAAGACAGCCATAGACTCTGAGCTTTCTGGATAACAGGTTTACTATTTGAAAATAAGTTTTGGGTAGTTAAACTGGTGAAATATATCTAATATATAAATGAAATATGCAATACAAAAAAAAACACAGTCCACCCAGATGATGTCCCTAATGTTATCTACAGTATATAAACAATGAGTCAATGAATTCAAGACTTGATTAAGGGGATTTAAATACCACCATATATAGGTGATGTGGGTCTTTTGTTTTATGATGTATAAAACAAAGGCCTACCTACCAATATCTGATAGGTGGTTGTGGCTACAGCTAGATCATTGAAACTCACACTTTACTTAGTAAATTCCATGCAGCTTGTGTCACTATTACTACTTATAATCTCTATGTCAGGCAGCTATTGGATAATGGCAAATGAATGCATGGTGGCTAGTTATCTCTGGATAATAATTATGTGGCATATCCTTAAGGCTTTTGCATTATTTTTTAAAAGATTTTCTTTAAATATAGTCGGATACAATACACAGTTTCAAGAAAATGCTGTTTTTTAATGTGTGAGGAAAATACTGTACTGAAACTAAGGATTATGGCACACAGTAATATACACTAAATGGGACATAATCATCATTATTCAGCCCAAATGTAATTCAGAAACTGTTTTAATAAAATCAGCTTTTTAAATAAAAATCATCAAGTTACACTTGGATAGGATAGGTTTATTTACTCACTTTTCTAAATTCCAGAAATGTTCCTATGAAGGGCAATGGAGTAGGTCCAGGAATTCCCATTTTCTTAAAAAGTCCATATGGCCAAATTCCATAGCTAAAAAGAAAAAAAAAATACCATTTATTGGAAATATCTCTTTTTCTAAGGGTGATGGCAGATGGGACTCTGTTGTCTACAAGAAATCAGCAAACACAGCAGGAGACAACGTGCCTGAAATATCATTTGTTTGTTGCCTAAAAGATCTCTGCTCAACCGATTTTACCAGGGTTTCTCAGTGTCATCTGGCACATTTGTACACCAGGACATTAGAGACATTGTGGAAGTGTAGGAGCATGCGTGGACAAGTACCTTAAAGGGGTCGTTCACCTTTAAGTTACTTTGTTTTTACTTTGTTATTTTACTGTGTTATAGAATAGCTCATTCTAAGCAACTTTTCAATTGGTCTTCATTTTAAATAGTTTTTTTAATTATTTGCCTTCTTCTTCTGACTCTTTCCAGCTATCAAATGGGATTCACTGACCCCATCCAAAAACAAATGCTCTGTAAGGCTTCAAATTTACAGTCATTGCTACTTTTTTTTTTATCTTTCTTTCTATTTAGGGCCTCTCCTATTCATAATCCAGTCTCGTATTCATATTTCAGTCTCGTATTCATATCAATGCATGGCAACTAGGGTAATTTGGATCCTAGCAACCAGATTGCTGAAATGAAGAGCTGCGTAATAAAAAGCTAAATAACTCAAAAACCACAAATAATAAATTATATAGTGAATACAGTACCCCTTCTTGTTACCAAGGAGTTCCATAACCATATAAAAGCACAAGACCAAAGGCTGAGTGTTTTTATACAGGTCATGGAACTCTGAGGTGACTTTTAATATCCTCATATTTTGCAACAGGTTCTACTTTATTTATTATAATACACAAGTTTCGGCATCATGTGACAGAAATTACATCACTGAGCTCCGATTATAACTGGTGATATCACTAAGCAACATTTATAAGGATATAATTTACAGGATATTCATGGATCTTATGTATTACGCTATAAACATATATTAAATAAAGTTGTCTCCGAATATGATGCTTTACATATTACTAAAACTTATTATAAAGTGAAAACCCTCTTTAATTGATTGCATAAATATGTGTTCTCCATTTTCCAGCTATAGTTGCCACCTGGGTGGTGTTTTATTGGCCTGACTGGTAAAAAAAAAAGATAATTAAAGTCAATGTTATTAATAGGGAGGTAACTTAGTTTTCTTCAAAAATGGTGGCAACCCAATTTAAAGTACCTGCACTTGCATGTGTAAATGGCCTGAAAGAAAGGCAGGATCAGAATGACAACTAAAATATGCTGACAAGAGCCTAAAGGAAAACTATACCCCCAAAATGAATACTTAAGCAACAGATAGTTTATATCAAATTGAATGACATATTAAAGAATCTTAACAAACTGGAATATATATTTACATAAATATTGCCCTTTTACATCTCTTGCCTTGAACCACCATTTCGTGACTCTATCTGTGCTGCCTCAGAGATCACCTGACCAGAAATACTACAACACTAACTGTAACAGGAAGAAGTGAGGAAGCAAAAAGCAGAACTCTGTCTGTTAATTGGCTCATGTGACCTTACATGTGGTTTGTATGTGTACACAGTGAATCTTACGATCTCAGGGGGCGGCCGTTATTTTTTAAAATGGCAATTTTCTATTTATGATTACTCAATGGCACATACTACTAAAAAAGTATATTATTATGCTAATGGTTCATTTACATGAAGCAGGGTTTTACACATGAGCTGTTTTACTCAGTATCTTTTAATAGAGACCTACATTGTTTGGGGGGTATAGTTTTCCTTTAAGGAATAAGTGTGCGGGGGGGTAACTATAAACATTTTGTCACACAGTTTATTTGTACAGGTATAGGATCCCTTATCTGGAAACCCGATATCCAGAAAGCTCCGAATTACGGAATGGCTGTCTCCCATAGACTCCATTAAATCCAAATAATCCAAATTTTTAAAAATGATTTCCTTTTTCTCTGTAATAATAAAACAGTAGCTTGTACTTGATCCCAACTAAGATATAATTAATCCTTATTGGAAGCAAAACCAGCCTATTGGGTTTATTTAATGCTTAAATTAATTTCTAGTAGACTTTAGGCATGAAGACCCAAATTACGGAAAGATCCATTATCCGGAAAACCCCAGGTCCCGAGCATTCTGGATAACAGGTCCCATACCTGTAGCTCCATAAGCAGGAACAAAGTCATTGCATTCGAACTTCAAGTTGAACTAGAATAGTAACTGCTTGAAAGTGTTGCCGCATGTTCCTGACACTGCATTTGTTTAGCTTAGCAGTTCCCTATCTCACTATTCACACTGGCTGCAATTACAAATATCTTAAAGCAGCCATGTAAAATTCATATCACACAATGGGGATTCACAAAACTTCTTCAATAGCTTGTTTTATGATAAAATATGTATGTTTCACTTTTTTTTAATGTAAGTGTTAATAACTAGGAATGCACTGAACCCAGAATGTGGGAATCCACTGGCCTATTCTAATAACTGATAACATAACTTCATTACAGGTATGGGATCCATTATCCGGAAACCCATTATCCAGAAAGGCCATCTTCCATAGACTCTATTATTTTCAAATAATCAAATTTTGTAGTAATGATTTCCTTTTTCTCTGTAATAATAAAACAGTAACTTGTACTTAGATATAATTAATCCTTATCGTAAGCAAAATCATTTTATTGGGTTTATTTAATGTTTACATGATTTTCTAGGAGACAAAGTACGAAGATCAAATTTACGGAAAGATCTGTTATCCGGAAAACCCAGAGCATTCTGGGTAACAGGTCCCATACTTGTATAATATATTTTAGCCTTAATCAGAATAGTGCAATTTCAGAGCCTGGGGAGCCGAGAGCCACACAGGCACCCATTATGCCAGTTCGATGTGCTTTTCTAAAGAGTAGAAAAGTACCTGAATAAATCAAATCCATATAGTCCACTATGACTGGTATTTCAGTTCCACTTAATACTTACACAGAATTAGTTTTATATTTATTTATTAACTACTTAATTTCATGATTCTTGTAACCGCAGCAAAGACTTGTGTGACTTTATACATTGCTATAAATTCCAGACTACTGTGTATTGCTTTGGTGCCTATTAGGTCGGCAGAAACAATACTGACTGCCAATGCTATTAACAGGGGAGAAACATAACAAATAAGACCCTGGTTCCTATGTTACTTTATGTCAGTCACTCACAGGTGTGAGACCCATAACATCAGGGAAATGATACTTCATCCTCAGGCCTCTATATAAAATAGTACAGCCCTGCAAGAAGTCAGCACACTGATATACTAGTAAAACGACCTCATACTCACAGTAATATAAGCAGAAAAAGAGCAGCCAGGAGAATCCATGTCCCTGTTGACAGGTGAGGAATGAGATTCATGATGCCTGAGAACTTCCAGGCTTCTCAATGAACTCCCCTCTCTGTGCAAGTGGTTTTCCCTGTGTCTCTGCTGCTGGGTGAGTCAGAGCAGTCACATGATGACAGGGGTTGGCTGGAGTTGCACAACCTTCCTGACATTACAAGGAGTTATGCAAGATTTGTTTACACTGTACAAATGCACTATATATGAATGGCATCATCCAGCCTTTCATGGGCACGATTCTCCGCCTGCATATAAACTCAGGTACAAAGTATAGTCTTTCTCTTAGGTATCTTATACTTTAGTAGCTTATCTTTGCTATAGAGTATTTGCTAGTTTGCGTAATTAGCTTACACGGCATCAAGCATGAATTGGCACATTTCACTATTGAAATAGTAGAGGATCAGTTATTATTCCGCTTATTCTGTGTGGTTTATACTTTAAAGAGCGTAACCAGTTGGTGTATGTTTGAGTTTATTGCTGCAAATAACTGCTTCCATTAGCTAATGGTCAGGCTTGTCTGTCTTTGCATGTGTAGTTAAATGAATAAATATTTAGTTCATCTGGTTCTCTTTAGAAGTCCTTCCACTGATCTTGTCACATTAGTGTATAGATATATGGGTTTGCTGCTACTACAGTCTATTATTTTGGCTGGCCTAACACAAAACCTACATAGTGCAGTACAAATATACAACCAGTAAGAGAGTAGTACCCATAGTGTGATATAGTGTTGAATCTTCATTAAAAAGTATTGCTCTAGTAGAGGAATATCACACCTGAAGCTAGAGCTGCTGTGCATCCTTACATATACCGCTATACGATCTGTTATCCAGAAACCGATTTTCCAGGAAGTAATTAAAGGATTGTGAAACTATATAAGGAATGGATGAAATTAGAAAAACAGGAGGTAACACCTGTATAATAAGGGAGGAGAAGTATGACCAAATATATAACTACTTACCCTAATAGTGTGACACCATCCGACATTCCTGTTGCTTACCTTATTTCCGACTTGACTCCTGCGTTCTTGCGCATCGCCCTGAAATCCCCCGTGGAGTTCTACCCTTAAGTGTTCCTTTAATGCTACAAATAAATTTTTTGCTCTTAATGTATATTCTGGCTGGCCAGTCATTTTAGTAAATTAATTTATTTTGTTTATGCAAAGAGCAGTGAAGAATACATTTTACACTAATTGTTCTAGGTTGGTTAGTTTGTGGAGAGGAGATGTGGCATATTCATAATTAGTATCAGTGTGATACTAGAGAGGTAACACCTTTATAAACAGGGAGGCGAAGGATACCCCAATATATAACTACTTACCCTAACAGTGTCCAGATCAGCTCCATTTTTTAATGCACTAGTACAATTTCTGTGACTGCTATTAGCTGCAGTGGATATGTGCTTTTCTACTATGTAATTAATTGAGAGACCTAAAAACATAATACTATTCTTTTGTCCGTTATATTACCTCAGTTGTTGATTCCAATAATAGAATCCGTTCTGTGATTACAAACTGAGTGACAGCCTTTATGTTTTTGGAACCGCATGAACATTTTTAAAATCGTGCAATCTTAGAATTCAACAAATTACATTTTCACGTCTACAAATCGTGAACTGGGAAGTGAAAACATTTTAATGAATAAAGCTGCTATTGGTTTTCTAGTAAGTGTTCCGTTAATGATACAAATGAATTTTTTGCTATTGATGTATATTCTAGCTGGCCAGTCATTTTACTAAATTAATTAATTTTGTTTATGCAAAGAGCAATAAAGAATACTTTTTTTTTAGAATAAGTATTTGGATTATTTGGTTTTACATCTGTTTTTATCCAGAAAGCTACAAATTATGGAAATGATATTTCCCATGATTTATAAGCAAGTCATTGAAATTTTTTTCCTCATTCCCTTTTTCTCTGTAATAATAAAACAGTACTATAATTAATATAATATATAATAATATACAAGTAATCCTTATTGTAGGACAATCAATCTTATTGGGTTTATTTGATGTTATATTGATTTTTAGTAGTTTTAAAGTATGTTGATCCCAATAACATTCTGGTCCCATACCTGTATTTAATCTGAGTGGGCATGCGTGTGCTGTCACTGTCTGTGGAAGATTCTGAGCTGTGTTGAATAAAGAAATGTCGCACATGGGCATGCTGTAATCCTGTATGATAGGGTTCAGATCTGCAACATCATAAGCGCATTCTAAAGGTGCAGCTACGAACCCTCCAGATTTGTATATGTGTGTCACCTCCTGGTTTTGGCTCTTTTAACTCAGGAAAACTACACGCAGGGCTTAAAGGAGAACTAAAACCCCTTGCTTATAAAAACCCCTATCCCCCATAGTCCCCCTGCACAGGTGTTAACATCTGTAAATGCCCCTAAGCCTGTAATTGCCCCTCGTTACACAGTCAGCACAGCGGAGCTCACGGGCCCCATCTTCCGGCACCTCAGGAATCTTCATGTCTTCTTCCTTCCCTTTGGCAATTTTCGTCACTTTTAGCGCATGCGTAGTTATCACAAAGCGGAAACTGCTCCATGCTCATGCGGCGCTATGGAGGGTAGGGGTTTTTATTAGCAAGGGGGTTTAGTTATCTTTTAAGTCTTCAGTTTATAAGGAGATAGGAGGTTAGGAAAAGTGTGTAGAGGCAACTGTGCCTTGGCACGTGTGTACTGTCACCCATCCCTTGCTCTCAGGCTTATGTGTGATATCTGGGCTGGAAAGTGAGTAGGAAAGGTGGATGGAGCAGCTCCAGTCTATCTACTGTGTGTGCAGGAAGCCATTTGATACTATATAAAAGAATATGACATTTGTCAATACTGGTTCACTGGGGGAGAGACTTCAGGAAAGCTACATAACAGTATGGTACTCTAAGGTATTGAGGCAAGACAGGTCCTCAATATTCCTCTTGGGAACTCTCTGGGTTGGCTGGGGCATTTGGTTCAGACATAAAAGCAGAAACTGTCCATCCTCTCTTGCAAAACACTCGTAACAGGTACAGCAGCCCACACAGTGGTACTATTAAAATTAGAATGCTTGGTAGAGCTTACCCTAGACTAAGCACTATTAGTTCATTACAAATGGCCAATGTAAATGTTTGTTCCACATTTAAACATTTGTATATGTAGTTAAATGCTGTTACTATAGTCTATTATTTTGGCCTACCACAAATCCTACATAGTATAAAAATACAACTAGAAGAAGAGCACTGCCCAAAAATTAGAATGCTTGGTATACCATACCCCCCCTTCCCCTTTGTAAATGTTTCTTGGGGTCCCCAAATACAATGTGTTTTTTATCAGTGAACAAATAACATGATTGACACTAATGGGACCCCCAAAAATAATACCAAGTTGGAAGTTGGCAATAAAAGGGGTTGGCGATTTAAAAAGAGTATCTCTGGAGTCTATGTACACCATTCAATTATTTCCAAAACAGTTCAGGTATGGGATCTGTTATCCAAAAACCTGTTATCCAGAAAGCTCCGAATTACGGAATGGCTGTCTCCCATAGACTTCATTTTATCCAAATAATCCAAATATAAAATAAATATTTCATTTTTCTCTGTAATAATCAAACAGTTCCTTGTACATGATCCAAACGTATTTAATGTTTACATGATTTTCTAGTAGACTTAAGGTATGAAGATCCAAATTGCAGAAAGATCCGTTACCAAGAAAGCCCATTTCCCGAGCATTCTGGATAACAGGTCCCATACCTGTACTATAATACAGATCTGGCTAGGAAGTTCAGTTCTAGGGAGTGTGCTGTATATACTTATTTCTCAGAATGCATTGTAGCTGGAGGCATCATTGGGATTTCAGGGTGGGGGAATATCTCCTAAAAATGTTACACTAATTGTCCTAGGTTGTCAGTTTGTGGAGAGGGGTGTGGCATATTCATAATTAGTATCAGTGTGATATCAACCATGTTGAGCCTCAGGAACAGGGCACACAGGCAGATTCAGGGAGGTTAGTTGCGCAGCGACAAATCTTTTCTTCTGGGAGACTAATCTCCCCGAACTGCCTTCCCGCCGGCTAAAATGTAAATTGTTGGCGGGATGGCACTCGGCGCGATTCGTTTTCCGAAGTCGCCCAAAGTTTCTTCCTGAGTAAGTGTGATGGTACTGTATATGGGGTGTTTAGTAACTCACTGGAAATCACACTCCCCAAAGGCGACAAACCCAGGCCCGGATTAGCGGCAAGGCCGCATAGGCCCGGGCCTAGGGCGGCAAAAAAATAGGGGCGGCATGCCGCCCAGCCGCACTATGGGGACGCCTGCGTCCCCATTCAATTACAGCAGCTGCGCCGGCAAAAAAACGCCGGCGTGCTGGGAAGGGGAGGTGAGGTGGGCGCTAGGACCGCGCGGCCGCCTGGTCGGACCGCGCGGCCTAGGGGCGCCGCACATTGAAATCCGGCGCTGGACAAACCACCTGAAAAAAAACGTTGCCATACAGATGAACAGCAGTCTTTGCCAGTAAAACATTTGAATTGTACAAAAATGGAGTTGTAAATGGACAAACATTTTACCCAAGGCGTATGCTCTTTATCACGTTGACAATGTATATTCAAAGGCTATGTCACCCATGTGCCATTACCCTAAGTGGCTGACATACTCTTAAAACTTGCCTATCACATTATTTATCTCCTATTTCACGGAAAAGAACCACTATGTATAGTAACACAGCAAATAATGGCTTTCAGTTGTACTTTGTCCTCATTTATTATGTGCACACATGCAATGTACCTACTCAGTGCAGATTTATTTAGTATAGGAAGGTGAATAGTGAACAGTTATGTTTTTTATGGCTTATTTCAAATGTAGCCGAGTGCTAACCGAATTATCTGTTATTCTTTCCAAGTTGATTACCTGTAAACCAGTTAGATCATACTTTAGTCACACGCATAAAGAAAGAAAATGTAATTCTAAGCAATTTTCAAATATACATGAAGTAAACATTTTCAGTGGTGTTAAAGGTATTAGTTTATGTAGCACCAAATGAAATATGTATATATATATATATATATATATATATATATATATATATATATATATATATATATATATATATATATATATATATATATATATATATATATATAGTCCTCCAAAGAGCCAGCACTCTCGATAAATAGTTTCAAATGCCTGGGTGCAGTATCAATAGTTTCAATCTCCACATGCACAAATAAGATCCGCACTCGCAGGACTTATGAAAATTATAGAAAATTTATTGCAAGAGTCTAACGTTTCGACCTCATCCGAGGTCTTTTTCAAAGTAACAAATATTAACACACAAATGCTTTAAATACCTAGATTGGCGGGAGAAACAGGCTCTTGGCCAATTAGAGATGACGTGTCCACCTCATCATTAAAGCACGACAAATATACATATCCAGACAACATAATAATTATAAAATCATTACACAAAAGTAAATTAAAGTATAATTGAATTATACTTTAATTTACTTTTGTGTAATGATTTTATAATTATTATGTTGTCTGGGATATGTATATTTGTCGTGCTTTAATGATGAGGTGGACACGTCATCTCTAATTGGCCAAGAGCCTGTTTCTCCCGCCAATCTAGGTATTTAAAGCATTTGTGTGTTAATATTTGTTACTTTGAAAAAGACCTCGGATGAGGTCGAAACGTTAGACTCTTGCAATAAATTTTCTATAATTTTCATAAGTCCTGCGAGTGCGGATCTTATTTGTGCATGTATATATATATATATATATATATATATATATATATATATATATATATATATATATATATACATATGACAAACAATCCCAGTTTGTTTTGTTTAAAGGGTAAGGCATTTTTTAGTAGCTGTAAGCACAAAATGTATCAATGTCTTAAATATATTGATAATGGGTGGAGTGCAGAGGACTCTTGTATTTGTCTATATGTATTTTATGGTCACAGCCTCATTGCACCCCCGCCTAATGGTTTCAAAATTAGTGGTGAGCACAACTTTCCCTTGTTTGTTATAGTTATACAGGAGCAGTGACCAGCTCCATGTTGTAGCTCCCACCCTTCCCAGCTATAGTCAGGTGATCCCACTGGTGGCCAATAAAAGGGCAGCCAAGTTTGGGAGTTTTACTTTTGAATGCAGCTAGTAAGTTGCAGGTAAAACGTAGTCCTTTTGTAGAATGTAAAATGAAGAAATAGAATTCTTAGAATCAAGATGCAATTTGAGTGTAGGACTGGCCAGATATGGGATGACTTTGACATAGTTGACCAGCTTAAATATATTGCAATATATGGACAAACAATCCCTGTTTTATTTAAAGGGTAAGGCATTTTTCAGTAGCTGAATGCACAAAATGTCTCTGTCTTAAATATATTGATAATGGGTTGAGTGCAGAGGACCTCTTGTATTTGTGTATATGTATTTTGTGGTCACAGCCTGATTTTCAGTCTGGAAACCCAATGTTTGTCTAATCTTACATTACACATACATGAACACTTTTGAACATGTTATTTCAAACATACAGCTGCTAGCTTATTTGTCGCTAGTCAAGCGCAAACTCCACATTGATTAGATTGCAATGCTGCATTGTGCAAGCAAATTTAATTTACTTCATATCTTTCCATGCCCAGAAGTCTTTTCTTTCAAAATATTACTGGGCCTTCCAATGCTTTTTACTAAATTTAGTGAACAGGCCCACTGTTTTTAAGAATGATTCCCTGGGGCCCCTGATTCTCTTCTTTACAAGTTACACCCTAACATATCAACCAGAGCGTACGTACTCTCTGGGTGATATGTTATTTCTACTTTGAATGCTGGCAATCTGACACGGGGGTTGCTACCTGTTGAGGAATACTGGAATACGGTTTGTGAAACACTTGGACCTCCTATTCAATATATCAACTCTAATTAACTCTAATATGCCAATGGTGTAATTAAATATAACCGGCCCCTCAGCTGTTTATTTTTCATGCCCTCAAAATGTCTAATGGTTGACCTCTTTTACCATATTTATTGAAATTTTATATAAATTAGGGCCTTATGGGGCCCTTATGTCACCTGGGCCCCCCTGCAGCCGCAGGGTCTGCTTCATCTGCAGTTATGCCACTGCAGACTGTATGATATGGTCAAAGTCTGACTGGGTGAAATAGTTCTCTGTTACTGAATATGAAATGATTTTTTTTGTACTTGAGATATAGTAATTTGTTCCAACAGTGCCAAAGCAATAATAAGAAATTAGTTTAAGGATTAAAAAATGGCTTCCCGTGAAGTAATAGCTAAGGCATGGAAATCACACTTTCTTAGAGTTGATTGTGTAAGGGCAAAACTGGATTGGATTTTCTCCAATGAGAAATTGATCAATATTACCTTAGTAAACACCAATTATTTTGTGCAATATGGCAACTGTGGATAGATTACAGATATCCGGGTTCCTTACTAAGATATTTGCTTTCCTTGTAAAGAACTAGAGTTAAGTGGGTCAACCATATATCACTGTGTACTTGAGGGATTAGCTAAATGCATAGGGCTGTTTTAGGAAACGTATACATGGGCAATACCAGTTTTTATTTTTTATACTTATTCATTTATAGTTTTACTTTATATGTATATTTTTCCTTTTCTTTTTTTATGCTCTTTTATTTGATATGTTTTGATATATACTTTATAACATTTATACCTGGTGTCATGTTATTTGTTTGGAATGATCTTCAGTTCCCGCTCTGTGATAAGATAATTATTGATGAGAATAATGTGACACTTGAATAAAAATCTATTGAAACACAAAATGGCTTGCCGTGACACCACATGACAGGTTTTAGGTAACTTTCCATACAAAGTCTCCCCAGTGACAAGGAAAGAAATCCAGAAATTAGTTTAGATATTGGCCGAATCCCAGCAATATTAATTTCAGCTAAGATCAGGCGTGTTACTACTGAGGAAGCAGACCTTGCGGCTGCAGGGAGGCCCCAGGGGTATAAAGGGCCCCATGAGGCCCTAATTAATGAGCATTTTGAATATATACTGGTAATACAGGACAACCTCCGAATATGTTTGGGGCCCTAAAAATAATTTGCCCAGTAACATCACATTACATCACTGGCTAAGATTAATCTTAGTCAAATACTTTGTATTCATATATCAGAGAATTACTTAAAAAGGGGGTCTCACTACAGGGAATAGATGCTTCATTTGTTTCAAATTTAAAATACATTCACCGACATATTAAGAAAAGTAGACTTAGCAGCAATGAATTAGGTGTGGAATCACTCCATTTGTATAAATAAGCGTCAGATGATGTCACAGTAATACAAGTACCCGGTACTAGTGATGTGTGGGTCGGGTGGAAAAAATAAAGTGTGTGTTTTTTTTATATCTATTGCCAGTAATGAGACCCCCTGTTTAAGTAATTCTCCGCTATACGGATTCTCTTTCAAAAGTATACTAATATTACTTGGGGGAGCTCATGGGGTATTTCCCCTTACATACTGGGTATTGATTAGATTAATGTTGCACCTTTATGTGCAGCTTTGGGATACTCCCTTTTTCACAAATACTTTGTATTCCCTTGCATTCAGGCAAAATCCAGTGTAAACTTATAGATACTAACTATGTGTATGTCTCTACAAGTACAAATGTATGTCCTTTAAAAATGATTTCTTCGGCCAAGGGATTTTGCCTTTACCTAAATAAATGGACACTGAAATTCTTATATTATACTGTGGCACAAAAAATATTTTATATGCTTTCAGTATAGCCTGTAACTGTCCTGCTTTTGCACTGTGGAATGCACAGCCATCTTGCGGCCACCTCAAAAGGGTCATACATTATAACGCTCTTCAGATGTCATCATGACCATTAAAGGGGTTGTTCACCTATTCACCCATTAACTTATTACGACGTAGAGAGTGATATTCTGAGACAATTTGCAGTTGGTTTTCATTTTTTATTATTTATGGTTTTTGAGTTATTTAGATTTTTATTCATAAAAACTCTCCAGTTTCAGCGAATCTGGTTGCTAGGGTCCAAATTACCCTGGCAACCATACATTGATTTGAATAAGAGATTGGAATTTTCAGTTTAATTTAAACGCGCTCAGGGTAGGGCAGGTGACAGATGCCTCTGTAAGGGGGTACGGGGCTCCTGGTGAGCACTGCCCTCACCAGTCCGACCCTGAAAGAAGACAAATTATTCAAAAACTATAAAAATATTAAGACTAATTGATAATTTGCTTAGAATTGTTCACGCTATAATATACTAAAAGTTAAGTTAAAGGTAAACCACCCCTTTAAATGGCCTCAGAAAGACTTGAAGGTACCCTAAGGCATGCTGTTTCAATCTGATGGGATAATACATCTTCAGTTCATTAGATCAAGAAGCCTCTAAAGACAGCAATACTCCCCTCATTAGGGTTACTGTTACTTACATAGTTAAGCCAAATGTTTCAGTGAGTGGACACATACAGCCAGCTTAGCTTTGGAACTGTTTGGAAGACTCAGTATGAAGGCTTTTATGCTATGATCGATCTCTTGCAAGAAGCAAATGCATATTGTAAACCGGTTGTAATTGTATTGTAATCTGGTTGTATCCATATATTATAAACCTACATAAAATTATTTACAAGTATATAATGAGTATAAATATTCATGTGGTAGAAAATAATTATACATTGTATAGTGGCAGAATCTATTTCCCTTTTAATACAGCTCAAGATGTAATTTGCCCTTGATACCTAGTGAAGTCCCATTTAGGGTATGAGTGGCTTGCATATTTTTACATCCCAGGTGCATGACTTTATTTTTATCAACATTAAATCTCTTCTGTCACTTATATGTTATGATCTTATTCAATATGCTGCTAAACACTGAACTATAACTCACATAATAGAAAATCTGTGCACCTGGCTTATCAATTTTATGATTATAACTTTGTAACAAAAAACCCTGTTTTTTCGTTTTTAAAATACATGCACTTGCATATTTATTGAATTATTCAGACAGGGGACCAGGGAATGTGCATTGATTAACTGGCAAGGCCAGTAGCACTTCCATTGTACTTAAATATATTATGATTTGGCCTTAGGAGTGCACCCACAACCCCCCTCTTTTGTATTAATATAAGCACCACAATTGGAGTTGTTTTACAAATAGGAGACCAATTTTGGTATACATTATTTGTGACATACTGAACACTCACTCTTGAGGAAGCAAGCTTAATCACAATGGTGCATACATAAATTAGTCTGCAGTTGATGCATCGTGTGACAACTAGACCTGTAGGGGTACCTGGGTCAGTGTCTTGGGGCTGCTTTTCCACAGTCTTTTAGGGTAAACAAAGCAGTCACAGTAGTCACTCCTCTTAAAGGCAAGTGCCTGCAGTTTTTTCTGTTACACAGTCTTTGGTAACAAGCACACAAAGAAGTCAAAACAAGGAAAAATAAACCCTTGCACCAGAGCACTGGCTAAACACAGTTGGCAGCCTAACTACAGTTGGGTGGCTTTCCCAACACCAACCTAAAAGCAAAATAATCAAAATATATAACACAATCAGTGGTAACCAATACCTTCCCTATGCAGTGCAGCTCCTGCTCTCTCACTCTCAGGTGGGGGGGTCCCTCCTCCCAAGGTCTCTCAGGTGGGGGGGTCTCTCAGGTGGGGGGTCTCTCAGGTGGGGGGGTCCCTCCTCCCAAGGTCAGTCAAGTACTTTAGCTGCAGCAATTACCTTGCAGCTTTGGTCTGTATTAATTAATCCATGTTCCAGGGTGTTGTATTATATAACACCTTGGGAGAAACATATCGCCCATCTATAACTAACCCAGCTGCTTTGTTACACAATATATACACTGTATGTGTGTATATATATATATATATACACATAGTCCATGAATGTTCAGCACACCTTGACAAAAATAATGACCCAGGTGCTACTCTCATTAGCAGTATACAAAAAACAAAAAAGTGAGGTGCACACCAGGAACGTTTTTTAGATGGTTAAAAAAGTTAAATTTTATTTATTTAATGCATTTAAAAAGGTCAACGTTTCGGTCTGTGTCTAAGACCTTTCTCAAGACCATACATGCAACATTAAAACAGCTCAATGAATAAATAGCTAAAAACATTTACACTCACCCAACCCCGTGCTGCCACATACCCCATGTGATTAAAAAAACCACTCCCCTCCCTCGGGGGGTTGTAAAACACACATGAACTCCATCAATGGACTAAATTGAGACCTAAACATTCCTTATTGCAAAAGCCATTAAATAACCTATTCCTGAATTAATCATTGTAACAAATTCCCAGGTAATGTTTCAAATATCAACACTGTGACAAAATGTAAATAGATACAATAAACACTCCTATATATATTAAACATCCTACCCGACTCACTTCAGCGTTGTTCCAAGAAACATACGAGGGAACAGTGCTCGTTTAACCCCGCCGGTGCCAGGGTATTCAACTTTCTTATCCAGAACACTTCCCTCTGTAGTAGAATTTTCGACCTATCACCCCCTCTCCTAGGAGGGGGGATATGGTCGATGGCTATATATCGAAATGTAGGCAACCTATGTCCGACTGCCAGGAAGTGATTCGCCACCGGTTTATTAGTGTAGCCATCACGAAACGCCGTTCTAATGGCTGAGCGATGTCCATCCATGCGTAGACGTAATGTCTGGTCGGTTTTCCCGACATAAGATAGTCCGCATGGACATGTTATTAGGTATATTATATGAGTGGTTGTACAAGTTATATGGTGTTTAATCAAGAACCGTTTACCTGTTTGTGGATACAGAAAACTGTTACCCGGGGTCATAAATCTGCAAGAGGTACAGTTCGGGCATCTAAAGCACCCCGGTAAATCATTGCGTAGCCAAGTATTTTGTCCCTTCTGGTAACAACCTACAGGATCTGTTTTAAACAAAAGATCTTTAAGGTTAGTGCCTCGTCGATAACAGGTCATCAGGTCCTTTGGAACTACACTTTTCAAACCCGCATCTGCCTGGATAATACTCCAGTGTTTACTTACCAAATTCTTGGTTTTGTGAGACCCGGTAGTGTACTTAGTACTATAGATAAATTTAGGAGGGGTATTTGTCTGTGCTCGTGGTATGCTTACCCGCTGTCTGGCTAATGTCAGTGCCTGCTCCAAGACAGACGCTGGATAGCCACGGTCAAGAAACCGAGACCTCATGCCGCTTAGTTGCTGCTCAGCCACTTCTGGATTTGAGTTGTTTCGAAGCACCCTACAGAATTGTGAAATAGGCAATGAGTTTTTCATATGGCCTGGGTGACAACTATTAAAGTGGAGTAGGACAATTTTATCAGTGGACTTACGAAATAGCGTATATTCAATATGATCTTCATGCTTCGAAATTTCAATGTCTAAAAAATGTATTGTCTCAGAGTGTATCTCGTGTGTGAATTTTACAGGGCTGTCTAAAGCATTCAATTCACAGACCATCAACTGAAACTCTTCCTCCGTGCCACTCCAGACAATAATGACATCATCTATGTAGCGACGGAAGAAGAGAATCCGGTCCCCATACTTGGGCACAATGTAGTGTTGCTCGAATTGATGCATGAACAAATTGGCGTATGAGGGCGCCATGGCCGCCCCCATCGCCGTGCCAGACACTTGTAAAAAGTAGTCAGACTGAAACCGAAAGTAATTCATGGTCAGTGCTAGTCTTAGCAGCTCAAGTATAAACGGGATAGGAGGGCCTATATAATTCTCATGTTCCTCCAATGAGCGCCTCACCGCTTCAATCCCAGCCCCATGTGGGATACAGGTATAAAGGCTAACTACGTCTAAACTGGTCAGCCAATACTTTTTTCCAACAGGAATCACCAAAGATCTCAGACATTCCAGTAAATGAGGAGTGAGGAATAGGTATATATTTGGATGTTATATTACAGCCTGTGGTACAGAATACCCCTACATACTTGAGAGACACTCCTCATTTACTGGAATGTCTGAGATCTTTGGTGATTCCTGTTGGAAAAAAGTGTTGGCTGACCAACCCTGGCACCGGCGGGGTAGGATGTTTAATATATATAGGAGTGTTTATTGTATCTATTTACATTTTGTCACAGTGTTGATATTTGAAACATTACCTGGGAATTTGTTACAATGATTAATTCAGGAATAGGTTATTTAATGGCTTTTGCAATAAGGAATGTTTAGGTCTCAATTTAGTCCATTGATGGAGTTCATGTGTGTTTTACAACCCCCCCGAGGGAGGGGAGTGGTTTTTTTAATCACATGGGGTATGTGGCAGCACGGGGTTGGGTGAGTGTAAATGTTTTTAGCTATTTATTCATTGAGCTGTTTTAATGTTGCATGTATGGTCTTGAGAAAGGGCTTAGACACAGACCGAAACGTTGACCTTTTTAAATGCATTAAATAAATAAAATAACTTTTTTAACCATCTAAAAAACGTTCCTGGTGTGCACCTCACTTTTTTTTATTTTTTTATATATATATATATATTATATATATATATATATATATATATATATATATATATATATATAATGTAGTAAAGATGACCAGCAACATCGAGTTTTTTTGAAAAAAGCAAGTTGTATTCAAGTTACATGCAAAGCTGACGTGACGTTTCGGTCCACTCAGGGACCTTTCTCAAGGAGTGGACCGAAACGTCACGTCGGCTTTGCATGTAACTTGAATACAACTTGCTTTTTTCAAAAAAACTCGGTGTTGCTGGTCATCTTTACTACATTATCTATTTATTTTACCTTGCACCTGAGGTAAGCTGCAAAGGCGGTGTGCTGCCCACTTGGAATCATTACATATATATATATATATATATATATATATATATATATATATATATATATATATATATCAAGCTTACAAGTAGGAATGACAATATTTTGCGGACATTGTATTAATTTTTTGTGGACTTTTTAGTTCAATATTAACAGCAGTTATTTACAGTAGTGTGATAACATTATTACTTTTCAATATAATTGTTTGTGTCATAGAAGGGAGGGCCTTAGGGTTTTTAATATATGTATGCGTTTGAACGGTTGACCAATAAACATTGCCATTTTAATTATATTTAATATTACCAATTAATTATCTTATTATCTGTCTTTGGGAGGATGAAGTCCTATTGTGTTTTTTGTTATATATCATCTGCCACTTAGCTGCCCAGATTGCCAGTTTGTCATGATCCTGCTACTCTCTTACATATATGCATGACTGATCCACCAATCTGTACCAAGAGGTATATTTATAATCGCTGGTGA
The DNA here is from genome assembly GCF_017654675.1 of Xenopus laevis. Lineage (NCBI taxonomy): Eukaryota > Metazoa > Chordata > Amphibia > Anura > Pipidae > Xenopus > Xenopus laevis. The sequence continues at coordinate 91,416,630 of NC_054379.1, forward strand.
TAATGCCAGCAACCAACATCTTTCCGTTTGTTTTCTAACTTATAGGTGACTGTTTGTCTCCAATGTTAATAAATACACCCCTTAATGTATAAAAAGGAGGCCCTGGCCAAAGGTTGAACCTTCAACTGAGACCTGTACAAAGGCTTAACCTTCAAGCAGGTTTGAAATGAAAATTACTGAGAACTGCTTGTCTGCACCAAAAGGAGGTACTCAATCTGCAGTAACTGTAAAGAACATATTATGCTTATCTACAAATGAAAACAGAAATCAACACTTAAAGATGTAATGAAACAACTTCAGGGCAGCTTCCAAGTACAGTCAGATCAATTCAGTATCAGCTGATTAAAAAAAGAAGACAATAGAGAATTTACACGTTCACTATAAAGGTGATTTTATTTAAAATCATTCAAAACATCATTCAAATCATTAATAAAATAAACCCCAAAGGTTAGTATGGTAGGTCCATAACAACAAGTAGGAGATCCTGAACATATCATTGGTGAGAGCCTAGCAGGTGGCTCACGTTAACAAATGTTTAAAATGAGTAGTGACATCCATCCTTCTTCACAGATCTTGGACTTATCTTCTTCACTTATATCTGATTGTCTTCTCCAGCCAGAGGCAATTGCTACTGTTGATGGATAAATAGTACAATCCTCCCTTATATTTCACTGCCTTCCGTTTTTTTGAATGTTGCTGTGAAGATGTGGAATTCTCTCCCTGAATCAATTGTACCGGCTGATAAATTAGATTGTTTAAATAGGGGTAGGATGGCTTTTCTATCAAGTGGAGGATTGCAAGGTTATGGAAGATAACTTATAGTACAAGTTGATCCAGGGACTGGTCTGATTGCCATCTTGGAGTCAGGAGGGAATTTTCCCCCCTCTGAGGAAACTGGAGAGGTTTCAAATGTTTTTTTTTTTTGCCTTTCTCTGGATCAACTAGCAGTTAGGCAGGTTATATAAACAGATTTAAGGTTGAACTTGGGGGGATGAGTTTTCTTTCATCCTAACTTACTATGTTAATAAGTACACCCTTTAATGTATGAGCTAAGGGGGGCTTGGCCAAAGGTTGGACCTTCAAATAGGACCTGGCCAAAGGCAGATTTGAAATAAAAATTACTGCTATCCACTGGTCTACACCAAAATGGCACTCAATCTGCAATATGGAGTGCTGTAACGGTTAAATGCATATTATGCTAATGTGCCCATGAAAAAACAGAAATCAACACCTAATCATATAATGAAACAACTTCAGGACAGCTTCCAAACATGGTCAGATCAATTCAGTATCAGCTGATTTAAAAACAGGACAACAGAGAATTTACACCTTCACTATAGAAGTCATTTTTATTTAAAATCATAAACTAACCCCATAGGTTAGTATGGTAGGTCCATAACAACAAATAGGAGATCCTGAAGATATCATTGGTAAGAGCCGAGTAGGTGGCTTAGATGTAACAAATGTTTGAAATGAGTATGGGCTCATCTTCTTCACAGATCTTGGACTCATCTTCTTCACTGATATCTGATTAAGGAGACTGAAAAATCCCATTGGTTGATATCTTCTCCAGGCCACAAGTGCAATGTTACTAGAGGCAATGTTACTGTTGATGGATAAACCCTATTAATGTTATGGTCCTTCTCTCTTCTATTTAACTGCCTTCCATTTTTTGAATGTTGGCCTCTACATCATCGAGTGATGGTAAAATATAAAAGCAGTCTTCCTCCATATTCTTGGGTATTCTGAAACCGTAGATCTGTAGCAGACAAAAGGCAACATTAACACATTAGTTTGCAATAATATAATTGTTTAGTTGTAAATCTGCAGCAAGACAAAATAATATCAATATAATGATTATATAGTTGTACAAGTATTCCCTTAAATCCCTGATCAATTTAATTCCTTCTAGATTTGCTTACAAGATCATTGTTCAATAAAATGTTGAAATTCTCAGCTTCTAAATGCATAGCAACTGATTCTATATAATACAATTGTATAAGACTGTGTACTTACTATAAGGTCCGGCACAAATGTGGCCAAATATCCATAAAATGTGATGGTTGAGAGCCATTCGCTGATAACCCTTGCAATATTGATGATCTAAAAAAACAGATACAAGTTTATTTTTAACAAGGAAATTATTGAAGTTTACATAGCGACAGGACTGACATACACATGCATTCCCTTTCCAGAACAATTTCCACCAAAAGAGCTAAACTGTGCCTTGCTATGAGCTGCACATTTTCTAGAACAAAGCTAATGATGAAGATGTGTGAGAACTAATGATTGGCCTCACAGACAATAGGCTGCACGTTAGTGATTCCCTGTGCAGTCTATCACCTTGGGCCTTTTGGGGATGTTACATGGGAAATCCTGTGACCTACTCTAAAGCTGCCCTATCTGTTCACATTATAGCTGCCGCCCCCATGCAAGATATATAGTAGCTCATGCTCCAAATCTGGCCTTAAAGCAATAATACTAGGGATGCACCGAATCCGGGCATTCGGCCAGGATTCGGCCTTTTTCAGCAGGATTCGGATTCGGCCGAATCCTTGTGCCTGGCCGAACCAAATCCGAATTTGCATATGTAAATTAGGGGCGGGTAGGGAAATCACTTGATTTTTCCATCACAAAAGAAGAATTTTTTCCACTTTTTCCTTTCCTGACCCTAATTTGCATATGCAAATTAGGATTTGGTTCGGTCTTCAGACAAATCTTTCACCAAGGATTCGGGGATTCGGTGCATCCCTTAATAATGCTATAGAGAACAATGATCAAATCCATTCATAACATACCTCATAAATCTGTGCATTTTCTTGTATGATCCAGACAAAGATAAAATCAAATGTTGAATCTGAAACAGAAGGAAATATGAATATAATAAATATTTTAAAAGTAATCTTTTAATCCTGACTCCTCCCCTACACCCATCTATCCACCCTGACTAGATACAGCAACCAGTTAGTACAGAGCATCTGTTAGTTGAAAAGTAACATTAGCAGTGAACGGATACCTAGAGCTAATGTCAATATGGTGGTTATTGATATAACCAAGCGCACATGGCATGTGAAACGGCTGTCCTTCTTCTCTGGCGTCCTGTACGATATCACTGTATTTATTAGAGTATAGGCACTTGCACATACAGTGGCTGTCAGCACTCCTGCTATGTGCACTTCAGGGAACACCAACACCTAAACAAACAAAGAAATCAGTCAGTCCATTGGCCTCTTTGTCCCACGAAATAAGCAAGAGAGATCGGAAAAGCTATTATTTCTTTATTTCTTGCTTTTAACACTTTTTGGGATTGAAGAGCATCTTACCGGAAAGTTATTCTCCAAAACGTATCCTTGGGAGGCCAACAATCCAAGTGCCAATAGGATTATGTTGGCCCAGGTGTGTGTTTTAACATATTCAGACTGACGGTTTCTCAGCACAGTATATCTGGCGTACATTGTGGCAGATCCTAAGAAATAGGGTAAATTCAGTTAGCTCATTGGTGTTTAGAATTCATGAGGTAGGAAAGTAGGAATATTTGTAACACTTACCAGCATAGGCACAGATTATGTGAACCACTGTTAAAGCAACATTGGCCACTGGAAAGCCCAACATGCCACTGCAAAAGAAATAAAATATATGATTATTGCTTTATTAGATTTGCCATTTATCACACAAACACACAATATAGTATTTTCCTTACCTTGTATAGGGTGCAAACTTATCAGATCCAGAGAAAAATGCAAATAAGTTATATATCAAAAGACCAATAAAAGCACATGAAGATAAGGTAAATGGTGCAAAAGCTAGGTAAGGTACTTGAATTCCTTTCATGATGAAGTCAAAAGAAAATCAAAAAACAAAAGTAATAAAATAGAAGTTATAAATACAGACAACAAAAAGATGTCTGCTGTGTCCGTTAGCAAAGAACACAATGAATACCTTTCCCAGTGTAGCTCAATATATAATCTAGTAGATTACATCACAGTGAACAATGAGCATTGTGCAGTGACATCATAATGTTCACTTGTCCCTGACATCACAATGATCATTGTGATGTCACTGCATCTTTGTGGATTCTGGGTCCTAAAGGGTTTATATTTTTGTCAATGGGAAACAATATCTAAGCATGGAAAGTAGAAATCTAATGGAAACATAGTTTAAAAAAACCTAGTAGCTTGATATGTGGCCTTCCTGATATTAAGGATGCCTCCTTCATAAATTAATTTCCATTTTACAGGCTTATGGCTTTATTAAAATACCCTGTTAGATATAGAATTCTAATTCTAATGATGCACTGCAAGGTGACATGAGTACAGTTGTGTCAGTTGAGTTAACCACTGCAAGGTGACATGAGTACAGTTGTGTCAGTTGAGTTAACTGGTGCCATTGGGTGACTGACATGCTGTAACACTCTTATGTTTAGTGTCCAGTATGGTATTTGCAGGACAACTGCAAACCCCATTGTGCTATAGAATGATAGTTATTATTAGTTATTTAGATATGCAGCATATATTTAAATTATCCATCAAGTATCACAGCTTTTTTGGGAGTTACCAGGATATTTCAGAGATTCCTCATGAATAACAAGATACGGCTACTCTCCTTTTAGCACCTTATTTAAACACACTGCATCAGATCACCGTATATTGTTAGATGGCTTTTTTTAAACAAATTCCCTACTTCTGCTACAGATATGGCCAAAAGCCACCCAGTAAACTGTGCTCTCCGCTTAGAAACACTATTTCTGGGTAGGGGTGCAGGCAACATCAGACTGGGCTATACTCACAAGCCCTCCCATTGCAGCATCAAGGGTCCTCTCTCACAATGAACCCTTCCCACCCCACTCCTGTGGGCGCTGTCATGTAAGTTTTACCACATTCCTCAACTCACTTGCCACTTTGATTGGGCAAGAGGGAGCAGCAGGGGGAGCATCTGCAGCACCATGGGGAGTGACCAGGATCTAGGGCCCCATGAAGGCCAAGGCTCACGTTGTTTTTTCCTGGTGTCTTACCAGCCCAGTGAAACCCTGGGTGCAGTAATTAACTTTGTTATCCAAAGCATGTTTGCCCAACCCAATTTAAAGATGTGTATAAAGGCAAATATTCAGTAAGATGCTGATCTGGACAGAGACGTGATGAGGAATTAAGTGTAAAAAAACAAAATATATAAGTATTGAATTAGTCACCAAAAAATTCTGATGCCATACATGAATGTAATTGGAGCATGAATAGAAAGTTACAATACTGCAAAATGGAAATGATTGCTGAATGCAACTTGCCCAACATTAATTTGCTAATAAAGAACTGTGGAACTAGCAACGTGGTAAAGGATATAAAATAGTAATAGTAGACATAAAAATAGTGCAGACATTTAGGTAAGAGACTATGCTGGACCCCCCAGTTATAACAAATGCATTTCATATAATAGCAATTTTTCTTAATTGACAAAACATTTCGGCAACACTGCTCATACCATGGTAACATATGATTTTTTGTTGTTGTTATTTGGTAAAGAAAACCTCCAAAAAAAATATTTTTGCTTTATTGAATAATTGTTAGTGTTATGCTTCCTTTGTGTGTCCCTCCAACAGAGACTGGTAAGTGCCCTTACAAACGGCGTTTTGAGCTGCGCTTCCCTGCGTTACGGTTTCATGTGTTCAGCCACAGGGGAGCGCAGGAGTAAACGCACGCCATTACTGTCAAGGGGGCTGTACTCACACAGGCGCATGTAAGCGCCGAATGCAGGTTGAGACGCAACATGTTGCATTTTACCTGCGTTCGACGCATACATGCGCCTTTGTGAGTACAGCCCCCTTGACAGTAATGGCGTGCGTTTACTCCGGCGCTCCCCTGCGGCTGAACACATACAGGGGCGCTCCACCAATGAGGCGAGTTGAGACACTCGCCTCAGGCGGCAGCGCCCCCCTGGTTACCAGGGGCGGCAAAAATGCCGCTCCTGGTAACTAAGAGCCGAATTTCCGGTTTTCAACCCGGAAATTCGGCTCTTCTAGTGCAGAGAGCGCAATTGCGCTCTCTGCACTAGCGTCGTGCAGCGCCCCGACCCCCTCCTGCGCAGAAAATGTGAGCGCCGTGAGGAGGGGTCGGGGCGGCAACGGAAGGCTGCCTCAGGCGGCATAAAGGCGCGGATCGGCGCTGAACACATAAAACCATAACGCAGGGGAGCGCAGTTTAAAACCCCGTGAGTAAGGGCCCTAAGGGGTTGTTAAAGGGGAGTATAACACCTTTTTGCATATTATCTTACTTAAGAAACATCTATGTTTGCTATCTATGTTATTTGTTATTTCTTGGTCCAATCAGGGGAGAAAAAAATGTTGCGCTTCAAAAAAATTGTCACCCATAGACTTTAATGCATTTCAGCAAATTTTTGGAGAGGCGAAATGGGTCAAATTTGCCCATCCAGTGCTTGTCTATGGACAGGACGTGTTTGATGCACCTCCTAATGCTATATTAGACACTGAGCACCAGATTTTTCATCCAGCATTCAGTGCAGACCACCATGTCTCACAGAGGGCGCAAGTGCTTCAAAAATAAGCACTCTCGCTCCCCTTACTGCTCTGCACTTGTGTCCCCCTCGTAGGGTTGCCATCTGACCACTTTAATACTGGCCCATATTGAATTCACATCCTGTATGGTTAATTAGGAATACATTTGGTTACATGCTGCAGACTGAACTGATTTATGTGCAGCCACGTAGCATGTAAGTTAATTGCTAAACTAGCCAAGCAGGATGTGGATTCAATATAATGGCAGTATTAAAGGGGTGAAGTGGCAACCCTAGGCCCCCCAGGGTCAAGAATGACCCCTTAGTTATTAATGAATCAAATGTATTGTGCAACATGCAATTTCACCATTGTTGCAGCCCAACTCTTAACCATCACAACGATTCCAGCTGACTGTGTATCAGGTTCAGCTGGAGTGATGTGGCCCTCTCTCCTATAATCACTGGCTGGTGCTAGTAGAGTTTGCGGATATGTTAGCTGAGAGTCTGTAGCTGTAATCAATTTATGAATAAAAACGGATGGATTTCCATTGTGTGGTTCAAATTAACTTTTGTCAGTTGATCTTTGTCAGTAAGGGCTCTTACAGACGAGGGTTTTTACCTGCGCTCCCCTGCGTTCCGTTTTTCTGCGTTCAGCCGCAGGGGAGCGCAGGAATAGACAGATTATATTTTTTCCAATGAGGCTGTACTCACATGTAGGCTCAACCTGCGTTCGGCGCCTACACGAGCCTGTGTGAGTACAGCCCCATTGGAAAAAATGTAATGCGTCTATTCCTGCGCTCCCCTGCGGCTGAACGCAGAAAAACGGAACGGGGAGCGCAGGTAAAAACGCTCGTCTGTAAGAGCCCTTAAAGGGCTGTTTTTGTTTTGATCGTTCCTCCTGCCAAAAGATACAGTGTGTTCCCATTCGGGCAGAGCAAACATAAGGAAAGATCCCCAAAAGCTTATACCCCACAATATATATATGTATCATATATGATCTCCAATAAGAGAGAATTCAGTGATTAATAGTCACCAACAAAGCATGGGCAATTAACTGTTGATTTGTGCTATATGCAATTCATTCATTATAAACTGAAATTAATACCCAGACAAGAAGGCTTGCATTATATGCATCTAGAATAAATAAGGCATGATGACATTTATCCAAGGGAGCCAGGCTCTGCTTTTCTGGATTCATCATGCTAATATTTATAGACTTGATATCCTCTGTCTCATTAACAAGTGATTGATGGCAAGAGGATATGGCAATAATATTTGAACAGGGATCAAGATCTCACACTTATTCAGCTGTAAGGTCGACACCTGTAGTTGGAAGGGATGTGAAGAATTTGCAAACAAGACTACATCATAAAAATAAAGCAATTTCCAACTGTTGTCATGGTTTTTTACAAAAAAAGTCATGTCCAACTAATCTTTTTTATGAAGAAGTAAGAAGGGATTTAGATAAAAGAAAGGGCAGTTGCTGCAACTGATTTTGGTTTTTCTAAAGCTTTTTTTTTTACAAAAAAAAAGATAAATATCAGAAACATGACATGGATGAGAAAACCTGTACATGGAGAGAAAAACAGCTAAAGGGTACAGCACTCAAATAATCAGATTTCATATATATTTTCATATTGGGCTATGGTAAGCTGTAGCTTCAGTATTGGATCTTGTTTGTCCTATTTCACATTTACATATTGCTATTTTAATATTTTTGTCACAATTGAGGTTTGAATGAACACAACTGAGGTTTTGCATTTCAATGGATTTAAGAACTAAGTATGACTACCCAAAGCAACATGTCCCCCCTGTCAAAATAATGTTACACAATATAATTTTTTTGCTTGTACAAATAAACATAGACAAATCTTAATGATTCCACTACAGATCATGGCATTACATTGCCTGAAAGAAATAGCGAATACAGTTATAAAATAAAAGACTTGATTTATAGGACCTTAGGCCTGTGATATACTAGAAAAGCTCTCTCATATATTAATACAGGTATGGGACCTGTTATCCAGAATGTTTGGGACCTGGATCTTTCTGTAATTTGGATATTCATACCTTGTCTACCAGAAAATCATGGAAAGATTAAATAACCCCAATAGGCTGGTTCTGTTTCTAATGTGGATTAAAAATATCTTAGTTGGGATCAAGTACAAGATACTGTTTTATTATAAAAGAGAAATCTTTTTAAACATTTTGATTATAATTGAGAGATGGTCTTTCCGTAATTGGAAACTTTCTGGATAACAGGTTTCCAGATAACAGATCCCATACCTGTACTATTTTCAAGAGTCAGAACTAGAGAAGAGAAAAATAAACTACTTTCAGTTGCAATTAAGACATAGGCGGAGGGTGATTTTTTGTTTGTTTGTTAGTTAAAGACATGTTCTCTACTGTTGGTTTCATAGTGAAATTGCACAGAAATTCACCAAAGTTGAATAAACGCATTGTTTTTATAATGTTTTACGCCTCAGAATACTTCATTAATGCAGTGCCAATGTCAGGTGTATCACCCCTTAAATGTGGCATAATCAGGGGCGGATTAATGCCTAGGCTCGCCTAGGCTATAGCCTAGGGGCCCATGGGGGTTTTTTTTGGCAATGTTTTTATTTTTTTTAAAAAATCACCAACCGGCGTCCACTGACCTGTCCCCTCCCCCGCGCGTGTGCGCCGATGGTTGCTGTGGCACTGCCTGGGACTGGGAGAAAATTTAGGCAAGGCATGTCAGGTACATCATGTATCACTTCTATATGTGCGTCACAGTGCATGATACGCATGCGTTTTGTGACTCTGCGTGCAATCTCTCTAAGCCGGGCTGTCTTTGTCAGAATTGGTGCTCGTCACTACTGACTGGTGTGCGCCAAAGCACACGCGGCTTAGTTTAGACAGTTGAGCATGCACTTGTACACGCGGTCCGAAAAGAACAGACACGCAGTCTCTTCTTGCCTAAATCTAGCTATTATCTATCTTCTTGGCTGAATCCTGCCTAAATTGTCTCACTAGAAAGCAAGGCATGGGGGGGGGCAGCACCCGGTCTAGCAGCAGTTATGTGCTTGTTAGCCTGCTGCAAGACTGTCAGTGGACAGAAAAATCTATTTTTTATTTTTAAAGAATTAAAAACTTCAGCCAGGCCAGCAAAGCAAACACAGGCTGAATCAGCAGGTACCGCTGGCAGTGGCTGTGCTCCACTGGGATCAGCATTGCATTGGGGTCCCACCCCAGGCAGTAGCTGCTTATCTACCTGCTAATCTGCTATTTTTGAATAACTTTTTTGATCATTTGGAAGTTAATTGCAGATCATCGCATCGTTTTCGGCGCAATCTGCACCATGGTTTTTAATAAAGCCGACCGCCCCGTAAATACGCTAACGAAAATATGCTATTGCCTAAGCTTGAAACCGATATCGTATTTACACAGTGGTTGGCTTTTTTTTTTTTAAAAAAATGTAGCACGGATCGCACAAAAAAATGTGGTACCCTAGAAGGGGACCCTGTGGAAAGTGTAGCCTAGGGGCCTCACATGTCCTTAATCCGCCACTGGGCATAATTTATGCAGTGCCAATGCCATGTATAATGCCGCATGAATAAACTGCACAATAAATTTATTGCTAGCTTGATGGATAATCCCCTGAGAACATTTGGCAGAATAAACAGAATGCCAGTTTTTTGTATGATACCCAGTGGCAATGGCATAGGGGTGGTTCACCTTCAAGTTATCTTTTAGTATGTTATAGAATGGCCCAGGGCCGGAACTAGGGGTAGGCAGAAGAGGCACCTGCCTAGGGCGCAACAAAAGGGGGGCGCTGGGCAGGTACCTGACTTTTGCCTACCCCTAGTTATGTTCGCTGCTCTCCCCGCCTTTCACCCCTCCGCCGTTCCTCCCTGCCTCCCTCCCCTCAAGTGCTTTACCCCGTCTCCCCTCCGGCGATCTTCTTCGATTCTGCGCATGCAGGTTCACGCATGCGCACGCGAGCGCAAGTTTGCGCATGCGCAGATTCGCACAGGCGCCGCTACTGCCCGGCTTGCCTAGGGCGCCTGGACTGCGTGGCCCGCCTCTGGAATGGCCTAAACATCTTTTCAATTGGTCTTCATTATTTATTTTTTTATAGTTTTTGAATTAACTTCTTCTTTTGACTCTCTCCAGTTTCAAATGACGTCACGTACCCCATTTAAACAACAAATGCTCTGTAAGGCTACAGATATATTGTTACTGCTACTTTATTTTACTCAGTTTCTATTCAGGGCTCTCTTATTTATATAACAGTCTCTTATTTAAATCAATCCATTGTTGCTAGTGTAATTTGGACCCTAGCAACCATATTGCTGAAATTGCAAAATGGACAGCTTCTGAATAAAAAGCCAAATACCACAAATTATAAAAAATGAAAACCAATTGCAAATTGTCTCAGAATATCACTCTCTACATCTTACTAAAAGTTAATTTAAAGGTGAACAACCCCTGTAAACAGGGAAGAACACAGAAGTACATTTTCTTTTATAAGGTAAATTTGTTTGTGTTTTTGCTTGTGTTGTACTGATTTCTAGACCAGGTCACTAAACTGTTAATTGCAGATAAAAAATAAAGACAGAATGAAATATTTCTACTAATATTATGCTCAGGTTGAGTATAATTGCTCTTTATTTTTGGAACAATTTTCTTTTTCATACTTCTTTTTATTCTCTTTTATTTATGCACAAGAACATTTTATTTCCATAAAAACAGGTACAGTCATTCATTGCATCCAATTAAGATGACAACTGGGATTGCAACATTAACTTCACAATTTGGGGATGGGGAATATTAGTAAAGATAATGAAAGAAAAGCAGATTTCATAAACTTTTTTAAAGCAAAACAGTAACCCTGACAACACTGTAATGCTATAAATGTAAATGTTTTTATTGTTTTTGTCTTTTTATTTTGGCCTTCAACTATTCATAGATGAGCCTAGCAACCACTTGAAACTGAGATTCCAAACTATGCAGATACAGAACAATAATGTTAATTATTGTGAAATGAACACTACTGAATGTTGTTCGAAAACATTATTGTTTAGAACCCTACTTCATTCTGAGAGCTTTGCCATTATACGCAATTCTCTGGTATATTTTTTCACTTATTGCAACTTATGCCTTGCTGATCCTTGGAGGGGAGTCCATTAGTATACTTTACTGATCATTATGAAAACATTCAGTTTTTCCCCAGTTTATAGTAAGCTGGAGGCAGAGAGGAAATAGGGGGCTTATAATGCTATTTGAAGTTACATGTACCACCTGAAACTGAAAACTGGAGAGCTGCTGAATAAAAAGCTAAAGTAAAATACAGGTATAGGATCCCTTATCTGGAAACCCGATATCCAGAATGCTCCGAATTACGGAATGGCTGTCTCCCATAGACTCCATTTTATTCAAATAATCCAAATTTTTTAAAATGATTTCCTTTTTCTCTGTAATAATAAAACAGTAGCTTGTACTTGATCCCAACTAAGGTATAATGAATCCTTATTGGAAGCAAAACCAGCCTACGGGGTTTATTTAATGTTTAAATTAATTTCTAGTAGACTTAAGGCATGAAGACCCAAATTACGGAAAGATCCGTCATCCGGAAAACCTCAGATCCCGAGCATTCTGGATAACAGGTCCCATACCTGTACTACAAATAATAAAAAATTAAAACCAATTGCAAATTGTCTCAGAATATCACTCTCTACATCATACTAAATGTTCATTTAAAGGTGAACAACCAACCCCTTTAAACTTTGGGAATAAGACCATCATAACCATATATTGAATATTATACCTAGGGCAAATAGCAGAAAAAAATATAATACCAATTCCATGCATAATGGCATTAGAGCATATGAGAAATTAAGGGGCAAATTTACTTATGGTCGAATATCGAGGGTTAATTAACCCTCGATATTTGACTAACGAAGTTAAATCCTTCGACTTCGAATATCGAACATGTAATCTGCTTTATGTTCAGGCCAGCCATCAGGGGGGAGCGTTGTAGGGGGCCCCCGAGGGTAAGGGGGGGCCCGGCCATGCCACACTTACTTGATTAGCCGGGCCCCCCATCTTTCTGAGAGCTGCTGACTTCGGGAAGGCAAGGACGTTTAAGGGGCCCTGGCCACCAATTTTCTCATAATGTGGGGGGGGGGGGGCCTGGCCACCAATTTTGCCCACCAATTTTTTTTTTCTCATGCGGGGTCCTAGCCACCAATATTTTTTAATGGGGGGGCCCTGGCCACAAATGTTTTTTTATGTGGGGCCCTGACCACCAATATCTTTTTATTAACATGTGGGAACCCTAGCCACCAATATTTTTTTTGTTTTTTTACTGTATGGTGGGGGGCGGACCTGTGGGGTGGGGAGGGCGGACCTGTAGGTGGGGCTTGCGGTGGTTGCAGCCCAGGGGACCTAGGAAATTTTGTCGTATGGGGCCCTGCGATTTCTGATGGCAGTCCTGCTTATGTTATCCTTTTTTACACTTGGCTGCAGCAATAGGACCCCCAGAACAGAAACTGAAATTATGTTATTCATTTAAAAAAAAAAAAAAGCCAAATAAAGTAATAAAACAAAATATCTTGTAAAGTTTTACTTACTCAGCTTTCTGGGCTTTTTATTAATGAATGGGTGAGCTGTCCTAGGGAAAGGCAATGATTCTGTGGGGGCCAGAACAGCACATCTCTCAGGCACGAACTGATTCATAAGCCCCATATACAGTAAATGCCGGGTGAACCATGCATTCATTGTGAGAATTGCAGTGGGCTTTAGCACTTTTCTGCCCAGTGCATCCCACTATATGTGGCTTTGTCCTGCAGTGGTGACTATTTGGCACAGATGATTTCTGTTCAGCAAAAAACAACAAACTGCTGGTGGCCAATACAAGTTGCCCCGAACTTTCTTTACCAGTAGTCTATCCATTGTTGCTGCAGCAATACAAGCGGTATCTGGCTTCCCTTAGTAAAGAAGCAAAGCTACTTCGGATTGGCAACAGAAAGAAACGAAATCCCTCCTACCCCACTCCGATTAAACAGCAACAGTAAAAAGGTTGTTTCTCTCGATGCCCAGCCAATTGCAAAGCATGAGGATGCTCTGCCTTTTTTCTGCTTTCTATCCAATCTGAAGGTAGTAGGAGGTTCAGTCTTCGAAATGTGATCTCTCCAGTTGTTTTGTGGGGAATAGTGGTGTCTTTTGTTTTTTGCTTACTGGGAACAAAATTCTATACTCAAACAAATTTTGTTTAGCTTAGCCTCTCCAATCATTCATTATAATCTGCCCCTGAATTAAAAGAAGTATAGTTTGGGATAATTATACTTTTCAATGCTTTGGGAAAACGTGAAGTAATCGTCTGGCGTAATAAAATGGAAATAGTTACCCTTTTAATTGAAAAAAAGGTAAAAAGAAGCTAGATTTGACACACTCAATACCTCCTTTGGTGGTGTGACAGAGAGTTGATGCTGTATGTATAGGATGTTCAATCTGATGGGCAGTTTTAGTAAGTGTGTGCACAATAAACTACATTCCCTAGGGCTTTAGAGATTGAACGCAACTTACAATTTTTGTGGGCCAAAAGCATCAAGTTAGGATAATGATTAGATCTTTTGTTCTTGTAATGTAAAAACGCCTTGGGCTTAAAATTGTGCTGACACTTTTTATTATTAGTTTAGACTAAGCTGAACATTGTTAGAATAAACATGTATACATGACAGAAATCGTGAGTAAATATATAAAATAAAAGGCTATTGATTTATAGAACCTTAGACCTATGATATACTAGTAGAGCTCTCTCAAATATTAATACAGATGTGTGACCTGTTATCCAGAATGCTCAGGACCTGGGGTTTTCCGGATAATGGGTCTTTGTGTAATTTGGATCTTCATACCTTAAGTCTACTAGAAAATCTTGTAAACACTAAATGAACCCAATACGCTGCTTTTGCTTCCAATAACAATTAATTATATCTTAGTTTGAATCAAGTAGAAGGTACTGTTTTATCATTACAGAGAAAAAGATTTGGATAAAATGGAGCCTATGGGAGATGGCCTTCCAGTAATTTGAAGCTTGCTGAATGCCTGTATGAGCAGCAAGACAGCAGTTGGGAAAATCCATGTCCCTGGTGAGGAATGAAATTGGTGGTGCCTGAGAAGTGATTTTCCCTGTGTCTCTGTAATCTGCCAATTATTTGTGGCATAGGACAAAAGTTAAGTTTATTTTTTTACAGAAAGATTAATGTTAACGCATCAAGGCAAATTTCCCCAGATCACATTTATATATATTTAGTTCCTCAAGTCTAAAGGTATGGTTCCTGTTTTCTTTGATTTTCTCTTATGCAAGAGAGTACTTTATCTAACTGGCGTCATTTATGAACCAAACTTCCGTGTGCAAAGTGCAATTTTTAATGCAATTTGCCTTGTGTTTTTATCCACAGCATGATTTGTGCCTACCACAATTGCACCCAATCTGTCAAAGTTAAAGGGGTTGTTCGCCTTTAACTTTCATTATGATATAAAGAGTGAGACAATTTGTAATTGGTTTCCATTTTTTATTATTATTTGTGGTTTTGGGAGTTATTTCACTTTTTATTCCGCAGCTCTCCAAAGGTCCAAATTGCCCTAGCAACCATGAATTGATTTGAACAAGAGACTGGAATATGAATAGGAGAGGGCCTGAATAGAAAGATGAGTAATAAAAGAAGCAAAAACAATAAATGTGTAGCCTTACAGAGCATTTTTAATGAGGTCAGTGACCACTATTTAAAGCTAGAAAGCTAGTCAGAAGAAGGCAAATCATTAAAAATAAATCTATGAAGAAAAAAATAAGACCAATTGAAAAGTTGCTTATAATTAGCCATTCTTTAACACACTTTTGGGCAGATTTAATAAAGTTACTTGAGTTTTCGAGTTGTATTTTTTGTTGGGAATGGAGGGGGGATCTGCATTATGACAACTACCACGTTTACGCTTTTATTCTAAATAAACTGAAAAGGAATTTAACTATGTACACTTGATGGAAGTTAATGGAATTTCCCATATGGCAGAAACAGTTGGAATAAAAGGCACATTAGTGGTACATGTAACTTCAAATAGCATTATAAGCCCCCTATTTCCTCTCTGCCTCCAGCTTACTATAAACTGGGGGAAAACTGAATGTTTTAATAATGATCAGTAAAGTATACTAATGGACTCCCCTCCAAGGATCAGCAAGGCATAATAAGTTGCAATAAGTGAAAAAATATACCAGAGAATTGCGTATAATGGCAAAGCTCTCAGAATGAAGTAGGGTTCTAAACAATAATGTTCTCAAACAACATTCAGTAGTGTTCATTTATTTTAGTGTGTTTAGAATCAACATTATTGTTCTGTATCTGCATAGTTTGGAATTTCAGTTTCAAGTGGTTGCTAGGCCAAAATAAAAAGACAAAAACAATAAAAACAATACATTTATAGCATTACAGTGTTGTCAGGGTTAATGTTAAATATTCATGAAATCTCCTTTGGTTAGCTTTACTAATATTCCCCATCCCCAAATTGTTATGTTAATGTTGTAATCCCAGTTGTCATCTTAAACTAAGATGCTATTATAACACGATTGTGCAATGGATGACTGACTGTACCTGTTTTTATGGAAATAAAATGTTCTTGTGCATAAATAAAAGAGAATAAATAGAAGTATGAAAAATAAAATTGTTCCAAAATTGAAGAGCAATTATAAAGTTGCTTCCTTTCATCATACTCAACCTGAGCATAATATTAGTAGAAATATTTCCTTCTGCCTTTATATTTTTATCTGCAATTAACAATTTAGTGACCTGGTCTAGAAATCAGCACAACGCAAGCAAAACACATACAAATTTGCCTTACAAAGAAAATGTACTTCTAATTGAATCCCCACAATTCTTTGCACATTTCTGTGATCTTCCCTGTTTACAGATCTGTTAAAGGGGTTGTTCACCTTTAAATTAACTTTTAGGGGCAGATTTATCAAGGGTCGAATTTCAAGGGTTAAAAAACCCTCGAATTCGACCCTCGAATATCGAATTTGAAGGATTTTAGCGCAAAAGGTTCAATCGAACGATCGAATACAAATCATTCGAGCGAATGATAAAATCGTTCGAATTGAACAATTTTAAGTGATCGATCGAAGGATTTTTATTTGACCAAAAAAAACTTAGAAAAGTGCTGTGGAAGGTCCCCATAGGCTAACATTGGACTTCGGTAGCTTTAATTTGGCGAAGTATGAAGTCGAAGTTTTTTTTAAAGAGACAGTACTTATTATCGAATTGTCGAATGGTCGAATATTTTTACTTCGAATCATTCGATTGATCAAATTCGATCAAATTTGACCAATTCGATGGTCGAAGTACTCAAAAAATTACTTCGAAATTCGAATATTTTTTGATTCGAACTATTCACTCCTACTTAGTAAATCTGCCCCTTAGTATGAGTATTTTTTATCATTTGTGGTATTTGGCTTTTTATTCAGAAGCTGTTCAATTTGCATTTTCAGCAATATGGTTGCTAGGGTCCACATTACCCTAGCAACCATATATTGATTTGAATAAGAGACTGGAATATGAATAGGAGATGGCATGAATAAAAAGATGAGTAATAAAAAGTAACCATGGCATTAAATGTGTAGCCTTACAGAGCATTTGTTTTTAGATAGGGTCACTAACCCCAAATTAGAGCTGGAAAAAAATTTAAAGCCAATTCACAAATTGGTTAGCATTATCCATTCTATAACATACTAAAAGTTAACTAAAAGGTGAACTACCCCTTTAATCACAGAATACACAAGGCATTGTGGGAACTGAAGTAGGAAGACTGGATGAAAATAATAATTTAAACACAAGTTCCCCTGATATGACAGCTCATCAGTCGCCTTAACCCATGTTACTAGTTCACATAGCGTCTTATAACTGTTATTATACCCAACCACACAACCTTTCCATTTCAACCTATTAGACATCTCTGCTAAATGACCTTTCTCAGTGGCTTAAATTGTAACAAAGAAATCAATGTAGTCACGCCTAGCTTGGCAGCATTGCAGCCAAAAAACACTCAAGTGCATTATTCTGTAGGAAATAGGAATCTGCCCCAAGTACTTAGTGGCAGGCAAATACCCTTCATGCCAATTACTACTACTGCTACTACTTTCTCTGCTGGCAAAGAAAATGCACAGTGTGACATTAGCTTAAATTTAAGACCCAACAACTGCAAATTCCCCACAACTGTTTCATATGGAGTGTCAGGTCCATGAACAGGAGGTTGTTGGAGTCCACAGTGCTGAGGATGACCACTTTCACTCCCCTTTCTCCCCTTTCACACAAGTGAACACTCTGAGGTTGGAGTGAAGTGTAGGCAATAAATGGACAAAGGTCAGAAGGGTGGTTAGGATCAGGTAAAGGTCAGGGTAGGAGATAGAAGTTTGGCCAGAATCAGGCAGAAGTCAACCAAGCTGAGAACACTAGGAACGGGTGCACCAAGAGTAAAGCGACTCTGCGCGGTAATATAGTAATTGCTGATAAAATATGGGTAGTGTGAAAAGGTTTTCCTCTGAAAAAATTCGATATAGGGTTTGCAAACCTTGCAAATATTATAATGTTATATTGCTCTGCTATACAATACATGCAATTACATTTCTTACTAAGAAAGCATATGCCACCTTCAGGAAGGTCCTGAAAATGCCCTGCCAGCGTTTAATATTTGCATTGCAATAATTGTCTAATAAAGATAGCACATAGCAAAATGCACATTTTAGTTCTCGGATATGCTTATTTATGCTTAAAATAACATATATATATATATATATATATATATATATATATGCTTATTAATTTAAGGAGCACTAAAGTCTAAAATAGAATAATGCTGGAAATGCTGTATTTTGTATGCTAAACATAAAACATGAACTTACTGCACCAGAAGCCTAATTAAACAAACGATTTATGCTTTCAAAGTTGGCCTGCAGAGAGTCATCATCTTGTGACTATGTTCAGGGGTGCTTCACCAATGAGGCAAGTTGAGGCTATCACCTCAGGCGGCAGCGCCCCACTAGGTATCAGGGGCAGCAAAAATGCTGCTCCTGGTACTTTAAGAGCGAATTTCTGGGGGAGGGGGGGCAGCAGCAACTGCTGCTGCCTCAGGCAGCGGAGGGGCCAGGATCGCCCCTGACTATGTTAAACATCTTTGCAAGACCACACATATGCTCATTGTGGTCTGGACGTTTGCTGGGAGGTTAAGCTAAGGGATCGTCATAAATGATCAAGACACCACAAGCCAAATAATTTCTGCTATAGTAGCTGATACATTTAAACTGATTAATAATCAGAATATGCAAACTGCACTGGACCTGTGGATACAAATCTCTACGTGGTCACTGGCTGCTCTACAGGGAAACAAACAAAGCTAGTAAGCAAGTAAAACCAAGGTGGGGATTTCACGGCATACAGTCAGGTGTATTGTAAAAACTGTACACATTTTTTAATTAAAGTATATTGGAGATAGATTTCTTTTTCATTAAAGAAAGTAAAAATTGGATTGAAATTTTTTGCCTTTACATCCCCTTTAATGATTTCATACTGCGTAGATCGCACATCTTAGACAGTCAAACACCATAAAGGAAATGTGTGGAACCAGAGTAAAAGCTACAAGTCAAATTAGAAAGTGTGTAGGACCATAGGGAGTAACACACAACATCTAATCTGCTGACTTATTGTACATGGAGAAAGCCTGAATACTTAGCACAAAGGAAAACAGATGAAGTCAGTGACAAATCAACAAATGGCCTTGACACCAGAGGGATAGGTGAGTATTTTGTCTCTATGACATATGTCTTTGCATTCCCTTTCCCCTGTTCAATAAGATCCATATGTAAGGCCAAAGAGAGGACAAGGGTCCCATGACTAATAATATATTTTCCAGCTGTTCCTGTTCATAAAGAAATTAGATATGTAATACCTGTAATCTTGGAATAGAGACAAAGCGCCTCAAAGTTTCTGTTCATAGAATAACATTGGAATTGTGTGTTCCTGCTGACTCACATGCTGTATCGCAATTATGAGTGAATGGCAATACTCTCCTGATTCATATTCATGTAACAACTGGAAAAACATGTCCCATTTGCACAGTATAGTGTACTGTGAAACAAATCAAGCCAGGTCTTGAGAGCCATATTAACACCCACAGTTCTTTGTGATCTCAGGACAATAACCCTTCTGATGCTCATTAGTTTGTCCCCTGTTGAACGATTCTTTTCATATACCTGGATTTTACATTTTCTTGCATTAAACACCCTATTTTTTAACAGACACTTTAAGCTAAAATTCCTTGATATCAAGTGTAAAATCTTTTAAAATAATATATCTAGCAAAGCAGTGTGTTTTGCAGAGGAGAAAGTAAAAGGAGACACAAAGCGTATTAGGCTCATTATACACAATTAAATGTCAATAAATAAAGTTATGTCAAAAAAACAGAACATTGAAATACTGTAATTAATTAAGACAACCATTCCCTCCTCTGTAATAACACAATATTCTTTTATCCTTAAAAGGACTACACTGGTAACTGTAACTGCCTGATGTGACACTATCTGATGTAAATTGCAATTGGAAAAAAAGCTGCATTTGTGTCTGTTATAGTGAGGAGAAAAGAGAAATCATCAGCTCATCGTTGCTATTCCAATACTGCATGTGAGTAATCTTTGTTTTTAAATGTTTCTCATAATTGATAAAACTGACGTGATTTTTTAACAGATGTGTATTTAAATATGTAACATGAAATTGTATGATTAATTAATTAATACACAGTTGTGTTGGGGGGTATTTAAATCTATTGTGTCATAACAGGAAATGAGGTCTCTGAGGAAGTGTTGTATCACGAAACGCGTCAGACCTCAGACGCTATGTTTACTAGATTGATACTATGTTTAAATAAAGTATAACGTTTTTTTAACCAACCTGGAGACAAGCGATCAATTTTTGAAACCCAGGAGTGCGCTGCCTTTATTCCATTGTGTTGTGAGTAATCTTACCCTCATTATATTACCCTTCTCTCCAGCTTATGGGTGAGATTTTAGTAACTCTGCATTTTCCCAGTGACTTTTGTTCCAGGCTGCCTTCAGAAACATGTTAGGAGGAAGATATTTGCATTAGGCAGGGGGTATCAAGTAAGAATATTGAACCATATTCATATTATTATGAAATGGTTTCCTGGAGAAATGAAGCCCTTATTACACCACACAGCTGGTCTGTATTTAAAAGAATAGCTGTTGATGGTTACTGCACACACGTACTTTTGATTGCTGCAAACCACTCTGAAATAACTACAGTTATGAAAATAACTAGGCATGGCCCAACTTTTTCCTCCAGCTGTAAATAAAGTATAAGCTGTAGTTAGATACTAAGAGCCTAAATTCTGCAGACTCTCAATCCCTAGTATAAAATGTAATCAGCCCACGATAGTTCTTATAATATCATTTAAAATGTGATTGAATAAAATGCATGTTCCCATTCCCTTCATACTAATTGGTCTGGGCTTATATCTGTCATCAAGCAGAGGAAATATCTTGAACAAATCAAATTAATTAAAATTTATTGAAAGGCACAGTTGGAATACATTTCAAGTCATAATTAATTCTTTATGTATCACAGATCATAGAATCTACGGCACTGACATGCAATTACATGCAATTACCCGTGTGCCAGCCCCATAGATTCTAGGTGCTCAGGTTTATATTTGATCTGTGCAGTGCTGTTTATATTCATAGGTAAAATGCATAATCAAGCAGTAGAATGAACAATTTAAACTCTTCAAAAGTGCATTTGTTTCTGTCTATAAAAATTGTATAGGAGGAGGATAAAGCTGGCCATAGACGCAAAGATCCGATCGTACAAATCACTTTCCTATCTCCCGACCCCTACTAACCATTCAGATCAAAATCTTACCATTCTGATCAAATAAAGTAGAAAAAGAACAGATCAGCCAATGTTCTGCCCCTGACAGCAATCGTACGATAGTTATGTCTGACAAAGCCGGTGACAGTCTCCCACGATCAGCAATACATGTTGAGATATTATCGGCAGCCGACAGAAATTTTCTAACCCGCCCGATTCGCCAAACGACCGGTCTCTGCCGGACGAAAAATGTCGGGACTCTCCACACACGGCCCGAAAATCGGATCGTTGTGTCTATGGCCAGCTTCAATCCCTTGATCCCATCCAATATAAATGGCACCAGATATGTAAATCATTGACACAATGGAATGAATTGCAAAGCATATATACGTTTAACATTACAACTTTATTAATAAGTCATAGAAAATGCCATACCATATCATACAAATAAATAATTTCACTTATATATATATATATCATATCTTACATTTTTACATTATATATATTAAAGAGGTGCTTCAAATTTTCCCACATACCATTTAGAGAATGATGCTCAACCATCTCGTTGCAAGAGCAGAAACACCCTTGCTGCTTTCATTCTTTTAAAAGAAAAGTGCTCTGGTTGAGAACCTTTCCTGCTTTAAGCCCCTACTTCATCTGTCATTTGAAGCTTTTCATTATACATTTCACATGGCAGTTCAATATGTAACGTAAAGGTGATTGTACGGGGGTCAAACCATGTGCTACTCTGTATGAGTGGCCATACAAATGTATATCAAAGTCATCAGATGGGCCAAATGTTCTCTAGTTCTACACATAAAGTGCACACTTAGAACGGTGCTTAGGGGGTATCCAAACAGGGAGGAACTGCATGGAGCCCCCTTG
This sequence comes from Xenopus laevis, assembly GCF_017654675.1. Classification (NCBI taxonomy): domain Eukaryota; kingdom Metazoa; phylum Chordata; class Amphibia; order Anura; family Pipidae; genus Xenopus; species Xenopus laevis. Next base: position 91,438,925 of record NC_054379.1, read on the forward strand.
TGGGTTACCACACAGCAGAAGATGAAGGTAGTAAGACTGAAAACCCTACAAATGTTTCTCTACAGTGTGCAGGCATTGTAGCAGCTCATGAGGATATTAGCCTCTTGAAAGAGATTGAGGCTGCCAGATATATATATATATATATATAACCAGAAGATATAGTAGAAACAATAGAGCAAGATGAAGGTACCACTTTATATTACTGTTTCTATCCTAAAGCCTTTCACTTTTTGGTGATCCTGGGATTGCTGGGCACTGCTGTTTGGAAACTCCTAAAGGGCCATCAATATGACAGTTCTACTTTATATAAATAGTGTGACCCCCCAAAAGTTCATTTTCATGGGCCCCAACATCATTGAAGTCCAAATTTAACATTGCCATACATATAACAGCTTTCTGATCCAAGGACCAACAGATACTAAACTGCTGGAGTTTGAGGGCCAGAGTCTGGACTGTATTTATTTCAGTGGCATTCTGCAAGCTTCGGTTTTACCTGTGTACAAATGTATAGATATACACAAGTAGTAGTCCAATAGTTCTTCTGCAAAATAATGTGGGCTATTATTCTGATTCAAATCCTGAGTCATGTTCCTCCTCACTGCTGTCCTCTTCATTGTCCGTGTCTGACTCTGAGTCATTGTAGAAAGATATTGTGGCTTGAACAGGAAAGTTTCTAAGCAAATCTGCTGCCTCCTGGTAGGTGTGAGCCAATGACTTTGATTTGGGCCAAAATAATCTGAAAAATAACACAAAACAATGCATTCATGGCTTCTGGAGACAGGCATTAAACATACAACTTCAATCTTTGACACCTACACTGCATTATACTGTATCTGCTATTCTTGTATATAATTACAGTGTATAACAACATAAAAAAGAAACAAGCATGGAAAAGAAAAAAAGAGTAAAGGACAAAATGCCACCCTTTAGACTTGACGTACTGAACTTTCGCCTAACGCAAATAAATGGATCTTTCCTGTAAAATATATATATATATATATATATATATATATGTACACACACATTATTATACATACATATGACTGAATGATATGGCCTTGTATGGCTGCAATTCTATTACAAGACCATTCGTTTAACCTTTGACAAAGCTATTTATTCATAGTGAATTCACAAATGATTATATATGAAGAAAGCATTGCAGCTGTACATACATATATTACATTTATATTCTACAAAACGCAGCAAAGACTTTTTCTGTAGGTTTTAATGTATTTCTTGGAATGGGATCTATCTACTACCTACATACCTAATGCTTTGGAATTGGAACAACATATCTGGAGTGAAGGTGAGCACGTGGTCTTCTGGGTGTTGGAATAATCTATATGGTAAATGCTCATTGGCACACGTACATTATAAGATGCTGTACAAGAACTCAGGGTAAAACCAAACCACATATAATATTAAATATATGTGTGTGTGTGTATGTATATATATATATATATATATATATATATATATATATATATATATATATACAGTATATCAGTGTGCAAAGTGCAAAATGGTAGACAGAATGTTTGCAATTTACACACTGCCTTCCTGTTACTAAATGAGCCCTAATGTGTGGAATGGATCATGCTCCTATTTAGTAAAGAATAACACATTGCACACCCCAGCGTGCATTTGAAGCCATTTTAGCACAAAAGCTCTGGGTATAAGTGAAGGCTATGCTGGCCCATTAACATCTGGTTTCCATTGTGTTTATTTCATAAACTGTGCTTTACTACGACTAACACTGTAACACATTTACCTCACAGGATGGTTGTACTCCACAGGCTTCTGTACTTGAGGATTTTCACACAAGCCTCTGGCATATGGCTAGGATAAAGAAAGAGAACGGTTACCGCCGAGGATCTGCTTATTACATTACAGAGCTGCCTCTGTGCCATTTAGCATGTCACTGCCAATGGATATTGGATTCCCAGGGAACATTTTAGCACCGGCCTCATCAAAGGGAGATCATGTACAATATATTTTCTGTAATGCATCTAGCAAATCATTTTCATTAAAATGTCTGAGAATTTCACAGGCACCAACGACTGGATGTATTTAATCTTGTTGCACAATAACATGCCTATAATAAATAAAAAATAAAGACAAAGTAGAGGCCAATCATCTGTTGCCTGTCACTGGTCACTTTCCTTGTGTTCTCACACTGGCTAAGATTTGAAAGACCCCCAAGCTGGTTGCTCCTTAAACCCTAACTACTAAATGACCAGTGAATGCCACCTGAAAGGGAGATGTCATAACCTTCTTGAAAGTGAGCCTGCACAGCTTAGCAGATAGGATTTAAATCCCGCACATGCATAAAAGCTATTATTTTCTCAATGATATATCTGCAGATATTTACAGCATATGGACAAGGAATCCTTCAACTTTTGTCTCCCAGCAGCAAGCTAAGCACAATTTGGCTAAGTCTTTCTATAGTTCCCCTTTACCTAGAGAAAAAAACAAGATATATGTCTGCTAATATCTGATGGTACTTACATGGATATGGGTCTTTGGTTTATGGGATTTAACAAGCCAAGGTCTCCAGAACAACATGTGAGGTCTGCAGAGATGAAAGGAGACAGTCAGATGAGTAATGAAAATACCCTGCATAGCAATGCCAGCTCCTGATACCCCTGAATTGGCTCTGATAACGACAGGTTTGTCTGAACCCCATTAGCTGCTGCTGAAACAATAAATGTTGTGGGAGCTGTAGGAGTAGTAGTGCAGCAACAGATCACTGACTTTTTCTCTGACATAACCCTGTTTATTTCTATTTTACAGATTACTAACATAACAGTGTTATAACATTTATACAGCTCACACACAACATGGTTATTGCTGATACTTTTCTCATGACTTCAGCTGATACAAGTCTAAGTACTGTATATAAAAGAAGAGCTGTAATTTGTGCAAGTGTAGAACCAGTAGCCCTCTGGTTGTTGTAGAACTACAAAGCTCACTATAATGCTGGCTGTAGTATTACAACACCAGCAGGTTTTGAAAATTAATTCTAACACATGTTTACAAAACACAACAAAAAGATGGTCTATTTTCCTTGATCCCACTGTTACACCATACAGTATTAGCTCTGATGGCCCCCAATGCACTGCTGTAACATTAGGAAACATTATCTAATTTGGCAGCATCCTGCAGACATGGCACATGAAATTATCATGATCATTACTGGAGCTTGAACTGTAGGGTAAACACATTTTCATTGCAGTCCTACTGTATGTTAATATTGTAAGTTGGCCAATACTAAATGTATGATAGGGGACATCAATTTCTGGAATTTCAAATGCAGCAATGTCATCAGTTTGTAGAAATTAAGAACACGAATTGTGACAGAGGCAGACCAAGAAGCTCAGGAGTTAAGAGCTGTGGGCATGGGTACTGGGCAGCACAATTCCAATAGACTCCCCTTGGCCTTTGCCTGGGGCATCCCATAATAAGCAGAATGGAGCTGTGTAATTACCGCTGAGACTCTGTCTTGGCTGGTCCTCTGGGCTCACACTTCCACCTCTCAGATAAGGACTTGCGATGCCTGAGGTGCTTGCAGCTGGAGCCCTCCGAACTAAGCAAACCACTAGCTGTCCCACCAATGTCCATAGTGTTGATCTTCTCCATTCCCAACAAGCGATTATCTCTGCACGGTTCTTTGCACTGATGTCTCATCTGGTATGTCCCAGGCTTTATAGCCATCCCTGGGCAGAGGCGGCCCAAGCCAATGTTTACTTTAGGGATGAGCAGCCATGAGGACTTCATGCAATGTGTAGGCTTGTGCTTTGTCGCAAATGGCTTGGGGTTAGAAGTAACAAGTAGGTGCTAATGACACCTTCACTGCTCCCTGTGCACCGCATTTGTGTATGAAACACTACACTCCTGGCTCTCACCTATCCCTTTCCAATATATCTAAGCGACCCTACCCTACAAAACCCATGGGAACATTTAACAGGTGATGGGCCCCCATAGATCGCAAGTACTGCCTCTAATTTGACGCTATAATTAAAAGCAGTCCTTTGCCTGATGCTTTTTCAAACTTTTTACTTGTGCTGTATAATATTTTATAATTACTGCCTATAAACTCAATCAATAGGCAGCAGATGAATGAAGTCTTCTGCTACATGTGGCAGTGGCGCTGCTATGTATTAGAGTAGTGCTTCTGGGGCAGCCTGCCTACAAACCATTGAGGTTTTGATGTGTCCTTCCCGATAACCTTTCACTGGGTATAAACAATAAGCCATTGAAACAAAACAACACTAAACATACATCTAGGCTTTAGCTTAACACATACTAATGAAAAAGATTGCATGTGTGATAAAGTACCGCGGCTTATCTAAAGACTCATTTATCTAATGAATGGTGTCATCAAGCTTCATGGGGGGCTCACTGCCTGCTGCTATGGGAATGAAATTGAGTATCAATAAGGTAGATATGTAAACTACGAGGCAGGTATTTGCAATGCAACACACAAAGATCAGGATCGCATGTGACATGTCATTACCTTTGTGCCATTTTATGATGTCAACCAGATACATGTAACTCATTTTATTTTCATTAAACTCGGGTTATTGCTCAGACTATTTGTAATGCCAACCCCATTAGCTAACAATTTTATAGTAGGGCATAAAGTGGGAGCTGTGAAACAGGTTTGTGTCTCTTCTTTTCTCACCTCCCCATGATGTCTGGGAGTTGCCAAAGCAAATAGGGAATCCTTATCAGTTGGGCCTGCTGGAGTGCAGAGTAGGAATGTGCACACAAATGGCTTAGGGAGAGATTTGGCAGTTCAGTGCTAATCACAATTGGGCCTGGGAACTTCTCAGGCAAGACTCCCAGCAGGCTTCTCTGGGTTAGCTCAGCACAAAATGACTTGCCTCTGCCCCAGCATGGAGTAAATGCGTGTGCAGACCTTTAGCTGAGCTATTGCACAACTGCATGAAACAGGCAGGGAATTATTAAGGAGGAATCTCTCCCTCTATTCATCCATCCATCATCTATTCATCCATCTATCTCTATCATCTGTATTATCTATCAATCAGTCATCTCAGAATATTCTATTTATCTGAACTATTGTGCAACTGCATTAAACAGGCAGGGAATTATTATGAAGGAATCTCTCTCTCCCTCCCTATCTATCTATCTATCTATCTATCTATCTATCTATCTATCTATCTATCTATCATCTATCTATGTATTCATCCATTATCTAACATCTATCATATCATCAATCAGAATATTCTATCTATCATCTATCTACATGTATCTATCTATTGTGCGACTATATTAAACAGGCAGGGAATTATTATGGAGGAATCTCTCTCCCTCCCTCCCTCCCTCTATCTATCTATCTATCTATCTATCTATCTATCTATCTATCTATCTATCTATCTATCTATCTATCTATCTATCTATCTATCTATTATCTATCTATCTACTATCTATCTATCTATCTATCTATCTATCTGTATCATCTATCTATCATCTATCTATGTATCCATCCATTACCTAACTATCCATTTAACTATCATATCATCTATCTGTCTAATCATCTATCAATTAGTCATCTCAGAATATTCTGTCGATCTGACCTATTGCGCAACTGCATTAAACAGGCAGAGATTTATTATGGAGGAATCTCTCTCATCCTCTATCTCTAAAGTACAGGTTTTTATGCTTTTAATATGTAACTGTGAGGGACTCACCTGGCATTGTTCTTATGTAAATATCTTAATGAACTCATTAAGATCAATTCACACTCTGTTTTTGTTTTCCCATTGTTAAAAGGAGTTATCACTGGAGGTAGGTCATTTTATGAAGCTCAGACTCATTAGTATATATATGCAAGCTCAATCTCTTTTGTTACCTGTAGAATTGGGCCGATAATAGCCACACAGTAATTCTGAGTGTATTGCTTATTTCTGTAGTTACATAGAGCCTTTAACCATGGCCAAAGAGAAGACTTTCAGGCACCATATGATGGTCTCTAAATCTAGCAAAGTCCAATCTAGCCTTTCCATTCTTGATGCTATTGTCTGTCTGTCAGAATAGTCTATCTATCTGACCTATTGCACAGCTGCATTAAACAGGCAGGGAATTATTATGGATGTCTCTCTAAATCTACAGTGTCTAGTTATAGCTTCAGCTTGAAGGGCATCAGAGCTGAGGCTATGCAGGGGGATGCTTTTGCCACTCTTTTAGGGCAATGGCATGCAGGGAGATTTGTCACCCGTGTTCAAACAGTGCTACTGCAGGCTACTAAAATCCCGAAAATGGTTTCCCATCAGCAGTGGTGGGCCAATACGGCTTGAAACCCTAGGTAACCCTAAGTTGCCCCTCCTTGTGTGCACGCACAAACAAGCGCGAGTAAATGTGTGGAAGAGCGCACAAATCCAGGATACATAAATTGCTGCCGCAGATGGGAGTCACAAGAATCGGAACTGGGGAAGGCAGCAGAACAAGTATGTGCCTGGCACCCCTCCACCTTTGCTCCCTAGGCATATGCCTCTTCTGCCTACCCCAGTCCCAGCCCTGCCCACCTGCAAGAATGTAAATCACTGATGGGAAAACATGTTTTTACAGAGGACAACAAATCTCCTTGTGTTCCATTGCCCTTACTTATGACACTAACTCGTTCAGAGTCTTGAAGACTCCCTGTGAAAAAATGTATAATAGAGCAGTAGAATTCTTAATAAATTATGGAGTGTAGGGAGTTACCTATAGGTCATATTGACAGTTTTTCTGCTAATAATAGTTCTGCATTAGTAAGTAACTGTTATTTAAAGTTCCTAAACTTGACTGTTTTGCCAACCTGACTGTCCCTTCTCAGACTGTCAGTTAGAGTTTCTAATGCTAACAGACTACTGCTGCACAAATATGGCAGCCCCCTCACAGAGGTACATGGGGGGTCAATGGGTAATATAAAAGCATTGAGCACATACTTTTATGGCAAAACTATAAGTAGCATGCAAAAACAAAGTTATGATAGATGTAAAAAAGAAGTTTAATTTCTGGTGGCAGTCTCTCTTTTCTTATTCAAGAAGCACTTGCATACAGGATACAGTATATCTGCACCCTGAACATTGTGCCTGATTCAAAATAAGTTAGGGAGCAGGAGAGGGGACACCTATGTGGCTATGCCTCCCACCCCTTGCACAAGGTACACTAGGTCCTCGCAATATCACATTTTTGTTATTGTCCTATTATATATAGTGGTGACATGCAGGTCTGGTCTGAGAATCAAAATAGGCTCTGCCATTTCAGGTACACAGAGGCCCAAACAGTCCCCCACCAGCTCAATAAATAGTGTTTGTCTATGGCAACTTACTGCAACCACTCTGGCATTAGCCAGAATCCACAGATTGCCCGTCTGGGCCTGGTGACATCAGTTATTCAATGCTTTACAGAGATTATACATCACTCACGTCAATCCATGTTCGAAAGGAGCTTACAGTCTATGTCGCTATCACATTCAAACACTATTGTCAATTTTATCATGAGCATTCATTTTATCAAATTTTATCATGATTTTTGGAATGTGGGAACTCCTTCCCCCCAAAATGTTTGTGTTTCAGTGCTTTGAAATAAAAACATGACACAAATCAGCACTACAGTGTATATCATCCAGTAAAAAAAGAGAACTGGTCAAGTGTCTGAATAAACAGTGCAAAACACTGGAAGTACTACTGTAAGCTGCCATACACGGTGTATTGGGTCAGTGTGGGGCTGTTTGGGCCTTTGTTTACTTGAAATGCCATATGCCAGATCAACCTCTGGTGTTTTTTAGATAGTGGAGAAACAGCTGAAACTGCCCATTCCAGACATTGAGAGTACAGGTAGTTATCAGCCTAAATAGCCTTTAATGCACATTTTCAGATTGAGAACCACCAATGCTCCATTTGCCTAAATGTTATGCAAATGTATGTTTTTCTGTTTTCTAATGACTGACTTGTGTCTGTTTGCTGTCGTCCGCTTGCCCCTCTATTAACTGAATAAACACAAGCCCTTAATTGACAGCACTGCAGTAAACAATAAAGTGCTCCTGTCTTTCTTTTACAGCTTCACAGAATGCTCCTAACCATAGTACAGAGAATATTGTAAGAGAGACTGTATCCTAAAAGAAAACAATGATGTGACCAATTTCAGGGGAGCAAGCACTGTAGATTTTTTTTGTGGTTTGCGATACTCACAATGTGACATTGCTCTATAGACTATGGAACAGTGAGCATTTTGACTGAGCATTCCTCCCAATGAGAACTGCGTTTGTCAATATGCCCGTCTCCCTGGCTACACATATATATCCCTTTTAAATTACTAGGAAATTGACTGGCTATCAATCCTTTACCCCTTTGGCAATTTCCTGTGGGGTTGCTGTCAGCTTCTATTGACAGTGATTTATATTGGGTCTGTGTGCATTATTTGGGTCTTTGTGTCAAATCTCAGATCAGACATGGTGTTGTCATTGTTAGGCAGGGTTCAGTTGGAATTGATGATGTTCTTAATGTTGTCTAAAGCCAGGCAAGCTTCATTTAATTAAAAACTGGCCACTGGATGCTCTAAATTTACCTTAGCAGAGATAGCAATATAAAAATTTCCCACCAACTACTCACTGCTAGCAGTCAATGATAAAACTAAAGGATGGGCTAGGGCCTTCCTTAAGTTGGCCATAGATGCAAAGATATTATTTATTTCGTATGATTTTTGGACCGTGTGTGGATCGTCCTGACATTTTACGTACCATGGCGAATGTTCGTTTAGTCGATTGGACAGGTTAAAAGATTTATAGTAGCTACCAATAAAATCTCTGCCTATATTAATGGGAAATTGTCACTACTATTTGATGGACACAACTTTCGTACAATTGTTATCTGTTTATGGTCCAAGCATTGTGTAATTTGTTCTCTTTACTACTTCATATTAATGTGAATGCTTGAATAGTTGCTGATTGGAAGACTGTCCCGGACTATCGTTTGTCCGACATAAAGCATAATCTGCATGTCTATGGCCATCTATCATCTGATTTGAGTAAAAAAAATATTTTAGGAAGCCAAAGGCCCAGTGCAAAACTGGACCTCTTTAAATGGGTTGTATACCTTTAAATTAACTGTTAGTTTGATGTAGAAAGTGATATTCTGAGACCATTTGCAATTGATTTTGTATTATTAGCAGTTTTTGCGTTATTTAAAAGCTGGAAAGAATCAGCAGAAGGTAAATAATTCAAAATCTATAAAGAAGGAAAAAATTGGTGATCCACCCCACACAAGGCCATTTCTGGTATTCACCCTAGCTTGTCTCACGGCAAAAGCAGCACTGATGGCACTCCAAGAATCACCAGAGGTGATCTGATCCTTATATGATTCGTAAATATTAAATTTATCTTCAGCCTGATGATGATGTGTGTATGATAAAACGTAGTACTTTGTTACTACTAGTATATTTGTTGATAAGGTCAGTGAAACATTTCATATGCATATATAATGTCCATAATGAGCAAGCCGCCTCACTCTCTTTCACATTAGGTGACAGTCTGACCGAGGTTGACCTGTCTGTCCCTGCCAAATGGACACATCATCAATAAATCACCAGGGGACTCGGGTCACAAGCCAAGGTGTAGAATGAGGCACCTCTCTCTCTGCACAACATGCAACACACTTCTCTTCTGGACAGGGTGACACCTCTGGACATCTTGGTAATCACCACTGTCCCATCTATAATTATCTTCTATGTGTTGCATTTCATTCTCATTTTTTAATACGGTGCCTTTTTGCTTGATTTTTTTTTTTCTTTTTTAGGAAAATAGCTCTAGAAACCAGGCTGTGGTTTGAAGAACAGGATGGAAAAAAACTAGGCTGGAAGATTTGTAATGTACATTTTAGTAAATAAGAAGGCCTTATTTAACATACATTTGTTAAGCCTCAAAGTTTTCTGGTTGATTTTTAAGGGGAAAAATCTGAATTTTTAGAGGAAAAAAATCTCCCAAGTGTTAGGTACAGTAAGTGTGGAAGAGCTAAGTGCCACAAAATTGACCCCCACCCCATACAGAATATATTTATGCCTAGTCTTAGCAAGCAGCACTGAGTTTGGTTGTTGGTTTTGTCAATACTGATATCATGGTAAGGATCAAAACAGTTGGCTGCACATCTAACTATTACAGTGTACTTATAAGCTTCATGAGTTAACAAGAGGACATCAGTGGACACTGGATTTTGGTGCTTCCCAAGCAACCAACAAGGCAACCCGGCAAGTGTTTCAGCTGACGCTCGCCCGTCTGGTCTCAGCATTGCAATCAGAACATTTCAAGGCACTTCTAGAAATAGCACAGGGGGAAAGCCTCTTCTTTGCCCTGGCTTAAAAATGCAAAAGGTAAAAATATGCAGTTCACATGATAGCAAAATCATAATAAAATTCAAAATAGCTAATATACCAGATCATCGGTTATACATATTGCAGTTACAGCACTGCGCAATATGCTGGTGCTCTAAAAATACATGTTAATAATAATAATAATAATATATCGTCCTAAAAATTTCCAAGTGAGCATATTAAAACTTTCAGGCAAACCCAGCTACATATCAGGAGTCAGTGCTAGAATGGTATGAAGAACCACTCAGGGCTCCTTGTGCTCTATAGCTATCACTTCAACCAGCTTACTTGATAACAGTGCGGGGCATACTAATAAGGGTCGAGGTGAAAATTCAAACTCAAATTTTTACTTTTTTTTTGGTCAAAACCCTCTAAGTGTAGAAAAGCTTTCTTATACTGAATGTGAAACCTTATTTCCTCTAAATGCTTGTCATATGAAAAAGGTTTGGGAACCCCTCTCAGCCTGCATAACCATTTACTCCACTTTCAACAAAAAAGATAACAGTGGTATGTCTTTCATTTCCCAGGAAAATCTGAGTACTGGGGTGTTTTCTGAACAAAGATTTTTAGTGAAGCAGTATTCAGTTGTATGAAATTAAATCAAATGTGAAAAACTGGCTGTGCAAAAATTTGGGTACCATTGTAATTTTGCTAATTTGAATGTAACTGCTCAATACTTATTACTGGCAACACCAAATTGGTTGGATTGGCTTGTTAAGACTTGAATTTCATAGGCAGGTGTGTTCAATCATGAAAAAAGGTATATAAGTTAGCCAAATGCCAAGTTGTGCTTCTGTTTGACTCTAATCTGAAGAGTGACAATATGGGATCCTCAAAGCAACTCTCAAAAGATCTGTCAGTTTCAACTGTAAGGAATGTAATCAGGAAATGGAAGGCCACAGGCACAGTTGCTATAAAACCCAGGTCTGGCAGGCCATCTAAAAAGACCTGCAGATGGTGTATCTGTACATTGGTCTACAATTCAGCGCAATTTGCACAAAGAACATCTGTATGGCAGGGTGATGAGAAAGAAGCCCTTTCTGCACTCATGCCATAAACAGAGCCACTTGTTGTATGCAAAAGCTCATTTAGACAAGCCACAGTCATTTTGGAACAAAGTGCTTTGGACTGATGAGACAAAAATTTGAAGAACACCGCATTCCAAGAAAAACACCTGCTTCCTACTACTGGTGGAGGTTCCATCATGCTGTGGGGCTGTGTGGCTAATTCAGGGATTGGGGCCCTTCTTAAAGTTGACGGTTGGTTGAATTCAACCCAATATCATCAGATTCGTCAGGATAATGTTCAAGCAGCAATCACAAAGTTGAAGTTACACAGAGGTTGGATGGATATTCCATCAAGAGAATGACCCTAAACACACTTGGAAATCTACAAAGGCATTTATGCAGAGGGAGAAGTACAATAATATAGAAATGGCCGTCACAGTCCCCCGACTTGAATATCATCGAAAATCTATGGGATGATTAGAAGCAGGCAGTCCATGCACTGCATTTTAACTGAACTGGAGAGATTTTGTATGGACAAATGGTCTGCCATCCAGAATCCAGACACTCATCAAAGGCTATAGGAGGCATCTAGAGGCTGTTACATTTGAAAAGGAAGCTCAACTAAGTATTCATGCTATATCTCTTTTGGGGTGCCTACATTTATGCACCTGTCTAATTGTCAGGAGTCGAGGCGAGTCCGAAGGTAAGAGCCTCCCCCACGCTTCCCACTGAGTTACGCCCTGAGGGTTGAGACAGGACGTTCCCAGATAAGGAATAGCAGGAGTGCTAGATGAGCCCACAAAATAACAGTTCGTAATAAGGGCTAGCACTTATCTGCAGGAGACGAAGCGAAGTCAGGAACAGGCCGGGTCATACACAGGGAAGGATCAATAAGCAGGTACCAGTTGAGGGAAATCCAGAAGAGTAGTCAGCGAAGCCAAGGTCGAAGTCAGACGAGCAAATACAGAATCCAGGGACAATCAGAAGAGTAGTCAGTAACAAGCCGTGGTCGAAATCAGAATAACATCAGTAATAAACGCTTAGTGTCAGTAAGACGATCACCTCGCACTGGGCCTAGGTCGGAGTGACCTTTTAACCCCTGGACGCATGTTGGCGTCAGAACGCGCGCCTGCGTCAGAACGCGCGCGCGCACGTGAACCGCAACAAACGCCGGAGTGGAAGCACAGGCCTGGGGAGATGTCGGCTCAGCTTGAGCCAGATCTTCTGGATCCCGACATTGCCCCCCCTCAAAATGCAACCTCCGGGTGCATGTGGGAGCCGGTCTGTTAGGATGAGATCTATGAAACAACTCAATAAGTTGAGGAGCATGTAAATTACTCACGGGTTCCCATGAATTCTCTTCTGGAGGAAAACCTTTCCATTGGATTAAATATTGAAGACGACCTCGCCGGTACCTAGAATCCAAGATGGCCTCCACTTCGAATTCCTCAACACCTTCAATAGTTACTGGAGCTGGAGGACTGTGGTCTCTTCCCGAAAAGGTGTTCTTCACCACAGGTTTCAATAAGGCTACATGAAAAACAGGGTGAATTCTGTAAGTAGCAGGTAATTTAAGTTTGAAAGTTACCTCATTCACACGACGAATAATGGGAAAGGGGCCCAGAAATCGTTGACCCAGCTTCTTAGACGGACACGGAAGTTTGATGTGCCGGGTAGACAACCACACCAGGTCTCCAACTCGAAACTCAGAACCCTTCCTTCTCTTACGATCAGCAAAATCCTTGAAGTTGCTCTGTGCTTGGGCCATTGTTTGCTGAATTCTTAGGGTATTATCCAGAAGAAAAGAAAGTCTTTCTTGAACCGCGGGCACCTCTATACCTTTAGGAAGATTAGGAAGCACGTGCGGATGGAAACCATAGTTAGCGAAAAAAGGAGTTTGCTTGATGGAGGAATGAAGGGCATTATTGTAGGAGAACTCAGCCAATGGTAACAGCTCACTCCAATTGTCCTGGAGGAAAGATGAAAAACAACGTAGATATTGTTCCAACGTTTGGTTAGTCCTCTCTGTCTGCCCATTGGATTGTGGATGAAAAGCCGTGGAAAGAGCCATCTTGATCTTTAAAGCTTTGCACAAAGCCCTCCAGAATTTAGATGTGAACTGTACTCCCCGATCCGACACAATCTCGTCTGGCACTCCATGGAGTCTGACGACTTCCTTAATAAACACCTCAGCCGTAGAAGGTGCAGAAGGTACTCCGGAGAGGGGAACAAAATGTGCCATCTTGGAGAGTCGATCCACAATTACAAAAATTGTATTGTATCCTTGCGAGGGAGGAAGCTCTACAATAAAATCCATGGAAATGGAACCCCACAATCGAGTAGGCACTGGTAAAGGACGTAACAGCCCCAGGGGTTTAACATGTGAATCTTTAAACCGAGCACAAGTCTCACAAGAAGATACATAATCCTTGCAGTCCTTAGCCATGTGAGGCCAGAAGAAAAACCTTTGAGCAAGATCTAAAGTCTTAACATATCCCATATGACCCGCCAATGGGTGATCATGAAGAAATTTTAGGGTCTCTAAGCGAAGTGTTTCTGGAATGAAGACTTTGTCTTTCAAAAAAAATAACCCATCACAAGCTTGCATCTCCCCGTGTGGAGATAAAGAAGAGGATGCCTCCTTGATCTTTGAAAAAAGTTCACTCTGAAGAAGAAAGAAATTCTGGGGACGAAGAATCGTATCCGGGGGAAAAGGTTCCTCTTCCTGACTGTGTAACCGTGAAAGAACATCAGCTTTCTTGTTCTTAGAGCCAGGCCTATAGGTTATATGAAAATTAAAACGAGAAAAAAACAATGCCCACCTGGCTTGTCTTGGTTTGAGACGTTTGGCGGTTCGTAAATACTCCAGATTTTTATGGTCTGAAAAAATAATGATCGGGTGTGATGCTCCTTCCAGCAAATGACGCCATTCTTCAAATGCTGCTTTAATGGCCAAGAGTTCTCGGTCAGAAACATCATAATTCTTCTCTGAGGTGGAGAGTTTCTTAGAAAAGAAAGCCACAGGATGAAGAGCGTTGTTATCGCCGGTCCTTTGGGATAAAATAGCACCAATAGCAGTTTCAGATGCATCAACCTCTAGAATGTAAGGCAGAACAGGGTTAGGATGCTTTAAGACAGCAGCAGACGTAAACAGATGTTTTAATTGATCAAATGCTTCTTGAGCTTGTGTAGTCCACTGAAAGTGCTTAGTGGAACTGGTTAAATCAGTGATAGGTGCAATAATCTTAGAAAAGTCCTTAATAAACTTTCTATAAAAATTCGCAAACCCGACGAAACTTTGTACTGCTTTCCGAGAAGAAGGAACAGGCCAATCAAGAATAGCGGACACCTTCTTCTTGTCCATGCAAACTCCGTCAGAAGAGATCACAAACCCCAGGAACTCCACTGAAGACTTGCAAAATTCGCATTTCTCCAGTTTGGCATATAAAAGATGAGTTCGCAGACGGTTAAAAACCTTCCTTAGTTGCATCTCATGGTCCTGTTTGGAAGAAGAAAAAATTAGAATATCGTCTAGATAGACAATCAAAAATTGATCCAAAAAATCTTGGAAAATATCATTAACAAAATGCTGAAAAGTCGCAGGAGCGTTGCATAAACCAAATGGCATAACGAGGTACTCATAATGTCCAAAACGGGTTCGAAAAGCCGTCTTCCACTCATCTCCTTGCCGAATCCTTACCAAATTATACGCCCCTCGTAAGTCTAATTTAGAAAAAATCTTGGCCCCACGAAGGTTTTGGAATAATTCAGGAATGAGGGGTAACGGGTAACGATTTTTTACAGTGATCTGGTTCAAGTGTCTGTAATCAATGCAGGGCCATAAGGAATGATCCTTTTTCTCTACGAAGAAAATACCCGCCCCTGCAGGTGAGGTGGAAGGACGAATAAACCCTTTCTCCACATTCTCGTTGATATAATCTTTCAAGACCGAAAGTTCGGGCTCAGACAGAGGGTAGATACGTCCGAAAGGAATTGGAGCCCCTGGAAGCAAATCTATAGGACAATCATAAATTCGATGAGGAGGTAGTGTGTCAGCTCCCTTTTGATCAAAAACATCTATGTAGTCCTGAAGAAATGAAGGGATGGCCTGTAAACGAGGATCTTGAGATGAACACAAAGCAAATGCTTTAGAAGTGGTTTTGGGCATGAAGAAATGAGAAACACAAGCCACAGACGAAAATTGCAGTACCCCAGTGCTCCAATTTATTGAAGGATTGTGCAATTTCAACCATGGAAACCCAAAAATTAACTGGAAAAGAGGAGAGGACACCACATCAAAAGATAAAGTCTCAACATGATTAGAGTCAGTGATAACAATCAGTGGTGTGGTCTCTAACAACACTGGTCCGGAGGAGAGTTGGGAGCCATCTGCTGTCCTCACCAGAAATGGTTGAGTCTTGGGTCGGGTCGGAATATTATGAGCTTTAATAAATTCTTTATCGACAAAACAACCACAGGCTCCTGAGTCTATGACGACTTTACTCTCTAGGAACCCTTGGGGCCACTGTAGAGAAATAGGGACAATGAGCATAGGCAATTCTCGAGAGGAGGAGGATGAGGATGGAAAATAAGTCGGAAGAATATGCTTACCCCCTGGTCGGGTAGGACAGTTCCTCAAGAAATGGCCAGACAGACCGCAGTAGAGGCATAAATTGTTCTCCCTTCTGCGGGACCTCTCCTGGGCAGAGATAGCTGTTCTCATAAGTCCAATCTGCATGGGTTCAGGGACAGTTGTTATAGAAGCAGGGGAGGAAATGGATGACGAAGTTGCAGAGACATATGAAGACAGAGGAGCTTTAGGAAGTACCCAGGAAGCTCCAAAAGAAGGTGTTGCAGCTCTCTCTGCGCGTCTCTCCCTTAAACGACGATCAATCTGCACACACAGGTCGATCAAGGCCTCCAATGAATTAGGTATTCCTACTCTGGCTAACTCATCCTTCAGAGTAGGACTCAAACCCAAGCGGAATTGATGTCTGAGGGCCTTGTCGTTCCACTCGGTGTCGGTGGCATAAGTGCGGAAATCAGTCACATAATCTTCAACTGGGCGTTTGCCCTGACTTAGAGTCCGGATTATAGTTTCAGCAGTGTCGGACCTCTTAGGATCGTCATATATTTGAGCCATAGCTGAAAAAAATATGTCCACACTCGCCAATAGGGGGCTTTGGGTTTCAAACAGACGATGGGCCCAAGTCTTGGGTTCTCCGGATAGTAGGGACATAATCACTCCCACCCTGATTTGTTCAGTAGCATAAGATTGACTTTTCAAGGAAAACATGAGTCGACAGTCATTTTCAAAAGCCCTGAATTTAGCTCGATCTCCAGAAAAGCGTTCAGGGAGTGGTATCTTGGGCTCGGGCGTCAGATGTGTGGACGAAGAAACTACTCCTGGGTAAGCAACCGACACTGGGGGGCCAGGAGAAGGAGCGGCAGCAACAGTCATGTCTTGCATCTGGGTCTGTAGTTGTTGATAGCCCCCTTGTAAATCACGAACAGCCCGAGTAAGACCAGCTAATTGCTGAGCAACAATTTCTAAAGGGGAAAGAGCTGGTTCTTCGGACTCCATGGCGAGGTGATACTGTCAGGAGTCGAGGCGAGTCCGAAGGTAAGAGCCTCCCCCACGCTTCCCACTGAGTTACGCCCTGAGGGTTGAGACAGGACGTTCCCAGATAAGGAATAGCAGGAGTGCTAGATGAGCCCACAAAATAACAGTTCGTAATAAGGGCTAGCACTTATCTGCAGGAGACGAAGCGAAGTCAGGAACAGGCCGGGTCATACACAGGGAAGGATCAATAAGCAGGTACCAGTTGAGGGAAATCCAGAAGAGTAGTCAGCGAAGCCAAGGTCGAAGTCAGACGAGCAAATACAGAATCCAGGGACAATCAGAAGAGTAGTCAGTAACAAGCCGTGGTCGAAATCAGAATAACATCAGTAATAAACGCTTAGTGTCAGTAAGACGATCACCTCGCACTGGGCCTAGGTCGGAGTGACCTTTTAACCCCTGGACGCATGTTGGCGTCAGAACGCGCGCCTGCGTCAGAACGCGCGCGCGCACGTGAATGCGCGCCCGCGTCAGAGCGCGCGCCCGCGTCGGAACGCGCGCGCGCACGTAAATGCGCGCCCACGTCCAAACACACGCGCGCATCAGGACACGCGCTCGAAACCGCAACAAACGCCGGAGTGGAAGCACAGGCCTGGGGAGATGTCGGCTCAGCTTGAGCCAGATCTTCTGGATCCCGACACTAATTTTGTTACGATGCATATTGCATATTTTCTGTTAATCCAATAAATTTAGTGTCAGTCCTGAAATTCTACTGTTTCCATAAGGCATGTTATATAATTAAAGAAGTTGCTACTTTGAAAGCTCAGCCAATGATAAACAAAACTCCAAAGAATTAAAAAGGGATTGGCAAAATAACATTAAATCTTTTAGTGAAATCTGAATATGTGACATCCATGTCATTTCCCTGATTTAGTTTTCCCTGATCATTAAGGTTAATCAGAATAATTTGACACATTTTTTGTAAGGCATACTGTATTCATTTAATTTCCTATAATTTATGTTAACTGTGCCAGTGCATAACTGTAGTATTATTTGTTTGCTGACCCTAATTAAAGGAGACCTTAACGGGTTTATTTATCTTAAAACCACACCATTTCCAGGTTAATTCTATTTGAATTGTAGCTACCAAGCACAATAGAAAAACATGCAATACCGGCTGATTTCCTTATGAGCAAACATGAAAAAGATCTTAAAAAATCAACGTTAATGGTACATCTGATTAATTGGGAGCATTTGTCCTTCTTTATTAAACTCACCATACAAGTTATTAGACACAAGAAAATACATATTTAACAATTATATTGGACTTAATGAGCCAGAGATAAATAAGATGCTGATTAATCCCTCTCAGAAGCAGAACATATCATTTAACTGCAGTTATATAGTGCCTAAAGTGTATTCAAGTATGCCAATAGATATGAAAATGTAAAAAGGTAAGATGAAGGGTTTGTGAAATGATAGATGTTACAATAATTGAATAAACCATTTGTTTTGCTAGCTAGTTATTCATTAAGTGTTGACATAGTAACGTAAATTGAAAATCACTTTAGCTGGTGTATTTTTGAAAATGACAGTGGCAGTATTATTTGGATTTCAAGGCCACAAGAAAATATTGTAATTTACAGCTTGGAGACCAAATATGTGTAAGCTTTTCGAAAAGGACTTTATAAGAATAAAATACAATGTCAAATACATTAAACAGTAGTAAAAGGCAGATTTATGGCAGATGGTTATTATTCTACTTTAGGTCACTGACCAAGTGCACAACAGCGTTTGAGAAACTGCTTCCACAGATTGGTGATAATAATCCTTAATTAGAAATGATCAAATTATATGAAGCAATAGGCAAAACCGTGTGTTACTAGAGGAGGGCATAAATCTGTAAAAAAAAAACTAGTTACATGAAAGAATAAAGCTTCAGCTGTGGCACTGTTCACAAATTCATGCCTGAATTGTCCATAAATTATAATTGCATCAGTCTCCACCCCTGGATTATGTACAATAAAAGGGTAAATATGAAGTGTTTTCTTATTTTGTGGATAACAGTATTCAGAAGCAGATTTCACTAACCTTTTTTATTTATCTCTGGCTCAGCTATAAAAATAGCTTGGATTCGGCCGAATCCAGGATTCGGTGCATCCCTATTTAAAATGCAATTCCAACATCAACAAAAACCATTGGAGTGCACCCCATTATAAGCAATACTATTTCAACCTTTATAAATCAGTCCAAACTTCCACTACTTGGTCCTATACCACATCAAAATGATTTGAGTGCAAGAGACTCAAATACAGAAATATAGTTAACATTTTAGGGTTTTATACTTAAAAAACTGATGTAATGAAGTTGGATAATTAATTGATACATTTTCTCCTGTGGGGATTCTGCAGAAGAGTAATCTATCCTATTCAGAAGATGTTTAGATTACTCAGCTAATGAGAGTGTGGACACCAAACCAAAGGGTACAATAACAGTAAAGCTGGCCACACACACACATTCATTTTCTGTTTCATTCCAATGCCTGAGCCACCTCTCTAACTAACCCCTGGTTCATTCACTATATCTATTCAGGTTGCTCTCTACCTGGCATGCTGAGCATTGTTTCCCCTTTTATACAACTGTAATACATATGACTTACAGGATGTTATTATCAGTATGTGAATAGGTCCTGAAAGCAAAGATATTTCACTGTAAAAAATATTCTATGTTTTGTCTCATTTAAGATTTTAAATAAGGTACATTTACTCCAAGGCTTGCCCTTTTTACATTGAGGGGAAAAACTGTGCTGAAAAAATCCTGTTTGCCCCTGTGAGGTAAAATAGGAGTCCCGAGGGGTTGGAAGGTATGACGGCAGAGCTTATACATTTGGTCTCTTATCTTCATGGCATGTGTTAACCAGATCCACAGAGGTGACAGTCCATGGAATTTACATGTCTTCCCTGCATAAACACATGCTGTGCAGTTATGTGGGAAAGATGGGAGAGATCCAAGGAGCGGTAGCAGCAGAGTTATTTTACAATAAAGTTCATGTAAACAAATGCTCTGCAGTACTGGGACCAGACGGAGCCAGTGAGGCCTGATCGCTGGCAACTCAGAGCTGCTTCACAAGTCATGAGCCAGGACTCATCCGTTCCATCCATCATACATCATTTCAAGTTGTGCCTCCTTGAAGGTATACAGAATTCATGATAGCCAGAGCTCAAAAAACAAGTAGCTATTTTAAGGGAGGAATCTTTATCTTTCTTCTCACAACAAGATGCTAATCCCCATTTCTTATTAATGCCATCTACCATCTACCCAATTATCAATCAGTAATGAGGTCAAGGGTTCATTTATGAAGGCCTTTAACCCAAGCGCTATAGCACCAAGGGGTGCAAAATCGTGGCTCGTAGTGCTCGTTCACTAAGTACTTGCGTTCAGGACCTTGCTATGCTCTGTTCTAGTCACCAGATTCAAAATTTGCCGTGAGGTGCAGAGCATAGCTCTTGGGGGTGCCTGCTATAGAGCAGAAAGTAAGGACAGAGCTTCCTAAAAGAAATGTAAGGAGGAAGGATAGAGGATACCTATGTGACTCTTCAAGCCTGGCCCTCATGTAAACATTGCTGCCAAACCCTGAAAATGCTGTATTAAGGGGGAAATGCAGGAACTCTGCGTCAAGATTGAAAAATATGGGGGAGAGTGCAAACGTGCAAAAAACATGGTTGTTTGCATGCCATATTTTGCATTATTCAACCTGGCCCTCACTTTGTAAATGGCCCCATCAGTGTAGGGGTTACTGGGCAGCTTAGCTATCTCCAAGAGTCCATCACAAACCTACAGTTATCAGTTCATTGTGTTGGAAGCTAGTCACATAAGGAAGAAGACATTTGCATGTTTTTTGTTGGATTCACTTCTAATTATGCCTTAAACCTTAAACTTATACCTGCAGTTGACTGAAAAAGATAATGGCTGATTGGTTGTTACTTCCCAGATTTAAGTTTGCCCAGTGTTTGTAAACATGCCCTTGTGTGCAACATGTTTCTGTTTTTCAGTTCACCTATCTTACGTGCCCCTCTCTCTTAATAAGACTATTGATATACATGGCCTTCACCTTATGCTGGCAGATCCAAATTATATCCATGTGATTTGCACCATCGGAAATGTGTGTTGGGCTGTCTGTGATGGGCTGATCAGTTCTATTACAGTTGCAGATATCTAATAAAGGTCTCTAAGTTGGTGCTAAAACTGAAATTGGATTAAAAAAATGTAAGGGACATTATGTGATGGCAGTATTCTTACACATAATGGAAAAATAAAACTATAAATAGTGTACATTTTCCTTTTATCTTTGTACATTTCAAGAAAACTGACAATTGGCTAATTTTACACCATTATAACAATAATATTTATACATTACCTCTTTATAAAGGAATGTACAGAACTGCAAATAACATTCAATCCTCAGAAAAACTATTAGGTTGATCCAGTAAAACCTAGAAATAAAACCCATTAGCTGCCCATTAGCAGAGCATTACATCTCTAATATGTTCTTCATTAGCAGTATTATAAAAAATGTTGTTCCAACCATATATAGAAAAGTGCAGAAATATAGCAGGGAAAACAAACCCATTTTATCTGTATTCTGCTAGAAAAGGGCAGTCGTTGTGAGGAGTGAGAGGATTCTTTTCTGTTTAGATGGAGGTTTTTTTGTCACACTATAAAAAGGAGCAGTCAGTAAACAAAAACAGCTTGCTAGGAAAGAGGGTATTCCATGCAAGTTAATGAACCTACAGGAAAACGGCACCACAATATTTTTTTCAAAAACATTGAAAATTGTAATTACAGGTATGGGATCTGTTATGCCAGAATAGGCAATTCCTTTCTCTCTGTAATAATAAAACAGTATTTTGTACTTAAAGGGGTTTGTTCACCTTTAAATTAACTTTTAGTATAATGTAGATAGTGATATTCTGAGACGATTTGCTATTGGTTTTCATTTTTCCTTAATTGTGGTTTTTGTGGTATTTCGCTTTTTATTCAGCAGCTCTCCAGTTTGCAATTTCTGCTATCTGGTTGCTAGGGTCCAAATTA
Source organism: Xenopus laevis (assembly GCF_017654675.1). Classification (NCBI taxonomy): domain Eukaryota; kingdom Metazoa; phylum Chordata; class Amphibia; order Anura; family Pipidae; genus Xenopus; species Xenopus laevis. The sequence continues at coordinate 91,460,954 of NC_054379.1, forward strand.
CCCTAGCAACCATGCACTGATTTGAATAGGACACTGGAAAACGAATAGGAAAGGGTCTGAATAGAAAAAATAGTAATAAAAAGAAGCTGTAACAATAAATGTGTAGTCTTACAGAGCATTTGAAAGCATCAGAAGACAAAGGCAAATAATTAAAAAAGTATAACATAAATAATGAAGACCGATTGCAAAGTAGCTAGGAATAGGACATTATATAACAAACTGAAAGTTACCTCAAAAGGTGAACCACGCCTTTAATCCAAACTGAGATATAATTAGTCCTTATAGGAAGCAAACCCAGCCTATTGGGTTTATTTAATGTTTACATGATTTTCTTGTAGATTTATGGTAGATCCAAATGACAGAAAGATCCCCTATCCGGAAAACCCCAGGTCCTGAGCATTTTGGATAACAGGTCCCATGCCTGTATAAACAACTTTCCATTATACATTTAAATGTTTTTAGAGTTGTTTGCAAGTGTAATGTCACAGGGGACATTTTGTCTTTTGTGTGAAGTTGCTTCCCATGCAAATAACAAAATATTGCAGTTTCACAAAAAGTTCACCAATGCAAAACACAAATTTGAAAATACCTTTCATTATACAGACTATACAGATGATTTTGTGTACAGCTTGTGGCCACCATCAGTAATCTAGTTAGCAGGGCCATCCCCCATGGAGTCACAATTATTAGTTTATCAGTCAACCTGTCCCCCTGAATGGTGGGCCCTGCCAACAAGTAAACTGGGGCAACAATGTAAAAAAATGCCTGGCCATACCCAAGTTATGTCGAAAAATCTGCCCATGAACCACCCAAACCCTGTGCTTTTCCTCCCACAGACCCCTGACTGAAATACCCTTGTACAATTGATGGCAGCCATAGTAAAACCTACTGTTGGGAATGGACATCATTCACTTTGCTATCCATAAATGTATTTCCAGTTAAGGATAAGAAATAGACCTACAGTATATAGTATAAAAAAGGCTAATAAAGACAGGTAGGAGAACCCTCTGAATATACAGAGTGTGATTCCTAATACTAAGAAGGCTTATATGATAGAGTAGAAAGGTTATAAATATGTATTTGGGCTTTTTATTATAAATAGTATCTTACAGCAGTACAAATTAAACAAATGAAATAAATTAATCTCTCTGAAGGAAAAAAGTGCTTTTCTTGAAAATACAGTCAGTCGCCATTATAGATTTGTAAAAGAGGGCTTTAGTTCATTCATAAGTTAGCAACAGCTTTATAGACCTCAAAGGTTTGAAAATTATATAAAGTTGTAAGGATTTGCATCCAACATGGAGGTAATTTCAGTTGTTAAGAAAGTCCAGTGTGAGAGGTAACAGGTCATTGAAGGCATCAATTCACTTGAGTAGAAATAACCATGAAACTTGTAATTTACATAAAAGGCATTTAGTTCTCCTCCACTGCATTAAACTATGATCTGTGACGGTAAAGGTTTTAATTATCACAAATTTCTTCCTCTTCAGAGTCACTGTCGCTGTCTGTCTCCTGGTACAGAGATATTGTAGCTTGAACAGGGAAATGTCTCAATAATTCTTCGGCTTCCTGATACATGAAGTCATAGCACCTTGATTTGGGCCAAAATAACCTGCACGAGAAGAAGAAAAAGTGTTACCCTTGTACAAAGTAACCAAAGCTTAAATCAATACCTTCACTATCCTAGTTTTCATTCCCAGTGAACAGTTACATACATAATTCATTGTTAATTTACAAGTCTGTGGTTTCCTTTAGTGTCTTGGACAAAAGATGGCATCCTCATCTGAAAGTTTTTTTTCTGCTTAATCTGTATACCAGTCAGTTTCCCATTAAGTTCATTTTGTTCCTATACATGGGCCAAGAATTAAATATTGGTCAGTCTCTGTATGGACACCGTAAAGGGGTGGTTCACCTTTAAGTTCACTTTTATTATGTTATAGAATAGCCAATACTAATCAAATTTTCAATGTGCCTTCACTTTTTCTTTTTTAAATATATTTTTTAATTATTTGCCTTCTTTCTTCTTGCATCTTCTTTCCATCTTTCAAATGGGGGGTCAATGATCCCATCTAAAAAACTAATGTTCTTTAAAGCTACATATTTATTGTTATTGCATGGTTGCTAGGGTAAGCTGGACCCTAGTAACCAGATTGCTGAAATTGCAAACTGGAGAGCTGCTGAATAAAAAGCTCAATAACTCAAAACCACAAATAATAAAAAATGAAAATCAACTGCAAATTATCTCAGAATATCACTCTCTACATGATGGTGAACAACCCCTTTAAGGGTAATGGCACACAGAGATGTTATGAGTGCTATAATCATCACATTTTTAAAGGACCAGTACATCAATTTTTTTTTTAAAATTCGTTAGTATAGACAAATGAAACTTTGAAATCGCTAAGTCTTTATTAAGAAATAACTTACCGAAACTACGCTTTCGCTCCTCTTCAGAAAAGGTGACAGGGCGACGATCCATCGTGTGGCGCTCAATTTCTCCTCCCTGGCTATCTCCTATAAGGAAGGCAGGGAGGATAAATTGAGTGCAGCACAATGGATTGTAGCCCTGACGCCTTTTCTGAAGAGGAGGGAAAGCAGAGTTTCGGTAAGTAATTTATTGATAAAGACTTAGCAATTTTAAAGTTTCATTTGGCTTTGTGGTTTTTTATTGTCGTATACTTAAAAAATTTGATGTTACTGGTCCTTTAAGGAGCCCAAAAAAAGAAGAGCTACAGCACAAAAAACAGCCCACCATAGACTTATACCAAAATACCCTGAGAGGCTCTTGGTTTTAAGGCAATGTTATGTGTATGTTTAAATGCTGTAAGAGGATCCAACATGTCTGCAATTAGCCTCAGAACACTTTTTTCTGGGAAAGTTTTGAAGTGTGAGTTAAATTTCACAAGTACTTACTTAACGGGATGTTGAAAAGCTGGAAGTTTCCCTTTGTCATTCATGTAGGACTGGTTGTCACTGTAGAACTAGAAATATGAACAGATACATTAATAAATATGGCAGAAAAAATGATTTTTTACCAGACGTACTAACTTGCACATGTGCATTTGCATTTGCCAGTAGCACTAACTGGCAATTTGTTTTGAACAGCCTACTACAAGTGGGTAACAAATGGCAAAGAACTGATTGTGCACCTATGTTATGCACTGCAGATAGCATATGTTTGTTTTTTTTTACCTTATTCTTAACTTTTCACAGATTAAGACAACCAACATTTTGTATTACAAGATCCAGAAGTTTCAAACAAAGAGGAAGAAGAGAGAAAAGGAAAAACATAAGAAAAAGGGGCAAAGAAAAATGTTACCAGGCCTTTCATAATATCTAATGTGACCAGATGTCAGTAAAAATTGGGAGATCATCTTCTAGTCATTCTTTCCATTGCATATATTTGACTTATATTTTGCACATGTATCTAATTACAGTTTATAGACATAAGATGCTGTGTGGCCCTGTGGGCAACCATTGAAGTTGATTGGGGCAAAAAGGCACATGTTCATGTAGCAGATAAACTGGTTATGTGAGAAAAAGCGACAGATTATTATTACAGCAGAACCCCCCATTTTACGTTTTTCAGGGGACCAGACAAAAATGGCATAAAATCCGGGAAAATTGGAAATCAGGGAAATGTATTATGCATAATATATACTGTAGGTGGGAAGAAAAAATAAAATATAAAATGAAGGAAAGCTTAGAAACAGGAAACGTAAAAATTGAGGTTTCACTGTACTATTATTATTAAAATATTCTGCAATGATATCTAATACATGGGTGTATACATGGAACATACGTATTACATACAAAAACAGCCAATGACTTATAAAATACTTTAAAAAAATTTTCCCCAATACCGTAGGCTCTGTAATTCATCTACAGCTAAACAGAAATGTTAGTTGTTTTTTTTACAAGACACAACAAACACTCTATGAAAACTAGAAAAGGATAAGACACCACCTGAGGTTGTTTTGCTATCATATTCAGGTATGAGATCCATTATCTGGAAACCCGTTATCCAGAAAGTTCCGAATTACGGAACGACCATCTCCCATAGACTCCATTATGATCAAATAATCCAATTTTTTTTTAATTATTTCCTTTTTCTCTGTTATAATATAAAACAGTACCTTGTACGTGATCCTAACTAAGATATAATAATCCTTATTGGAAGCAAACCCAGCCTTTTGGGTTTATTTAATGTTTACATGATTTTCTAGTAGTCTTAAGGAGTTAAGATCCAGATTAAAGAAAGACCCGTTATCTGGAAAGCCCCAGGTCCCGAGCATTCTGGATGATAGGTCCCATACCTGTACCAATAATAGCAAAACGTTGCTAGCATTACAAAATAATTGAAATGGAAAGAAATGGGTTACCTGCTGCAGCACTACTGGTGAGTTCTGCACATTCACATGTGTCCCAGGAGCATCATGCCAAGGTCTCCACACTGGCCCATGACTGGAATAAAGTACAATAAGCACATTTGATTCCTTTTGGTAAAACCAGTGGTTTCACAGAGATACACTTTAACATAAAAGCCATATTTAAATGAGCCATACAAAGCAAACCATAGAAACCCTATAATACAGTTGGCAGCCACTGTGTTTTGAGATAACTTTTAGTATGATGTAGAGAGTGATAATCTGAGACAATTCGCAATTCGTTTTCAGGTTTTATTATTGAAGGCTTTTTGAGTTATTTAGCTTTTCATTCAGCAGCTTTTCAATTTGCATTTTAAGCAATCTGGTAACTAGGGTCCAAATTACCCTATACAAAATTCGGGGGGTTGTGGAAGCACTCTTAAGGCTAAATTAAATTATATTTAAGTATAGTGGAAGTGCTACTTACAATGAACTTCCCTGGGCCCCTGTCTCATAAGTAATTCAGTATAAATGCAAGTGCATGTGTTTAAGGACAGGGGTTTTTAGTATACACACACTGAATACAGGTAATGCTATTATGCAGAGAACTAATGGTGGCCATATACGGGCAGATAAATCTGCCGATATCGGTCGTTTGGACCGATTTGACAGCTTATCTGCCCGTGTATGGGGGCTTCCGACGGGTCTTCCCGATCGATATCTGGCCACGATATCGATCGGGAAGGTTGGATTTTTACCCGACTGACCCATCGGAGCCCCTTGGCGCATCGTAATTCGATCGTTCGGCCATACGGCCGAACGTTCGCATTACCCCCGATATAGCCATGCAGTTAGTGGCATATCGGGGAAAGATCCGCTCGTTTGGCGATCTTTGAGTCTATGGCCACCTTAAGTCTTTTTATACTAGGACCTGAGGTAAACAAGTTAGGGACCGCAATATGGGGTTTACCTTGACGTAGTATGGTGACTTTTCAACTTTATGATCATAACTTTGTAACTAAAAACCCCTGTTTTGTAAACACATGCACTTGCATTTATACTGAATTATTTATTAGACAGGGGACCAGGGAAGTGCATCGTAAGTAGCACTTCCATTATACTTAAATATACTTTAATTTAGCCTTTAGAGTGCTCCCACAACTCCCGAATGTTGTATATCCAAATGACCCTAGCAACCATGCATTGATTTGAATAAGAGACTGGAATATCAATAGGAAAAAGGCCTGAATAGAAGGATCAGTAATAAAAAGTAACAATACATTTGTAGCCTTACAGAGCATTTGTTTTTTAGAAGGGAGTCAGTGACGCCCATTTGAAAGCTGGAAAGAGTCAGAAGAAAAAGGCAAACAACTATACAAAATAAATAATTAAAACCAATTAAAAAGTTGCTTAGAATTGGCAGTTCTATAACATAATAAAAGTTAATCACCTCTAATAACATAACAGTGGCCTGTAACCAAGAGATCCATCATCCCAGACCCACACACAAAGCTATTGGCTCAAACTCAATCCCATGTGTACTACTGGACATCCATATGGAAGACTTTTAGCTACCCTAGGCAGTCCTTGTATTCAATAATAAGCAGCGCAGACAAACCTGCTGTGACTAGCGCCTGACGCACTAGTACTTGACGCCGACGCGCAGCTCCTCTGTTGGTTTGGCTCCATTGTACAACCTTTCGGTCTTATCTCCGTCTTGAGTTCACCGACTCTCTGCAACTTGTCCTCAGGAACTTGGGACTTTTATCAAGAGCACTGGAATGCAATGCCCTTGCGACCGAGGACGACATCAGTGAGGTGACAAAGTAACCTTTGCGTACACATGGGCAGGTGTGAATGTGCGCACCCACAGAGCTGGGACACGTGCTGCTGCCGCGGCAGATGGTACAGATGGGGGGGGGACTGCGCTCCTGCTGCCACCATTAACTCTCACCCTCCCAGTCCCCACGCTAATCTGGCGCGACTCTTTACTGGCACGGTCCAAGAAATGATTGTTGTTTTCATAGTATGGTCGTATTAGATTAATTGCAGTATTGCCGAATTTGACCGTTTTGTGTCCCTGATATGACGTATGCTATTGACGGCTAGCAGTGAAATGGTTAAGGGGGTACATAAAATAGGCGATATCACTGCAGTCACTGCGTAGGACAGAGCTTTTCACACTATTTTGTTTCAAGCCTTCTATGAGGTATAATATTTGACCATAGTACCCCTTGTCTCATGAGAGAGGGGGTCATCGTTAAACCATTCTTTCTCTCTCCCCCTACCACTCCTGTGCCAGCTGCTCTGTGCCCACCACTAACTCACCTAATGGTACAAAAACAGAACTTTAACCTTGTGGGAAGTGAATAGAAATATCACCTTTATCATTACTGTGATAGTTCAGTGCCAACACCTCTTTCACAGTCATGGAGTGGTTCTCCTTTAAGTTAACATTGAGTATGTTATAGTAATTCTAAGCACCTTTTCAATTGGTTTTCATTATCTATTTTTTGTTATAGTTTTTTAATCATTCACCTTCTTCTGACTCTTCATGACCCTATCTAAAAAAACAAATGCATTATTATTTATATTGTTAATTACTCATCTTTCTATTCAGGCCCTCTCCTATTCATATTCCAGTATGACATTAAGAATGGGGAAAGGTTGCTAGGGTACTTTTGCAAACTGGAGAGCTTCTGAATAAAAAGCTAAATAACCACAAATAAAAAAAATGAAAACCAATTGCAAATTTTCTGAGAATATCGTTCTCTACAAATCTACATTATACTAAAAGTTAATTTTAAGGCGAACAACAACTTTAATCTGTAATGGACACGGGTGGGTATATAGTGAATAAAGTACCTCCTCTTGTAAATTATAAGGATATTAAAAGTTACAGAGGAGTTCCAGGTCCAGGTCATATAACTCCAAGGTAACTTCTAATATCCTCATATTTTGCAGCAGGGGGTACTTTTTTTATTATAATACACAAATTTCAGTGAGCCATGTGACAGAAATTATATCAGAACTCACCGTTTATAACTGATGACATCAGAACTCACCATTTATAAGGATATCATTTATAAGATGGCTTTTATGTATTATAAATACAATATCAATATGGTTATATTTTATAAATATCCTATACCCTTACTGGCTGTATTAGGACATATGTAAGGGTCACTATGGGTTCATAACCTTGAGTTTATGTGCTACTTACATGTACTTTCCCACCATCCTTATATTACCCAGCCCATTGCTCATCTTTCTACCTGCTACTTTTCATGGGAACCCATCCAGCAAGTGTTGCATTTGCTGTTTCTGTGCTTACACTTTGCTGCTTGTCAAGTACGAGTGTGAAAAATGCTGGGAACTATAATGAAGAAAATGAAGTCCATTAGGGTACATTGGGCAGATTCAGTCAACACTGACACTTTGCCCTGATGTCTATGCACCCAATAAAATCTGAATGCAGCTCAGGACCAAGTTTGTAAGTGCTAATGTAAACACAGTTTAATCTGCCCCTGCTAATGGGCCACAAAGGTGCCTAATGGAGGAGTGTTAATAACACCTCAGGCCTGAGAAAGAAAGTCTTAACTGTGATGCTTTGAAAATCTTTTTGCTGGAATGTATGATAGCAGATTCTGACGAATGCAAAAATAAAAGTCAATCGGGAAGCACACAGTTATATTTCTGGAACTCTCATAACACCCCTAAGGAGAAATTGTACCTTATAATAATGTCTGTCAGGGAAGTTGCCAAAGTACTTCTGCATGCGAGGTACTTACATGGGAATAACAGTGTCGCTGTACGAAATTATCTCTTTCCCATGGTGACTGCACTGTCTTATTACAAAAATTTAAAGCATTTGCTACTGATAGAAAAATGAAGAGAGAAAGACATTTATTTTTTTATACTTAGCAGTTGGCCTCCTTTTTTATTGTTTTTTTTTTCACCTTTGGCTCTGCAGTTTGGGACATAGCCTACTATCTAGGCACAATGACTGTTATTACAGAGCATTTGTTTGAATGTCAGAATGACGGATGGATGAGGCAGAACCTGAGCAGAAAATTAGCAGTGAAAATAATAATAATAAAAAAACTAAAAATGTAGCCTGACAATCACAGACAACGGGGGCTAGAATGATTTTAACCGCAACTTTGGAGAGATCTATAATAATAAGGGAATATTTAAAAAGTTATTATCATTTATTCTTATAACACTGACATTGTACAGAGATGATCTATCATTCTCATCAGTGCTGCTCCAGTGCAGCTTACAGTCTAAGCAGTAGCGTAACTAGATATTACTGGGCCCCACAGCAAATTATTGTTCAGGCCTCCCAAAATGTCTAGATTTTTACCAATATGTATTGAAATTGTATAATAATTCTGGCCTTATGGGGCCTCTATACTTCCTCTGTAGTTAAGTCCTTGAGTCTAAGGTCCCTCTATCACATTCACACTCGAGTAAATTAAACCTGCCTGTATGTTTTTGGTGTGTGGGAGGAAACAAGAGTACCTGGAGGAAGCCCACACAAACACAGGGAGAACATTTAAACCTCATAGAAGTTTCATATAACCTCTATCTCTATGGCTACATGTTAAATATGTAGTTCACCTTTGTTGTAGAATAGCCTCTTTCCATCTTAATTTACCAAATGTGCAGCCCACAGACCTATTATTTAGGAAGATATAAGGCCAACAGCATATAAATCAGTAGTTCACCTTTAATTGTACTATGATGTAGATGATGTTATTCTGACTATTTGCAACCAAACAACTGATATCTTATTGTTAATGTTACTTTTTATTAACTTTCTATTCAGACTCTCTCCTATTCATCTTCTGTCTGGTTGCTAAGGCAACTGGGCGGTGGTAACAGATAGCTGCTGAAATCCTAAACAGAACTGCTGAACAAAAAGCAAAATAATTAAAAAAACAAATTGCAAATAGTCAGAATAACAACATCTACATTATAGTACAAGTTAATTTAAAGGCGAACTACTGATTTATATGCTATTGGCTTTATATCTTCCTAAAGAATAGGTCTGTGGGCTGCACAGTCAGTTATAGTGCCAACTAGCTTTGTTCATACTATTTGGGCAGTGATCTGAAGGAACAGATCTGTGCAGAAGTGAAAAAGACCATGTCTTCTCTCACATCTGTTTTCCAAAGCTCTAAATAAAGCCTACAGTATGTGAACACTTTGACATCATTGGGAGATGTAGAGCATTTGGTTGCATGAACGTTCCATTGTTTATGAGTTCTTTTCTCAGAAACACATGCAAAACAAGGCAGCAAAGGGGCCATTCACAGCATTTCAGTTACATTCAGTGCTTTTTAAAGGCTGTAGAGAAGTAGCTTATTGACCCTTGCCTACCTTGAAATATAAATCTCAAATTCTTAATCTGATATTTCTAAATGTAAGCATTTTCATTGCATACTGCTGTTCGAGGATTCTGGGAGTTGTGGTTCACCAAAAACTAGGGATGGGGTCCTAAAATACTTGCTTTTGGACTTTTTGGGATTAGACTTCTTTAATCCCAGCCCTGAGTTTGAAAGAAAGGAAAGATATCAGACATGGTTTCAGCAAGTGTCATCCCTTATGAAATCCACTTGTACTGCAAAGCAATTGTACCTTTATTATGCCTAAAGGAGAAACCATCCCCATGAGTACTATATTGCAATTGCATTTCTGTTAGATCTGCCTGCGACTGTTCTTGAGCCCACTTGCCATCCGCCTACAGGAGATTGCTTTCCTAACAAACATAATGTAATTTAATATGCAATGTCTGACAGTGTTTCTGGTTGATATGATGGAAAATAAATATAACAATGAAATTAATAAGCTGGGGGGGGCAAAACATTTTTTCTCAGAAAGGGATTGTGAAATGAAATTGATTACCACGATCCCACAGGTAACACTAGATTTCCTAAAATTGGTGTATTTATGGAATTGTCCCTCTCTTGGGGGCAAATTTACTAAAGGGCGAAGTGACTAACGCGGGCGAAAATTCGCCAGCGTGACGTCATTTCGGTACTTTGGGGTAACTTCACTAGCGAAGGAGATAGACTCTAGCGGTACTTTGCTCCCTAATGTCTGGCGAATTTACGCTCTGGCGAATGGATGTAACTACGCAAATTCACTAAGATGCTGATTTTACTTAACGTTACCTCTTGCGCCAGACTTGCCTTCACCACCTCAGATCAGGCGAAGTGCAATAGAGTAGATAGGACTTCCTAAAAGAAAAATTTTCTAAGCCCCAAAAAACGCTAGCGTCTTTTACTTTTTTCAGGGGGATAGACTGCAAAAGAGCGTAATTTTTTTTTGGGGGGTAACCGGCTTCCCCCCTACATTTCTTAACATATGGCACATAAACTCCCATGCACCAATACCCATTTCTCTGCATTACAGCAGCCCCCTGGCATTTGACTGAATCCACATATTGCCAATCCAGGTATGGACCGTGCACAGAGAATTCCTTTTCTATATCAATTTGCATTAGAATAAGAGCTTTTCATAGACAACACCAACAGTGTTTCCCCAATGAACAAATTATTTACATGGCTGTTTCTGTGCAAGAATAAACTCCAGTGTAGGGTGTTTAGAGGTTCAACAGATTGAATGACAGTTGTAGAAAAGTGTGGGTGAGAACCTTGCCTGAGACAGCAGCGACCACAGGTTACCAGGGGCACCAAAACTAGTAATTTGTCTATATACAGATTGGAAGACTAGTCCATCACATATGTCCCGAATTAATAGATTCAGGGGCATTTGTCACCTCCACAAGCCATTGCGCATTGTCAGACTGCCCCAGCAGGACTAATGCTTTGAGTATACACTTATTAACACTCACCGGGAATTGTCAGCATGTAGTCATCAGGATTCATCAAGAGAAAATCCAAAAACAAATAACAAGATGGCATAAGCAAATATATTAAAGATCATTAGTTCCACATGTGTCTAATGAGAGAAAAATACCAGCACAGAGGAGTATGTAACGGGCAACTTCAATTAAAAAGGCAACTGTCATCACCAATGTTTGCTCTATCTACACAACTTTTTAAAAAAAATGTATGTAGGTTTGATAGGTTAAATGGATAATGTCTTTCCATTCTCCATTCTTCCATTTAATAAGCACATGTAATACTTAGCTCAGGCTATTTTCTGTGACATAGAATATTCAGTTTTTATGCATGTAAAAAATACAGGTCTCACTTGCTCTGTTTTAAAAGGTTATTCATCCTCCAAGCACTTTTAGAAGTTCAGTTGTTTTCAGATTGTTCACCAAAAATATGAAACTTTAAACCTCAGTATTAGAAAAATGGTCACAAATAGAAGGTCATTTTAAAAAGTCTTTATTTCTGGTGAACAATCTGAAAACAACTGAACTGAAAAAAAGTGTTGGAAGGTGAGTAACCCCTTTAAGCAGACAGTTTTGAGTATAGTATACAGAATAGCCGCAAGGCAGAAACATTCCCTCGGATTTATTTTTGGCTTTGTTTGCAATGGCAGTATTTAATGTACAGAGCAGTGAGTGGGCCTAAACGTGTATTAAATACACTTTGCCATAGAAGCAGAAAAGGTCACCACGACTTTTAGAATTAAAGGAGAAGGAAAGATAAAATCACTGGTGTGGGGCAAGTTATTAGATCCCCCTGAGTGGTTCTAGTCCCTTACCTTCTTCCCCAAGTGGTATATCCCTTTCTTCAATAAATGCACCAGTCCAGCAGATACTGATTGTTAAGTGCCACACTTCCATCTGATTAGGAGCAGGGGACTCCTAGTAGAACTAATACATTTCCCTGTGCTGGTTATTTTTTAAGAAGAAGAAGAGGAGTTTGCCTGGCTGCTGATATTGCATTGTTATCTGAAATGTAAATGCCTACTTTAATGATGAAAGAACCAAGAGCCAAGTTTACACAAACCAGGAACAAGGTTCTCCTTACCGTAAATGCTCCCCGGAGACTGGAGAAGTTGTGTGCTAGATTACATCTCTAAATGTAGGTGTATACAGTGATTTGTTGTCCAGCATCATTTGGACAGTGGCGTAACTTTCGGGCAGTGGCCGACGGGGAGATTTGTCGCACGCAATTATTTAAGCGCTTCAGCAAACGACAAATCTCCTGAAAATGCGTCTCCGTTGGAAACAACTACCGTAAGTTGTATCCAATGAAGACACATTTTCTGAAGATGTGTTCACAGTCGTGCATAAATAATGGCGGACGACAAATCTCTCCGTCGTCCACTGCCCTTAGAGGAAGCACACACGGGGAATTGGGGGGGGGGGGAGTTCTACAGAATTAGTTTTCTCTATAGCCACTCACTGACAATCAATGGGCAAGTGCTCAAGTGGTGGAGCTGGGAATATCCTTTGTGGAGAGAGGGCCTGGCCCATTTGCATTATGTCTCTACATTTGTATAAAGATTGGTTGCACAAACAGTGTGTTCACCCCGTTTAAGAATGCAGCCCTGATGTAGTAGGACTTCAGCTTCCAACCTTAGGGAGAAAACTCTGATTAGTTCCCCCTTTGCAGCATTTGTGTGGACACTGACAGGACTGTAATCCTCCTGTCACTGAGAACAAGCCCAGGAAACCATCGTATTCTGGTGCAAAGAGCAAAAAAATGTGTGTTTTACCAAAATATAATATATTGTTGCCCTGCACTGGTAAAACAACTGTATTTGCTTCAGAAACATTACTATTGTTACTCCATTTAAGGGAGAAAGAAGTATATGCCTAGCACCATTGTGCCATAGACACATGCCTTTTCTATCTACCTCTAGTTCCACCCTTTATTATCTGTTATCTGCTATTTAAAGGGGTGGGTCACCTTGAAGTTAACTTTTAGTATGTTATAGAATGGCCAGTTCTAAGCAACTTTTCAGTTGGTCTTCAGAATTTTTTTATAGTTTTAAATTATTTGCTTTCTTCTTCTTACTCCTTTCAGCTTTCAAATGGGGGATCTCTGATCCCCATCTAAAAACAAGCCTACAAATGTATTGTTATTGATACTTTTTATTACTTATTTTTATATTCAGGCCATTTCAGTATGATGTGGAGAGTGATATATTCTGAAACAATTTGCAATTGGTTTTCATTTTTTATTATTTGTGCGTTTGAGGTTTTTTTTTAGCTTTTTAGTGAGCAGCTCTCCAGTTCTGCAATTTCAGCAATCTGGTTACTAAGGTCCAAATTACCCTACCAACTGTGCATTGATTTGAATAAGAGCCTGCAGTATGAATAGGAGAGGGCTAAAAAAAAAAGTAACAATGCAATATAAGTGTAACCTTACAGAACATTTGTGTTTTAAGATGGGGTCAGTGACCCCCATTTAAAAGCTTGAAAGTGTCAGAAGAAGGCAAATTATTAAAAAACTATGAAAAATTAAAAATGAAGGCCAGTTTTATAAGTTGCTTAGAATTGGCCATTCTATAAACGTAATAAAAATTAACTTAAAGGCGAACTACCTCTTTAAAAAAAGAAAACTGCATTGTGGGAAAAAACCATGGAGATTATGGCTGAAATTGCACTTTGCAAACTGTACTGCGATAAGTAAATGACTCCTCCTGTATTTCAGAGCATGCCTCACTGTAGCTCAGCTCTGCCCACTCTAATCATACTATGTGAAGTATACCTATGATTTACTAAGTTCTGTTCCAAGTTTTTCCATCCCATGAGCTGGAAGTGGCCCTACAAATGATCATTAGTTTCTACAGGCTCCATAGACTTCTTTATTTGATGTTTTAATTTTAACAGAAGTAATATTTCAAATCCCAGCCCATTTCATGATACAAATTGGACGGCACTTAGTACATTTTGCCTATTCTTTAGCTCATAATTAACAGATGATTGAAAAGAACTTCTTTAGTAAATCACATTAGCAATTCCTTTTCAACTGCATTAAAGATGTACAGTTTTTTCATGTTACCCTTTCTATTTTTCCCTGCTGCTGTGACCTCTATCAGAACATATAAAGAATGATTTCAATAAAAAAATAATAATGGCTGCTATGTTTCTACTTCCCTGGGTCAGATTTGTGGGTGCTGGGACACAATAGCAAGCCTTTGCTTGTCTCAGTAAAATACATTGCTTTTTTTAATACTGTGATTTTAAATATTATCAAGCCACTTATAAAAAGTAATATAACAATACTATTTTCCATTTAGATTGTTTCTTTAAATTTAAAATTTTATTGATTTTCGTTTGCAAAGAAGAATAATAAGTACAACAAAGATGCAGCAGAAAATACCATTGTCTATGCTCCTTATCAGGCGGTATCGTAATGTATTGCTTGTTAATTCCTTAACGTCTATGCTATGGTATGTCTCATTATATCATAAATACATTGAATCCTTGTGCATCTGAAAGGAGTTTTGGGTAAGTGGGGGAGGGAAGGGTATGACAGGGGGGTAAGAAGAAGAGAAGGGGGGAGGAAGAAGAAGAATGGTCAGGTCTTGGCTAGGTCTGGGGACACGGTTTCTCCCCAGTGTCGGACTGGCCCACCGGGATACCAGGAAAACTCCTGGTGGGCCAAGGTGTCAGTGGGCCCTTGTACTGCAAAAGATTTGGTATATTTCATGGCCATTTCCTATTTCTTTGAGAACAGAGAGGCTAAATAGATGGAATAATAGATTATAGTATGTAAAGAATAGAGACTAGGAAAATAGAGGTTGAGTGAGGAGAAGAAAAATCATAGTACTGAGAGTGGGCCCCTGGTCTATTCTTTGGTGGGCCCTTGGTCTAAGGTTTTTAGGTGGGCCCCTGGTGTCCCAGTCCGACACTGTTTCTCCCGCTCAGTGCATGGTACCTCTAGCTTGCAGTATCTACAGGTGCTGGGCCCACAGATACCACTCCAGCTCCCCCTCATAGCTTCTATCCTGAAGTTTATTTTGTATGGATTCCATTGCTCTGATCCAATTTACCTTTGTTATTAGTGATTGTAAGCCCGGGATTTTAGGTCTTTTCCAGTTTGCTGCCAATAGAGATCTTGCTGCTGTGAGGATGTGAGTGGCTAATTTGCGGGTTTGTTTTGAGTGTATGGCTCTGATCTTCATTCCTAAGAGAAATGTGTGTTGAGTTGCTTGTTTAGTGCAGTGCAGAAACTCAGAGAGCAACATTGCCACCATATTCCAAAATTCCTGAGCTACTGTACAGGTCCACCAGGTGTGCAGGAAGGAGCCCCTTTGTCCGCACCCCCTAAAGCACTTTAGAGAACTGGGTTTCCACCATTTTGATTTTTACACTTCTAAGTACTCTCATATCTCTCTTTGGTTTAGCAACAGCCAGTGGCTATTGTTACAACTATGCAAACATAAACAATAGAATCACTGTTCTTTCAACTCAAAAATGTTTTTTATCCATTATCTTTTCTTATAAACAAACATTAACCCTTTAAGGAAAAGACGTGTGTAAGGATAAGTACACACAGATCACTAAAGAGCCACAGTTAACTGTGTTAACTCCACGATTTCTCATTGCTATTTCCCATAGGTAACCTTAAAGGGGTTGTTCACCTTTGAGTTAACTTTTAGTATGATGTAGAGAGTGATATTCTGAGAAAATTTGCAATTGATTTTCTTTTTTTAATAATTCAGCAGCTCTCCAGTTTGCAATTTCAGCAAATTGGTTGCTGGGGTCCCTAGCAACCAGGCAATTGCTTTGAATAAGAGACTGGAATATGAATAGAATAGAAAAATCAGTAAAAAAGCAATAACTATAAATTTGTAGGCTTGTTTTTAGATAGGGTCAGTGATCCCCCATTTGAAAGCTGGAAAGAGTCAGAAGTCAAAAACTATACAAAATAAATAATGAAGAATTGAAAAGTTGCTTAGCCTTGCCCATTCATAACATGCCTGTAACTTCAAAACTTGCCTATAACATACTAAAAGCTAACCTATAAATGAACCACCCCTTTAAAAAAGGTCCTGATCTGCTTTGCCTTTGCTAAAATATAATACAGGTATGGCAGCTGTTTTCCAGAATGCTCGGGACCTGGGGTTTTCTGGATAAGGGATCTTTTTGTAATTTGGATCTTCATACCTTAAGTCTACAAAAAAAAACATTTAAAGTACAATGTACTGTTATATTATTACAGAGAAAAAAAAACATTTTTCAAAATTTGAATTTGATTAAAATAGAGTCTATGGTAGACAGCCTTCCCCTAATTCAGAGCTTTGTGGATAACGAGGTTTCCATATAACGGATCCCATACCTGTATCTTGTTTTGATACTCCTAAACATTTTTAAATCCATGATGATGACAAATCAATGCTATTTTAAACATTTTTAGCAGCTTTATTGCATGTTGCTTTGTGTTTTGGAAAAACCCTTGTCTTAAAGCTGGATCCCATACAAAATAATCTTTTAGCTCCTTGGGTAAAAGTCAAGCAATTTTCTTGAACTAAGGTCAGCATTTCAGCAGAATTCAAAGAATGTAACATACTGTATATTACAGTCACCTCTATGAAATAGTAGACCGGGTGCCAAGTTTTGATGTGTGTGAAAAAGTATATCGCCTTCAAAGCGTATGTGACAAGAGTCACGCTCTGTAGCATTCTGTATTCCCTGCTGTGTCCTTAGCACTGCTGAAATAACCCAGTGGAGTAAAGATGCTTTCCCCAGCATGCTCAGTGCCATCTGCTTTTAACAACAGACTCCAAAACGTCATCTTTTGTGGCAAGGACTTAATGCACCTGAATATTGCACATACTGATGGACAATCTTTTTGATTAATTCCATATTTATATTATGTACATCCTGTATAATGTAAGACTATGCCTATTTAAGACGCTTCATAATTGTTCTTCTAATATAGCCATAAAGAGATGTCTTTCCAGGTTCATTATTCCTTTAAAGAAGTGGCTCACCTTTAAGTTAACTTTTAGTATTTTATAGAATGACCAATTCTAACCAAATTCATTTTTTATAGTTTTTTTATTTGCCTTCTTCTTCAGCTTTTAAATGGGGGTCACTAACCCCATCTAAAAAGTAAATGCTCTGTTATAGCTACTTTTTATTAGTCATCTTTCTAATCAGACCCTCTCCTATTCATATTCCAGTCTCTTATTCAAATCAGTGCATGGTTGCCAGCATAGGCGGATGGTGATTTTTTGGTTTGGGGAGGCTAAAAAAAGGCTAAGTATCTATATGTAATGGCAGTCAACAATAGACTTAACAATTGTTTTATAGTTTTGTGTCATGGAAAAATGTTCATAACTTTAAAAGTTACAAAAGAAATGTTTAAAAGAAAAATGTACTTTGTAGCAGTGCAGGTTAATATAAAATATATTTTTTCATCTTCATTCATTAGTATTGCTTTCTTTTTGTAAGAGCACTTAGGGGCAGATTCACTAAGGGTCGAATTTCGAAGTAAAAAATACTTCGAAATTCGACCCTCTAATTGAAATCCTTCGACTATCGAAGTCGAAGGATTTAGCGGTAAACGTTCGTTCGATCGATCGAACGATTTTTCGTTCGATCGAACGATTAAATCCTTCGAATCGAACGATTCGAAGGATTTTAATCCAACGATCGAAGGAAAATCCTTCGATCAAAAAAAGGTTAGCAAACCTATGGGGACCTTCCCCATAGGCTAACATTGACTTCGGTAGGTTTTACCTGCCGAAGTAGGGGGTCGAAGTTTTTTTTAAAGGGAAAGTACTTCGACTATCGAATGGTCGAATAGTCGAACGATTTTTCGTTCGAATCGTTCGATTTCGTTCGTATTCGAACGAATTTAACCAATTCGATGGTCGAAGTACCAAAAAAATACTTCGAAATTCGAATTTTTTTCATTCGAATCCTTCACTCGAGCTTAGTGAATCGGCCCCTAAATGTTAGATAAATTCAATGCTTACAGCTAGCTTACACTCAGCTCCCAGTATGTCATTTTTTTTTATCCCACAGATCATCTCTCTCAGCTTTATTTGCTGCAGTTACAAAACTTTTTAAGCCCCCCCAAAATAACCCCATCCAGCTAAACTGTACCCCCATGAGCCCCGGTTGAATTCATATTCCTGCTACCCAACACTCCTTTTCTAGCAAGATTAAAGGTGGCCATAGACACAAAGATCCTATCGTACGAATCGAGGATTCGTACAATTTTCGGACCGTGTGTGGAGAGTCCCGACATTTTTCATCCGACGGAGATCGGTCGTTTGGTCGATCCCGCCAGAGCCCATTGCGCTCTCATCATAATCTGATATGCCCGTTAGTGGCATATCGGGGAAAGATCGGCTCATTTGGCGATGTCGCCAAACGAGTGGATCTTTTCGTCTATGGCCACCTTAACTCTTAAAGCCATGAAACGCCCACTGTCTCAGCCTCAGTCTTGTCTCTCCATTGGTACAGTAGGTGGTTTTATATAAATCCACGATTCATTACAACTATGCAAAACCTTGCAAAGAAAACAATTCCTTCAGCTCCAATATACAACAAAATTCTATATGTTGAAATGCAGCCACGTTTAATAAATTAATAGCAGGGTGTTTTTTTTTATTATAGGATATACTCCACACCTGCTGTTCTCTGCACAGCAGATTAAGCTCCGTGTAGACCCTCCCCCTTCTTACCGGGCACATACTCTGAGAAGCAGGACAGGGAAGAGCAGTAGATTCTGAGCCTAGGGACCAAGGAAGAACACAAAATCCTGCGTGCGCTCTCCTAACGAAAAAGTATGCAGACTTGCCTCTTATTATATTCACTGATCCCAAGAGGCTGCAGTCACAACTCCGTGCTGCCCACATATGCTGTTGCGATCTCCCTCCTCGTGGCTCATTCCTCATCCCTCCCTCCTCAGTCCTCAGCCCTCCCTCCTCAGCCCACAGTACAAACGCTCTCCATTCTCAGTTCTCCCGCCTCAGACCTCAGCTCCTCAGCCAGGCTGATGGCTGAGGAGGGAGGGCTGAGGATGGAGAGCGTTTGTACTGAGGATCGAGGTGGGAGGGCTGACGACTGATGCCTGAGGAGGGAGGCCTGAGGAGGAAGAGCTGATGGCTGAGTATGGAGGACCCAGGACGGAGGTGCGACTGCAGCCTTTCAGGATGGGTGAGAGAAAAAGCAGGCAATGCTGCATACCTCTGCTGTAGGAGATTGCATGCAGGAAAGAAATTTCCCCTGAGGATGTCCTAAAATGCTTTCTGAACAGGATGGATTATTACTGTCTTACTCTTGCACATGACTTCTCTCACACCCTTCCTACAGAACCAGCCAGTGCCCCTGCTGCATTTAATTAGAAGCCTTCTACAGCACAATATATCAGGAAAGTTAGGGTACATTTACAAAGGACTAAGATTTGGGGAGGCTTAGCCTCCCCTAGCCTTAATTAAAATCTGCTTGTTGCAAGTATAATATGTTTTTCAGCAACCAGATTGCTGAAACTGCAAACTGGAGAGATGCTGAATAAAAAGCTAAATAACTCAAAAAACACAAACAATAAAAAGTGAAAACCAATTGCAAATTGTCTCAGAATATTACTCTCTACATCATACTAAAAGTTAACTCAAAGGTGAACAACCCTTTTAAGATATAATATCACATCATATAAGTCAGATTTTCCAGAGGCTGCAGGTTTTGCCAAGTTAATATGAATTGATACTCACGGCAAAATGTACAGGTATGGGATCCGTTATCTGAAAACCTGTTATCCAGAAAGCTCTGAATTATGGTAAGGCCATCTCCCATAGACTCCATTTTAATCTTATAATTAAAATAATATGTAATAATAAAACAGTACCTTGTACTTGATCTAAACTAAGATATAACTAATTCTTAGTTTGTCTTTTATTTCTCTTTGTAATTGTCTGTTTAACACAGAATTGCAATCCTCGTGCATACTATTCTGTATAATACACTTGTGTTTAAAAATGCACATAAATTAAATTGCCCAGGGAAACTTAAAATACCCATCTGTTTGTTGCTGGGATATGGGAATAAACTTTTCATGCATTTTCCATTTATGACACATTCACAGGTTTGCAAAGCCTAGCAGTCAGTGTTGCTCTGACAGGTCATGTGATATCTGGCAACTATTCATACATAACCATAGTGATCATTTTCAAGTTAGCATTTATTCATAGTACTTTACTGAAAGAAAAGTGTTAAATTGCCCCTTTAATGCATCCATAAGTGGGGCATACAAGGTGAGATCTGCATGTTTGGTGAGCCAAATGAGCAAATCTTTACTCGACTTGGTCTCCAAGGCAGTGAGCCAAAACTGGCATCATCTGGCACCTGAATAACAATCATATCATAAATTGGGCCCATTGAGATCCATTGATAAAGGACCGCATCAACACGCCACTGGAGTCCTTGCCCAAAGAATGGGGGGGGGTTCTATATTTCCAGACTATCGGACACCAGTCTGTTTAAACTGGTAGCAACATGTTGTTCATATTACAACTCAATCCCAATGGACTTGAATCCAGATAGTCTAACCATTGAATAGATGGATACATTTTTCCAAAGTTTCACAGACTGCACACCTGGAAAAAAGGCCTTTTCATTGTAGGATTTTTTTTCCTAAATTGGGATCAACCTCTCCTCTAGATGAAAGCAGGACCAGAAGTAGTGGTAGGCATATGACAATGCACAGGGCCAAGTCATATGCCTTGGACAGAAATACTATTTTGCTTGACTCTTTGCGATTCAATCCCTGGTCTGAATGGTAACCAGAGAGTGTACTCTCCTGCTGAGCCACTGGAGGCATTCAGAGTTCACACTTTGAGGCTGTCCATATAGATCAGTGATCCCCAACCAGTAGCTCGCGAGCAACATGTTGCTCTCCAACGCCTTTGATGTTGCTCCCAGTGGCCTCAAAGCAGTTGCCTAGTTTGGAATTCCTGGCATGGAGGCAAGTTTTGGTTGCATAAAAACCAGGTGTACTGCTATATAGAGTTTCCTGTAGTCTGCCAGTCCACATAGGGGCCACCAAATAGCCAATCACAGCCCTTTGGAACTTTTGCATGCCTGTGTTGCTCCCCAACTCTTTTTTATTTTTGAATGTGACTCACGGGTAAAAAGGTTTATGTTCCTGCTTCAGCCTAGGTTCCCTCTCTGCCCAAATCCTTGTTCTTTTTGATTTCCGGGCTCTGACTTCTGCCTGTTCCATGGACTTATGCTGGATTGCTGCCTGTCTTGACCACCACCTGCTTCACGGATCCGCTCTTGGTTGCCCATTACCTGATATTCGCCTACTGAAAGACTTTGTGTTATTTTGCCTTTAGTTTTCTAATCACTGGTCAGTATTGGCTTTATTTTCATCTTCTGTTATTACATTAAATATATTTGCTCACTATCATAAGGCCTCTGGCTTTTTATCGAACCTTGGTTACTAGTAATGGGCGAATTTATTCGCCAGGCGTGAATTCAATGCAAAAATTTGCCAGCGTCAAAAAAAGGAAGCTGGTGTCCGTTGTTTAGGACACCGAGACGCTGACGCAGTTTCGCAAATTTTTCGCCATTTTGCATGAAATTTGGGAAATTTTCGACGAAGCAACCAAATTCACCCATCACTATTGGTTACACAGCACATGCTCCAACCTGCCAACCTCACACATGGGGGTAGTTCGTGACAGGGACGGATAAGGGACATGTTTAGGTGAACAGATTATTTGTTTAGTTTTTGTTGGGTTCACTTTAAGATGGTCTCCTTACCCAGGAGAAGATGGCTAGTGGGTAGTTAGAGAGCTGGTTTTACATCCTTGTCCATCAAAAACTTAGAAAACCTGGTTAATTTTAGCTAGTTTTCTTCAGCATTGCAAGGCATAATGAAAGACATTTAACAAAATTATAAACTAACTTGGTTCTGAAAGAATTAAAATCATCTTGGAAAATCACTGATATTTTAGATTTTTAGACAAAAAGAAGGCAGAAAAACCATCTGGAATATGTTTTACTAAAGATTTCTAGGAAGTTAATTGAACATACTCACTAATGAAAAATAGGTTATATTTTCATATATTTATGCAAAGTGGGCCTGAGATTTCAGAAACAGATGCACAGGCTTAATGTTGCTGAATAATCATGAGCAGCGAACTGTTTCAAACACCAAATGCATCATTTTCAGATATGATTGAATATTGAATTTTTCCACATATATTAGATCAAATAAGAGGGTATATCTCAACCCTGATTTACATATTTAAAGCCAAGGTTATCTCAGCCTACTAAAGGACAGCCAATGGCAGTTGTATTAAATGAAAAGAAGGGCTTTATGCAAATTAGAACTTATCTGGTGTGCTTGTTAGTGTATTGTGTGTATTGTACATGTGTGAATGTGTTTGTGTTTCCATGCACATATGTACTGAAATTAAACAATTTTATGAAAATAAAAAAATAATGTTTTTGTATACAATGTTATTTGCTCAAATATGCTCTTTGGTACATTGTATAGACTCTGGTGACTCACTCCCTGGTAGAAATCCTCTTCCCCAAGCATCAGATGCATTGACTTTACAATGGGATTGTAGGTTAAGGATTGTCCTACTTTATGCAATTTAAGGCCTGTGTTGTCTAAATGACCTCACTATCCACCAACCTGCTTTATCACACCAAAAATTAAAATATCAAGGGGATAAATGTCTCACCATTACATACTGATATACACATTGAGCATGCAATGTTAGAAATCATTATTTAATACTAGGGCAAGTTCCTTGTAACAAGGTTCTGCTGGCGGCAGGGGGGGGGGGGTCCTGTCCTTCCAGAAAAAAATAGAATCAGTTGTAACAAACTTAAAAAGTGACATTGGACTCATTTGATAACTTGATAAAAGTTAGGGTTGCCTATTTCGGTGAGCTAAGAGAAACTGGGCCAATTTGAATCCTGCAATATGTTCTCAATGTGATACATTAAAAGCTAAATAAATTAGTAATTTCTGCAAGCTCTCAGGACAAAGGGGCTTGAAACACATACTAATGTGCATTGTCTTTATGATTCTAACACTTCCATACAACAGGAACAAATTACAAGAAAAAAAGTCCAGTGGACACCTCCTGCAGGCCTTAATCCCAAACTAGATCAATACATAGATTAATTTAGGGAGAGGGTTAGATCAACTATCTTGGCCAAGCAGAAGAAGCAAAACCACAATTTGATTACCCATTATGTTATTAAATGCCTCAGGAACAACAAGGACATCATCATCAAACCAGCTGATAAAGGGCATGCATTGGTCATTAGTAATACTGCAGACTACATTACAGAGGTCCACGGGCAGTTATTAAACCCCAACCACTACACTAAACTAGATACTGACCCCATAATGGCCTATAGAAAAACTTAATCAAGAAGCTCCCAGCCACACAATCACATCAGTTAGATTTGCTACCAGAGACTCTCAAAATAGGCAACTTCTATATGCTTCCTAAAATTCACAAGATGGTAAACCTGGATGACTGGTTGTATCTGTGATAGGTACGAGTAATGTACCCACAGGTCGGGTGGGTTTGGGACGGCTGCCACATCAAGTCTTTGGGTGGCGGGCAGATTTGGGTTGAGTGGTTCCTTCCACTCTCCCCGTCCGCGACCTAACACTTCCAGCTCCTCCATTTCTAGTTTTGCTTGCCTCGCCCCTTTTGTGATGTCACTGCTGGGCAGGTTGGGCGCAGTTCTTTAAATGGAGGAGCCAGGTGCGGGTTGAGTGAGGGTGGGTTAGGCTTGGTTTTGCAGTCCAGAAAATTTGGTCCCGCACATCACTAATAGTCACTCTGACAGAGGGCATATCAGGCTGGGTCAAGCAGAGGGCACCATTTTGGCAACAATGGATGTGGCATCACTGTATACAAAAATTCCACACAAGGATGGTATAGCTGCCTGCAAAGAATTTCTGGATAAGCATGGCCTACCATCCCAAACGGTTATACAACTGAGTTTACTTCAACACACAATTACTTCTTATTCAAACAAGAAATATATCTGCAGAGGATGGGAACCAGTATGGGTACACACTTTGCACCACAATATGCCAATCTCTTCATGGCAAAACTAGAAGATGACTTCCTCTCCACCTGCAACACCAAGCTTCCTCTTTTATCTTTTAAAGTTTGGTGGTGTGTGATATCTAGCCAAGTACTGAAATGATACAGCTGAGCTGACAAATAATATAAAAACAGATCAGGAAATGATATCCCGGCATTGGTTTTAGATCTCATTAAAGTTACTAATTTCAATCTACACCTAGAATTAGCACATACCAGTTGTTTAAATTTGGAGTTAATTTGCGTAAAAATAGCTTTCGGCACCCAAACCGGGGCTTGTTGCAGAGTGTATAAAAGTTTAGGGAATATTAACATTTTGGCCATATGTACCCGTCCCATTGGGCCCAAAGGAAGTACTGCCCAGGAACTCACTTTCCACTGGAGCCAATATAGCATAGGTCTTATATTTAAATTTACAAAGTCAGTAACAGGCAGTGCTACAACTATGCCCAAATAAGTCATTCTTGTTACTATTTTATAGGGAAATAAGGACAACTTTTCATCAGGGCCTGGCCAGGTCTAATAGAAGGGCCATATATTTTGAATTGTTTGTGATTAGCCCAGAATTATATCCAAATCGATGTAACAGCTCATCTATCTTCCCAATAGTGGAACCTTTATCCCCTACATATAGAAGAGTATCATCAGCGTACACCTGAATACGTTTTTCCAAATGACCAAACTTAAAGCCCATTATATCTGCGTGTAGTCTAACATGTTGTGTCAGCGGCTCCATAGCCAGTGCAAACAAAAGCGGGGAAAGGGGACAACCCTGCCTAGTGCCCCGTCCTAAGGGAAAGAGGTCCGTGAGCTCGCCGTTTATCCTAAGAGAAGCTTTAGGGGCTTTATACAGCAACTGCACCATATGGATAAATTTCTTGTCTAGTCCAAACTTTTCCAAGACCGACCAAAGATACGGCCACTCGACCATATTAATGGCAATATCCAAGGCTACTACTGTATGTTGACCAGGATTATCATGCATATGCATCAAATTCACATATAAACGTCTGATATTGAAAGCAGTAGATTTATCCGGCATAAACCCTGTTTGATCTTCATGCACCAAATTTAAAATGACCCGCCCTAAACTGAGCGCTAATAACTTGGCAAATATTTTTATATCTGCTGTCAGCAGGGAAATGGGTTTATAGGCATCACAGTATTTATGATCCTGGTTTAGTAAGCAGCACTATTGTAGCATTATATAAGGAAGGTGGCAAAAGACCTGTAGCTATGGCTTTATTAAAAGGTTTCATCATATAGGGGACTAGGGCTTTATGGAATCTTTGATAAATTTCCAACAGGAGACCATCAGGTCTGGATGCCTTATGAGAGGGGAAGAGTTTAAGGGCCTCATATACTTCCAGTTCAGACATATCCTGACCTAAAGAAAGATTTAGTTCTTGTGAGAGCTGCGGGAGCTGGGCCTCGTTCAGAAATTGTGAAATTTTTTTGCAAATTGGACATATATAGTGTTTTATAGAAATTAGCGAAGGTCTCTTTAATTAGACTAGTCTGTGTGATGAGCTGGCCATGATCATCATAAAGTTCAGATATTATAGGAGGAGTGTCGTGTTTTAGAGAGATAAGCAAGTAACTTTTCTGCTCTTTCACTATGTTCAAAATAATTTGCTCTATTAAACAATAAACCTCTCTTAGCTTTTTGTTGCAACAGGGAATTATACTCAACTTCAGCCTGTCTTAAAAGTTGGAGGTTCTGTGGGCTAGGATCAATATGACTCTGTACAGTCAATTGACAAACTCGCTGCTCTAAATTAGTTTCATCCCGTGCAGAAGCTTTTCTAATTGCAGTGATTTCAGAATGTAGTAAGCCTCGCAAATAGGCCTTAAAGGTATCCCAAGCTATTTCAATATTATCTGTAGTTAAATTATGGTGAAAGAAATCCTCTATTTTAAATTCTAATCCCTCATCATTGTTTATAATGTCCAACCAAATAGGATTAAAGTACCATGGCTGAGTCTGAGGATGCAAAAGGGTCCCAGTATCCCAAATCACTTGCAATGGGGCATGGTCTGAAACGGCCGTACGTATGTTAGAAAGTAAGTCACTAGAGACAAAAGCCATATCAATCCTAAATAGGGACATATGAGAGGCTGAAAAACATGAAAAACATTAACGTAGAGAGGTTAGTGGATCTAATCTCCTGGATTGTACCCCGGATATGCTGTCTATCCATACAATCATCCAATACAACGTTAAAATCACCCAAGGCTATTACTTGGGCCCTCGGATAATTGAATAATACATTTGTCAGAATAGGGTGGTAGAAGATAAATATTAGCCAAGATAGTTTCCTTCATGTTGAGATAGCAGTGAATAAAAACAAAACACCCTTGTGGATCTGAACGTACAGAAATGAGTCGAAAATTCGCTGACTTTCTGATAAGTGTAGTTACTCCCCCCCCATATATGTAGAAAAGGAGGAATGAAAGGCCCAACCAACACACGGTCTTTTTAGAGTTAACACATTACTCCCTGTCAGGTGAGTTTCTTATAACATAATTACCTCTGATGTATTTTTTTTGACAAAATCTAACACTAGCTTTCGTTTCAAACAGTCATTAAAGGCCTCGAACATTCCATGTTAAAATTGAAAGGTTTAGCCATAATCTATATTGTTCCTATGAGTTAAACAGCTTATCAGAAGTTTCATGACCATTACGTGTCTGCTGCCTGAGCTACCTGAGGAAAAAATTACAGAACTATTTACAGCCCTGCCCATGCCAACTGCCAAAATGACGGAAAACATTACCACCCTTTCCGCTCAGACCCAACTTTGAGCAGAATTAAACCCTAAAACCCAACAGTAGCAACAATAATGCTGTATTAAGCAATGGGGGAGGCAAACCTGGGTAGGGACACCGTTACAGGCGTCGAGAAGGTAGAATCGTGAGGGGTGGGGCTCTGCTGCTTCAAAACCACTATAACCAGAACCATATAGATACACACATCGCCCAATATATACATACAATATCAGCATTGTGAATATTCAGTAGACCCAACACATACATATATAGCAACAGCTAAAAAAAAAACAAGTCCCCATATACAACAAAGGATCTATATTCAGAATAACGAACAATCATGGGCATAGAAAAAACAAGGAAACCCAATAACTTGTGAGGCAAGTAGACCATAGAAAATGCTGGCAAAATAAGCACAGCTCGGTGTAACAAATTGCAGCCTTTATCATAGAGAAACTTCCATGTAGGTAGAGAAGAATTGAGCAATTGCTATACTTCTGCCCACAAGGTAGCACACACGTAGAACCAATCATCAACTGGTATGATATAATAACCTTTAAAGGCAATTATGGCGATCCAATTGAGCAGCTAAGCTTTCCAAAACAATTTGTATAAACATGTGACAGGTGGGCAGCGCTCCATCCAACCTGCCGACAGAGAAATGCTTTAAACATTTGCGGCTTCCAGCCATGCAGAGGCATCTTGTGGCGTAGTAAAGAAATGCGTAGTTCCATTCACCTGAACCCTGAGGCACGCTGGCTAGAGCATAGAATAAACTATTTTTTGATCCAGAACCTTTCGCTTGATTTACTGAAATCTGGCTGTTGTTTTTGCACTTCAAGTGAGAAGTCAGGGTAAATTGC
Source organism: Xenopus laevis (assembly GCF_017654675.1). Taxonomy (NCBI): domain Eukaryota; kingdom Metazoa; phylum Chordata; class Amphibia; order Anura; family Pipidae; genus Xenopus; species Xenopus laevis. The sequence goes on from NC_054379.1 coordinate 91,488,939, forward strand.
AATTTTCATGTTCTCATTAAATAGTTTCCCTTTGAAAGTATTGCATCCTTATCCTTGGCATTCAGAATATGGGCTTTCAAGGCTCTAGGAGGGGCCCCCGGGATAGGGACCTTCATAGGAATACGATGTGCACTCTCTATAATAAAAGTAGAGGAGAGATTATTTACAGCAAAAGTTTTTCACAGCCATTCCTCCACAAAGCGCTCAGCGTTGTCACCCTCGGTCCGTTCCGGAAAGCCGACTAGCTGTACATTATTACGCCTTAGGCAGTTCTCTAAGTCATCAGCCTTAGACTGCCACTGCGAAACTGTGCGCTGTAAATCATGTAACTGCTGTGGAAGAGGATTGCAGGCATTCTCCAGCACGTTAATATGCTGCTCAGCTTCCACAGTACGTTCATGCAGCCTTTGCATGTCTTGCTTTAATATGGAGAACTCCACCTTCAGCTCCTCTGTTTTCGTCGTAATAAGAGTTGTCGAAATATCCCTGTTGGCCTTAATTTCCATTAGCAAATCGGTTAAGGAAGGTTCCGGATTACCGGCAGGGCCCTCGGGAGGTGACGAGTCTGAGGAAAGGGCGCGATGCGGAGCTGCGCCATCGTGTTTGGGCTTTTCCTCTCTGGCGAACTTTTCCAACTTAGCAGCATTTTCCATGGCATTTTTTGGTCCCATATTATAGACTGAAGACAGCCAAGCGAAAAGGTAGCCAAAAGCCCCCTGTTTAGCAGGTAGTTAGGCAAATAACATGAGCAAAAGGGTCCGGAGCAGCGGAGTCCCTCAGAAGAACGTCCGCTCACATAGACCAGGTAGCCAAGGTATCACCTTTATACCACCTTTTTGTTATATTGTTTGCCCTTTGTCATTATATAAATACACCAAATACCTATAGGCAGGAACAGAAGCTTAGAAGCACAGAAATATAAAAAAAAATCACAGGCGTATAAGGTACAGAAACAACAACCTCTCTTAATAGGAAGTATTGCCCAAAGAGGATGACCTTTGAATTGGACACATTTGGTGCCCCTAAAAACGAAGTTAAATTGCAATGTCACATGTGTCCACCACCATAGGCAGGATAAGTCTCATATCCCATAGTCCCTATTTGAAACAGAGTCCACCTGCCAGAAGAAAACTGTAAAATGCTAAATAAACACAAGGAAGTAGGTGAACAGAACTTTGCATTCTAATTGGCCTTGAATTTCTCTAAGAAAAAATGAAATAAAATGTATATGCTGTTAATGTTTGCAGATACCTGTAAACCTAATTATAATTTTTGTAATGGTACTTCATGGAGGGAATATAGTAAATACTGTTTAAAGGTTTCTGAAGCCTTGGAGAAAAATACTTACCGTAAATCTTCTGCACTGAACAGCCACTTGTGGGGCTCTTTATCTCTCTTTATCTCATAATCAACTTTGCATTACTTCTCTTCAACTAGTATAACTGTGCTACAAATGTACAGTAAATGCAGCATTAAAAACTGAACTTTGTATGGGCCCGCATTCAATGTATTCATGTATGTTCCATTACTCTTTATCCTATTATATAGCTATTGCTGCAAAAACACTTTACCAATAACATTTGTTTTTCCTTTTCTCTTCAGTTTTCACTTTATAAATACACATAATATCCTTAAAGGTATACAGTCAAATAATTTTTAATGATTTTATTAATGATTTATACATGCATTAAAAACTGCTTTGCCGTACAAAATATCATAGGTGGAGGTGATATTTATGTTTGGGGACTCACCAACTAATCAGACCGCAGGGTGAATGAAAATCAAGCTATGCTTAAATGTGTCTTTTTATGGTACAAAATATTGACTTTTTCAATAGCCCATAGCAACCAATCAATGATTAGCTTTTCTTAGCCAGCTGCAGGTTGAACGCTGAAGGCAATCATCTGATTGGTTGCTATGGTTTACTGCCCAGTTGCAAATTTGCCCAGTGTTTATAAATGACCCCCAAATGTCATAACTCAGCACTGAAATAATGCATACAATTTCACAGGCTTTTTGTGTAAGGGGAATGATACAGGTGCTGGAGTCCATTGGATGCACTGACTAGAACAATAGAACAGAAGTGTTATACATATTGTTGTATCTTGTGCCTACATTATTCAACATGTGGGGAGATTGTGACTGGGCATATTAACCCATAAACATACAGCGTCGGACTGGGCCGGCGGGGCGCTGGGAAAAAACCTGATGGGCCCCAGCCCTCGTGGGCCCTGCTGGCCCAGACCCCAAATAATGACCACAGAGAGTCCCACAATTTACATATTGAGTAGATATTGTGCATTAAATCCCCCAAATGACCAAAATGGGTACTAAAAAAACAGTACCAGAATATAACTAAAAAAAGTCTTTATTTATTGTTTCAACCATATTAAAATCTATATAGAACCCTTTTATTATTTATTATTTCAATTATATTAAAATCTATATAGAACCCACAACTATTTTTTTATTTAAGTTGTGCAATAGTTATATTTTGGTATACACCATATATAGAGCAGAAAGTCTATGGGGAAAATTCACTATTGGTCGAAAATGCGCTAGCGCCGGCTTCGCCACACTTCGCCACACTTCTCCACACTTCGCCAGGCGTAGTTTCGCCAGGGCTGTGCAAATTCACAAAGATCCGAAGTTGCGCACAGGTTACCGAATGGTTGTGAAGTTGCGCTAGCGATAATACGATAAGCAGTCCGAAGTTACGCTAGCGATGCCTAATTAGCATATGGCGTGCAGTTAAAGTACAATGGACGTGTATGCTGCAGCAACTACATTACTCTACTCAAGGCCAGGGAAACCTAATAAAATTATGTAGAGGTTTGCCCTACACATGTGCCCACTGTATAGTTTAGGTGCCAAATGTAAGGGGGAAGGAGGGTACCCTAAAAAAAATTTTTTGATCTTTTTCAGCCAATCACCCAGTAAAAAGTAAAAAACACCAGCGTTTTTTGGGACTTGAAAAATGTTCAACTTTTTTTTTTGACAAACTCCTATCTACTCTATTGCACTTCGCCTGGTCTGAACTGACAAAGTCAAGTCTGGCGCAAGAGGTAACATTCAGTAAAATCCACCACTTAGTGAATTAGCGTAGTTACGTCCCTTCGCCAGAGCGCAACTTTGCCTGGCGTAAGGGTGCAAAGTACCGCTAGAGTCTGTCTACTTCACTAGCGAATTTAAGCCGGGGGCCATTAGTAAATCGGCGAAGTTCCAAAATGATGTCAAACTGGCGAATTTTCGCTAGCATTCGCCACCTCGCCCTTTAGTAAATTTGCCCCATATGCTAACATCAGGCTGTTTACCCTCCCCCACTACCAGAAGCTGTAATGATGGCCATTCACTGGCAGCTCAGCTCATTTAGCAAGGTTGGCCGAACAAGCATATATGGGAATGGTTTGTCCACCTACACAGAGGGCCAAATTAGGCTGATATGATGGCTGGCCCTAGAGCCAGCGATTGTAGAATACGGAGCACCAGTGGAGGCCTGAAGTAGTTCATTAAAAAAGTAGATATTTATTAGGCATATTTAAAATCCAAATGTAGTGTGCCCAAACATGATAGGGGCCATGTGCTCAACGCCTTTCGTGGCTTCACGCCACTTCATCAGGAGCTCCTGATGAAGTGGCGTGAACAAAAAAGAATGACAGGTGGCAAAATTTCTTTACACAGGCAGATTAGCTGGTAAACCATTTATTTGCAAATGAAAATGTAGCCACTTCAGAAGTAGAAATCACCAGAGATCTTTAAAAGGAGCTATGGAAAAAAGATTTCTAGGCAGGTATATACACTTATATTCCATATGTATATTGCTTAAGGGAAAGGAAAGCTGGCATTCAATTAGATTCTATCTGATCCCATAAATAGAGCACATATTGTATACAAAGTGAAATACTGATGCCCTCCATACATTTTCTTTTTTAAAAAACAAACCATTTTGGGTGGTTACTGGTTAGATATTTTTGCAAAATATATTGCAGAGCAGTGCTGCCACCTTGTGAATTCATCTGTAAGCAACCAGACTATGATGATTTCCAAAAATTCCCAGTTATGTAGAATTAGCAAGTGAAGTCTTCCTGTAATTCTTAAATTCACAGCCCAGATCACATTCACAACTTTTCAGCAAATTTTAAACTAGTCTGAGAGAGGGTCACAGCCCACATTTGCTGGGGAAATGTATAAGGATTCTTTATAGTTTATTTAGGATCAAGTTCATGGCAGAATTTTATTATAGAGAAAAGGGAAATCATTAAAATGTAATTATTTGATTAAAATGGAGTCTATGGGATATGGCCTTGCCATAATTTGTAGCTACCTGGATAAAAGGTTTTCCAGATAACAGATTCCATACCTGTACCCATTTTAGTTTTTTCCTTATCAGTATTTATAGCAGTCAGAACACCATGCGTTACAAGTGTTCTCTTGTGTCTATTTATATTGTTTTTTTTAATGCTTTATAAAGCTTTCTCTGGGTTCCTCCTTAGGTTTATATGAATTCCATTTTGGGGGGTACAAATGTTGGCAGGGAATCTGGTTGCCACATACTTTCACAAAGAAAAGCAACATGGCTTACACTGTTCCATTGTCACTGCCGAGGGTCTGCAGACTGAGTTTGCACCCCAGGAAACACAACACTTCGGGGAAAAAGTTTTATCATAGGGTATTGGTATGGCTCTGCAGAATTTCTCTACTGTCTCTCATCTAGACCAGAAAGACAGGTTTAAAAAATCCCTAAAAAGGAATGGGGTGAGGCTGGCCATTTATTCCAGTTCATCCACTGGGTCATTCACTGCATGTATATTCACTGTATATAAATACTCAAGTCATCAGTTGAGGCATCCACCTAACCTCGTAAAGTGATATGCATTCAGCAAGCTATCCTTGCTATATGCAGGTTAATCATATACATAATTATATGTCTGACCTTGATGCCATGCACCATTTGTAAGAAAATCTCTTCTCTATGCATTACATTATCAAGGCCATTCTTACAATAACCAAATCTTAGATTTTCCTTTTCACACTTCATTCTGTGTAAAACTGCAGTGTACTCTCCTGCTGCTGGAGTTTTGGTGTAAAGCTGGCCATACATATGGAGATCCACTCATTTGGTGAGGTCGCCAAACTACCGGATCTCTCCCCCCGATATGCCCACCTTGAGGTGGGCGATATCAGGCTGATCCGATCTTCATCATCATCATCATTTATTTATATAGCGCTGTCAAGATACGCAGTGCTTTAAATCTTGTGCCCCATATACTGGGCAATAAACTGCAGACTTAATCTGTCCCTAATCTGCCCATGTATAGGCAAGTAAAGCATGTAAGAGACTTGAGATAGCCATCAATGCATTTTGTGCCACAGGCCTTACCAGAGCTGGGCCAGACCGGACAGGTGCCCTAGGCAACCTGGCCAGCCTGGCACAGGCTGAGCGTGCGAATGCATGAACTGGTACTTGATGCTCGCGCACATCAGCGTGTGTGAATGCACGGAAGCGTGAATCGCCGTGCGGGCATGCGCAGAGCCTGACAGCCACTCAGTTTTGTGCCCTAGGCAAGTGCCTATTCTGCCTACCCCTTGGCCCGGCCCTGGGCCTTACAGTTTTTAGTCATATTGATTTAGGTTGCACTGCCCATATTTAGAGGGAGCTGTCCTTAGAGGAAACGTTTTCCAATTTGCTATAAAGAAAATGAATAAAAGTTATATATATATATATATATATATGCAACGGGAAGGCTAGGGCACACACATAAGGAGTTTACATACCTGGGTGCAATACAGAGATGCAATATTCACTCAAGAAAGATGCTGCTGCACACCAGGGTTTATTGTGAAAAAGTTAGTCCTTTATTTGATCGACGTTTCGGTCCTCACCTTGGACCTTTATCAAGATGACCTTTATCAAGATCTTGATAAAGGTCCAAGGTGAGGACCGAAACGTCGATCAAATAAAGGACTAACTTTTTCACAATAAACCCTGGTGTGCAGCAGCATCTTTCTTGAGTATATATATATATATATATATATATATATATATATATATATATATATATATATACATTTATATATATATATTTATATATATATATATATATATATTTGTTTAGCTTTAACAAGCTTTCACGTTTGAATAAAATATCTCTGAGTAATATATGTACCCTTCTTTTACTTACTAAGAAAGGGTATATAACAATGGTTTTCCAAATTCATAAACCAGTTCCTATTAAAGTGGTAGAAAAACGTTCAAAATATAAGTACAGTACAGTAAATATGCACAAAGTCTTCTTCTGAGCAATCCAATTAAATTTACATCTCCTTTTCAACAGTGAAAACAAAAAAGAGTTGATAACAGGGAGCAATACTTCTTTACACAGGAGGATTAGCCGGTAAGCCATTTATTTGCAATTGAAAATGTAGCCACTTCAGAAGTAGCAATCACCAGAGATCTTTAAAAGGAGCTTTGGAAAAAATATTTCTAGACAGCTATAGTTTAGAACACCTATATTTCATATGTATATTGCTATAGGGAAAGGATAGCTGGAATTCAATTAGATTCTAACTGATCACATAAATAGAGCACAGATTGTATACAAAGTGAAATACTGATGCCCTCTATTGGTGCACTTTTAGCATTATGCCCAAAAGTGATGTGCGGGTCGAGACATTCTTGAACCATGCCCGGCCCTAACCCACCCCCTCCCAATCTGCACCCGGCCTGGCCTATTGTCCCGCTATTTATAGACCCGCACCCGACCCTCCCGTCACAAAAGGGGCAGGGGCGGCCTCAAGTCTATATATTTAGGCGCCAGAAGTGCTAGGTCGTGGGCGGGGAGAACAGGAGAAGAGCTCGACCCACGACCAGAAGATTTGGTGCAGGAGTTGGCCCGAACCCACCCAACCCACGAGTAAACCTGAGGGTCCTGGGCTGGCCTGCACATCACTAATGCCCAATATTTTATCACTTGCAGTTAAGTTACTATGCATATCATGTTCCCCTCTTCTTAGAATTCTCTCTAGTAATGAGTAGTTCATGAAAATGTACTAGTTTTATCCACACAAACGACATTGCTACTACTGTGCTGCTGTGCAGAAATGTCTAGCATCTATTCATACACTTAAAGGAGAAGGAGAGGTAGCAATACAAAACTCCAGTAATTTTTTGCTGGCTATGGGTAACTGTCTAGTTGCAAATTTGCTCAGTGTTGATAAATGACCCCCAGTACTAGTGTGCTGATGGAAAGGGCAGTGTATACAAAGCAAGAGAAAGGCCAATATTCAAAATAGCAATTATATTCACTGGGTGTTGCATAGCAAATTGGGACCCCCTCATTATAGAACTTTCCTTGTCCTACTCAACACAGTTGACTATTTGTTCATCAACAGGCTCTTAGATGTTATTTCAGGATGTTTATAGCCAGCAGTTTAACTCACTAACAGGTGTTCAGTCTCTAGAGAACAATGTCTATTGCTATCTCTATATCCGTGATCCTGTCTGATGAGTCTCTACGCTGCCACGCGATGCTTTGAGCCTTTGGTTTCTTTACAAGCTATCCTCAGCCTGTCTCTCCCTCCTTTAATGTGCAACAGAACATGGCCTTATATTATCTATTCCTGTATTTCATATCTTCTGCTGATGCCTCTTGTCTCTGGCACTGCCAACTCCCTCCCAACACCCCTGGCCAATATAAAACTACCTAAAATAGTTCCTAAATATAGGGAGGACAGAATGATTACCCATGATCAGGGCCGCCATTAGAAATCACGGGGCCCCGTACAACAAAATTTTTGGGGCCCCCTGGGCCCCGCCCACACTGACGACCAAGCTCCGCCCCATATCCCGCCCACATCGCAGTTTAAAAGACCACACAGACATCAGCGCTAAAAAAGTAACCCCCCCCCCACACAAGTTGTAAAAAGCTATTGATGGTCAGGGCCCCCTTATCAAAAAAATTGGGGCCCCAAAAAAAAAAAAATTAAATTTTTTTTTTTTTTAAAAACATTGGTGGCAGGGGCCCCCTGTTAAAAAAAACTTGGGGCCCCAACAAAAAAAATGTAAAAAAAACTAAAAAATAAACAAACATTGGTGGCAGGGGCCCCCTTATAAGTTAAAAACAAATTGGGGCCCCAAAAAAATTTAAAAAAAAAAATAATTTTTTTTTGAAAAAAAAAAAAAAACTGGTGGCAGGGGCCCCCTTACAAGTTAAAAAAATTTGGGGCCACCAAAAAGAAAATTAATTTTTTTTTTAAAAAAAAAACCCAAAAAAAAACAATGGTGGCAAGGGGCCCCTTACGAGTTAAAAAAAAAATTGGGGCCCCAAAAACAAAAGTTTTAAAAAAAAGATTGGTGGCAGGGGCCTATAGAATATTAAAATAATACATTGGTGGCCAGGGGATTAAAAAAAAAAAAAACACAAACTGGTGTTCAGTAGAATTGAACTCATGGCTTCAGTACTTCAACTTCGCCTCCTTTCGTGACTTCGGGTCTTTTCACCGCTTCAGGACTTCGGCTTCGGCTGTTTTCGTGACTTCGGGTCTTTGCGCTGCTTCAGGACTTCGGCTTCGGCTGTTTTCGTGACTTCGGGTCTTTTCGGCGCTTCGTGACTTCGGGACTTCGGCTTTTTCCGTGACTTCGGGTCTTTTCGTCGCATCGGCTTCGGCTTTTCGGCACTTCCGCATTCGGCACTGAAGAGGCAAGACGTACGGCTCGGGCGCTCGTAAGGGGGGCCCGGATCTTCAAAAAAATGCAGCGCTGCCGGGCCCCCCTTCATGCCCGGGCCCGGTACGCTTGTCCCCCCTGTCCCCCCCTGATGGCGGCCCTGCCCATGATTACCCATTTACGTAGTTCCTATAACAAAGATGCTTTGTAGCCATGGGGACAGCCATTCAACGTGAAATAGGGCAAGAGGGTACAATATGAAGATTACTAAAATAAGCCTAAATATAGGAAGGACAGAATGATTACCTTTCAACTTGAAATAGGGCAAGAGGGTACGTTACTATAGTAAATAATGGGTAGGTTCTGTAGATTGCAATGGTTTAACCCATAGCCATGGAGATAAACAGAGGTCAAATGTAATTAATTTCTGCCTACAGAAATATAGAATTAAAACCTTTTTATACACATAGACTAGGACATTATTTGCCACGAAATATTGTATTTGTAGGTGCTGGTTGGACACATACAAATTTTACATGCATCCTGTTTTATGATGTTACTGGTCCTTTACCAGTTCTACAGCATTTTAGCAGTAATAAAAGTTTGGAAATAAAGTACAATACATTTTTGTTCAATACATTTCTAAATATACCTGCTTCATGTACATTTCTTTAAAAAAAAAACAAGCCATTTTGGGTGGTTAGATATTTTTGCAAAATATATAGCAGAGCAGTGCTGCCACCTAGTGAATTCAACTGTAAGCAACAAGACTATGGTGAGTTCTGAAAATGGCCAGTTAAGGAGAATTATCATATAAAGTGCGACCAAGGGTGATCCAGGCTGTGCCTAAATGTGGCGGCCACACGACTGGCACAGACCACTGGTGTCTTTCAATATACTTGGTGAGCTCCTTTAAAAGTGTATGTATGCATATTTTTCTATAGTCCTAATTGTATATTCATACAACACATTAATCGTTCAGATAGGAACAATAACAAATATAAGCAGCGCCATGTGTTAGGATACACAGGAGTAATAAATTGCTTGCTCCATAAAAAGTACAATTTAAGTAGGTGGCTAATTTAAAGATATAATATTAAGGAAATGAAAGGTACATGTACTCCAGACAATTTATTCACTGTTGGATTGCTTCTTGCTTCCTCTGCAGGTGTTCCACCTGACTCACCTCACCTCATGGCAGATAGAGTGGGATTTTATTAACATAAAGGATGGTTATTTATTATCAGGGGCGTAACTACAGAGGAAGCAGACCCTGCGGCTGCAGGGGGGCCCAGGAGGTATAGGGCCCCATGAGGCCCTAATTAATGAGCAATTTCAATATATATTGGTAAAAAAGGGCAACATGTGGTTATGTTGGGGGCCATAAAATGAATTTGCTGTTGGGCCCAGTAACATCTAGTTACGCCACTGTTTATTATTATTCTGCCTATTACCTTTGCAAACACAATAACAGCTTTCAATGTCATTTTAGCAGTTCAGGGTCAGACTGGATTACCGAGTGATATCCCAGTGGGCCCAGGCCCAATGGGGTCCAGCCTAAGACGATTCTCATCAGCCCAGCTCCCCTGCATCAATTGGCACATTGCAAGAGGAGGAGGGACAGACGTGGTAGTGCCAAGCACAACTATGTTTAAAGTGATACTGAAATAAAAATTGAATATACATTAAAAGTTGCCTATAGGTCACATTGGTCATTTTTCACTGATAGTTCTGCTTTTGTAAGTAATTGTTACTTGAAGTTTCTAAACCTGACTAGAAGAAAAGAACATGACAGTGAGGTTGTGGAATGCACTGCTGGGTGATGTTGTGATGGCTGATTCAGTTAATGCCTTTAAGAATGGCTTGGATGATTTTATGGACAGACATAATATCAAAGGCTATTGTGATACTAAGCTCTATAGTTAGTATAGGTATGGGTATATAGAATTTAATTAAAAGTAGAGAGGGGTGTGTGTATGGATGCTGGGTTTTCATTTGGAGGGGTTGAACTTGATGGACTTTGTCTTTTTCAACCCAATTTAACTATGTAACTGTAACTATGTAACTATGTAACTATGTTTTGCCAACCTGACTGTCCCTTAACCTGGAAGTTAGAGTTTATAATGCTCCTGCTGCACAAATATGGCAGCCCCGTCATAGAGGATCATGGGGGTAGGAAAGGTAAGATAAAACCATCAGGCAAATACTTTTATGGGAAAATTATAAATAAAATAGCATCCAAAGACAATGTTATGATAGATATGAAAAAGGTTATTTCTGGTGTCAGTATCTCTTTAAATGCAAGGAGCAGCTTTAGGTGCAAGAACCTTATAGAATGGCACAAATTTGTCTTAAATGTATGGCTCCAGGGCCGCCATCAGAAATCACGGGGCCCCACACAACAAAATTTTCTGGGGCCCCTTGCCACACCTCTCCTAACCATGCCCCTCAACCTAAAAATGCCCCTCCCCTAACCAGGCCCCTCCCACCAGTACAAAGGTCACACGGACAAGCATAGAAAAAGTAAACATTGGTGGTCAGGGGTGAGGGGCCGCATTGGTGGTCAGTGGCACTTACCTGCAACTAGGGGGTCTATCTTCCACGGCCTTCTTCTCCAGTGGCGACTTCTTCTCCTCCAGTTGCGGCGTCTTCTCCTGCAGGGTCTTCTCCTTCCTCCGGCGGGGACTTCCAGGAAGCAGGCCCTTCTCCAGTGACATCTTCTGTCTTCTGACTGCAGGCGCAGGCTTCCGGTGGTTTAAATAGAGTTGTGCCCATGCGTACTGACGTCATGCGTACGCACGGGACACAGCCTATAAGAAGACGCCAATGAAAAGGGGGTCCAGCGATCCAGTTACGTGCGTCGCAGCCGGGCCCCCTTACAGCTCAGAATCCTCCTGGCCCGGGAGGACTGTCCCCCCTGTGACCCCCTGATGGCGGCCCTGTATGGTTCTACTGGGATTCGAGTCAGGGACCTTTGGGTCTTGAGCTCTATGGTTTAATCATTGGCCAGGTGACCAGCTAGCAGGCTTGCTCATTATCTATCACCTATACCTTGCCTTGCCTTGTCAGACCTCTCTGCTCTGTTTTCCATTTGTCCTGCTCTAGTCCTGTCTGCTCTGCTCCCCAGTCCTCTCTGCTCTGCAGTCCTCCAGCCCCAGTCCTCTCTGCTCTGCTCTGCTCTGCTCTCCAGTGCTCCCACTTCAGTCCTGTCTGCTTATCAACCCCCATCCTGACCTTATTTTACATCTGCACCATCCTGTCCCAGAGTCTTTGTCTGCTCTATCCCTTGCTGTTCTGCCACTGTTCTCCACCTTTCCTGCCACTTCACTCACACTGTCCCACTTCAGTTTTCCATCTGCTCCATCCCATCAAGTTGTTTACAGCCACTCCAGTCCTGTTCCTGGCTCTGACCCTTCCCCTCATCACCCTGATCCTGTCCTTTTCTCTCCATGTCCTGTGTGCACAAACAGCTCCTGCCTGAAAGACCTTCCTACCTTTGTCTCCCCAGTGCCCCACAATAAATTACATCCAGTTGCATCTCAAAGAAATCTAGGATCAAATTTTATAGGTAGAAGCACTTGTGAAAGATATCCCAAAGGCTGCAAGCTTGAATTGGCAAGTTAGTAAAGAACTGAAGAAGGCAGGTAGTATGCCTCAAACATACAAGTTGCCAGCAGGACATACTTTAACTTTGGTTAGACCAAATTGCACATTATGTGTTGTGATTCTGTACCAGCCCAAGGTAACCACAATCCTTTAGCAGTAAAGATCTGTGTCTCCAAATATACCCCAGTAGCTCCCCATCTTCTTTTCTGCTGATTCACTGCACATGCTCTGTGCTGCTGTTACTTACTGAGCTTAGGGACCCACTCACAATATACAGTACACATAGAATATAAATGTCACAATATAAGACTGATTAGTAATTAATACAGATAATTACTACATGGCAGCACAGAAACCAGTGCAATTAGCATCAGAATTGAATACTCTGCCCTATAGCATCAGCTTATTTTACAGACAAACCTCATTTTCTGCTGGATAATTTTTGACAACCCCTAATCTTGTAAGGGGAATTTCTTGACACAGTCCCCAAACATAAGAAGTCGGAAACACCAATTCTTAAAAAATGAACTTTGTTTATTTTTCTGATACGTCACTGGCAGTCATATACAAATTCCAACAGACTTTTCAATTGCCGTTTCCACTTTAAACTTTCGATTGCTTTCCGACTTAGTAGTCTGTGCGTTACTACCCAGCGTTTAGAATAGGGTTACTTTTCTACTCACAACCTGCTGGTCCTCATCGGTCTGGCTCGGTGATCCGGCGTACCACTACACCCCTTCACCATTCCACCAGTCCCCCGCTTCGATCATCCGGCACTCGACCAGTGCCCCTTGACCACTCCGGCGGGTACCATCCACCTGGACTTGAAGTCTTCTACTTCCACCCTCTCTTGCCTAACAACCTCAGCACTATTACCCTATCTTGGGAATTATTCCCCGGATCCTAATCCGACTACGCTCCTTGTCGGGGCAAAAGACTACCCTTTCTTGCTCCCTATCTCTGACACCTAGTGCCAGCTATTACTGAAACTTCCTATCTAGTAAACTACCTGTTTCCGGGCTGGTGTTGTTCTTCTTAGCGACACTCTTGCATCACTTTGCCTCCTCCCATCAAAAAGCCTCTGACTATGGGTGTGGCTGCCCTTTTATACTCAGTTTGGGGAAATTCCCTCTAGGGGTTGGAACACAGAACTGCTGCTAACTATAACACTCTACTGCCACCTAGTGGCTTTTTGAAATAACCATTTACACATTGTTACATACAAATTCTCATTAACATCACATAATTCACAAACAACATTTTAACTCTTTCACCCACCCACAACACAATTCACTCTCTTACAAGCTTAGTTTATCAACATCTGCTCAGAGCCCACTGAGCATGTGAGTGACCCCCTGTGACAAGTTTGAAGTCCTGGATCATTGCTGCTATTGACAAGCTGAAACTTTAGGCCAATGCAATGAGTTCAGTATATAAAATATGGCATTTTCAGCCTTATTAATTTTTAGGGTTTAGTTATCCTTTAAAAGCCACTGGACAAGGTAGTGTATTGCCCTGAGCCCTTTCTTTTTCTTTCCTATATGACCAATCACCTTTTCTGGATATCTGTTTAATTAATTATAATAAATAATGCATTACAAATTACACAAAATATAGAAATCATCACTACTTGTTACAGATTTCAATTCAGTTATTATTTATTTGTGATTATTTCGGACATAAGTCGAAGAAGCCATCATCATTGAGGAGAATGAAGAAGAAGACCGATCGCAATGGCGTCAGACTACCCATGTTTTTTTAACTTGTAGGGGGGACCCTGGATTCTTTTATGTGGGGTTGACCACCAATGTTTTTTTTAACTTATGTAGGATATACTGGCAACCTATTTTATTTTGAACTTGTCTGGTGGGTCTGAGCCAGCAATGTTTTTTTTTATGCACCAACAACCAATGATAATTTATTACTTCTGAAGGGAGCCCTGGCCAGCAATGTTATATTACTTGTGTTGAGGGCTCTGGTCAAGAAAATGCTGGATTGAATTTGAATCAAAGGATTCAATCAAATGGCTCTTATTTGTACTTTAGAAATGCTGGCAAATTCTATAACTAAGTGTAATTTAAGTTAGAGTAGGTACTTGCTTAAAGAGTCTACCTTGATATGGTGGCAGGCTTAATGATCCTTTGGACAAAATAATTTTTACTGTTTTAGTGCTCAGGCAATGCTGGTGGAGCTGTGGTGCAGGGAGGTTAGCTGTTGTTGCACCGCAAGTGTAGCTGCTGTATGGGGAGAGTCACTGGTATAGCTGTTGCATTTTTGGGGGGCACCACTGGTGGAGTTGTGTGTGGTTACAGCAGCTGGTGTTGTTGTGGCAGGCTGGGGGGCATCACAGGTGGAGCCTACTGATCAACACCAGATGCTTAAAGCAGAAGCCTTATCCTAGTTCTCCGCCAAACTCTCCTCCAAAGCGATTCATATCCAGATTGATGACGCACTAGCATTGCAAACAAAAAAGAAATATTGTTAATCTTCCTCAGTAAAAGAATGTATCTGTGAAATTCTGTTCGAACAACAAATCTTGCAAAGCACTGGCATTTTATTTACAGAAGCTAGATCTTTCACTCCATGGGGGATTTACCTGCTTTCCTGTCACAGGATGAACACAGATTTATTAGTTGTGGCTCTTCAGGGAACTTGTCAGACTCTACTGTAGTGCGCTGTATTTGTTTCCAGGTTTGTAAGGCTTTCTGCATGGAATAAAATAGGTTTAAAATAGTTATCCATGTAATGTAAGTTTCCATAGATGTATGTATGCCAGGTGGCATAAGACTTTAAAGGAGAACAAATACCATTTTACAATTGAGGTTCCAAAATTAAGGCACTACCTAGTGACTTCTTTTACTTACCTTCTGCTCCTATCAGCAAAAGAAACGCACCTGCCAGGGGTTCTTCTAGGAGCACCACAAAGCCATCCTCTTCCTTTCTTTAGGTCTTCTCAAGGCTGCTCATGCGCAGTAGAGCGAAAAGCCGAACTTAAACGAAAAAGCCACCTTTTTCGCTCTATTGCACATGCGTCTGCCCCGGGAAATTTAAAAACTGAAGAAGCAGGAATAGGATCGCTCTGTGGTGTTTGCTAGAAGAACCACTAGCCGGGGCGGTTTTCTGCTGATAGGAGCACCGGCCCGTGGTGTCAGGTAAATTAAAGTAGTCACTAGGGGGTGCCTACGTTTTGGAATTGTAATTGTGAAATGGTATTCGTTCTCCTTTAAATAGACAAGGAACATCTGTACTGTAGCTTTTGCTCTTGAAGACTTTGAATGGGATAAAACATGCAACTGAAAAAACAATAGATGTGTCATCTTTACAACATATATTCGTTTATCCTTCATCAGTCAAGTGTCTACATGATACTAACAGATGTAATTTCATTTTGAAAGCTACTGAATTCCTTCTTACACACAATTAGTTAACATTTACTCAACCATTATGTACAATGGTGCAGAACACAAATGGGGGCAAAAATGTACTCCTTTATCTGATTTATATCTTGGCTGGTGGGAGGACACAGTTATTTACAGTCATCTGTTCTGCCACTTACCAGTGATTTCATTATTTTTCTATCTACATAAATATTATCACATCAAACTAGAAATTTACACACTTTCATCCTCCTATTACTCGCTATTTATTATTATGGCGGATGCCTTGTTTTGGGCGTCTTCTTTATCTTTTGGGAGGGGGACGGGGTTAGGGAGGTGGTGGGCTCTGGATATTTTTGGTTTGGTGGAGGGGAATGGAAGTCAGATTGGACAGAGACAAGACTTTGAAACTGGCTATCCATTGGGTGTTGTTGGGATTGGTGAGGGTGTGGGGAGAGGAGGCAGTCAGTATGGACAAAGGGGTGGACTTTGATAGTTGGCCGTCCTCATATGGGTGGAATGGGGAGGGAGTCTTCTGGTAGTGGGTATCTTAAGTGGACTTATTTAACCTGCCATTAATTTTATGTTAGTTTAAGAATTGTATTATGGTTTGTTTCTTTATTGTAAGCATTTATTTTAATAAAAATCCCTATTACTCGCTATGCACTTTCTAGATGTCACACTTTGAGGACTTTTTTTGAGGACAGTTTTTTTAATGTTTTTTTACTTAAATTTCAAACTTTTTCAGTTTTAGACATATAGAAACATTTTAGAGCAAAAATATGATTCATGAAAAAGTAAATTGATTCATCAAAAAGTAAATTGGCTCCTTAATGTAGAGAAAAACAAATATTTATTACATTCCAAGGATTGTTTGGCTAACATGTTAAATGCAAATTCTAATCATCCCTCTTGTTTAATAAGAAACATACCCTTCAGCCAGTTTTGATGACACATATACATTAAAGAGGAAGATTTTATCATAACAAAAAAGGGATAGATTATTTGCCAAAGGTTTCATAAGAAAAGTCTTATTAATGTTTTACATACTGCAAAAGCTAATCTTTTTAATAAGTATAAAATGAGGATTGAGAATACCTTCATGATCTCCCTGGTCTACTTATTGGCAGCTCATCCATGAAATGGAAAAAGATCAGATATTTTACCCTATGCCTTTACATACAACCCACAATTTAATCAGAAAAACAAATGATTATCAAATATCTAGTAATTCTACAAATTGATCCTATACTAAATGATTTAGGATACATTCAGGTTTCTGTCTGCTGTGCAGCGCCGCTTACATAAGTAGCATTATAAAAATGTACAAAAATACACTACATAGTTATATTTTAAAGGAGAATGATGTTATCCCCTTAAGTGCCATCAGAATTTAGCATTTTATTTGTGCTCAGTGCCAGATGTTTTTGAACATTTTGTGCTCTCTCACTTGACATTTCACAGTGGCATTTCCTTGGGGGGATTTTTAGTTTACCTAGGAAAACTATACATCGCTTGAGCTCTGCTTGACTTTTTGTGTATTTCCACTTCTGGATAAAAAATTCTAAATACAAAGAAAAAAAAATAGAAATTGCTATTTTTCATGAAATAGAGATTGTACCAGAAAAATATTTTATTTTATGCAAAATATTCAACTGATTTGGAAAGCCTCATGTCGAACATGCCAATACCAGATATGTATAGTTTTATGGAGACTGCTATAGATCAAAAACACCCAGGAGTAAATTACCCAAAGCACTACAGCTAATAGTGCATACTTAGGGGCATATTTATCAAGGGTCGAAGTTAAAAAAACTTCGAACTTTGAATTCAAAAAGACCAACCGAATAGAAGTCGAAGGTTTTTGGGGGTGGAAGTGGTCCATATTCGACCTACTTCGAATTGATACGATTTGATGGTCGAAGTACTAAAAAATAATTTCGAAATTCGAAGTTTTTTACTTCGAAAATTCAATTCGACCTTTGATAAATCTGCCCCTTACAGTAGGTTTACCCCAGAACACCGTGGGGCAGATTTATCAAAGGTCGAAGTGAATTTTCGAAACAAAAAACAATAATTTTGAAGTAATTTTTGGGTACTTCGACCATCGAATATTCCAACTTCGAATTCGAAAAAACATTGAAATTTTTTTAAATACTGTCTCTTTAAAACTTTCGACTTCGACCATTCGCCACCTAAAAGCTGCCGTGGTGCTGTTTTAGCCTATGGGGGACCTCCTAAAACCTTTATGGAGGCAATTGGGGGAGTCTGGGAGATCGAAGTTTGAAGTTAAAAAAACTTCTAATTGTAGTAGATCGGAGTAGCGCTACTTTGAATCGTACGATTCGAAGTAGGCCGAATCTGGGCCACTTCGACCCCAAAAAAACTTCGACCTCCATTCTGTTGGTCTTTTTGAATTCGAAGTTCGAAGTTTTTTTAACTTCGACCTTTGATAAATCTGCCCCCTTATATTTTGAAAAGTACACGTTCTGCTGAATCCAAAATGGTAACTATGTCTTTCCAAACATCAAAGCTTTTCTGAACTTAGCGGTTTCTATAAAAACGTATGAAAATTCTAAAAAAATCACCTCAAAACTTTCACTTCACAAGTTCATATCTCCCACATAGCATTAAGTACCTAGAAAAAAACATCCTAAATATGAATGTCAGTTCAATTATGCATATGATTAACAAAGTATCTGGTGTTTAGAGAAGCCAAAATGAACTTAGTGCATATAAACTGTCCCGGGTGTCACTTCAGCATGCTTTTCTGCATCATTGTCTCCTTTGGTCACTGTCTGACTCTCAGCTACTCATCTGCCACCAGGTTATAGTGAATGAGGTTCTTTTAGAGTCCATACCTGCATGCATTGGTGCCTAACAGTGTCAGACTAGGGTGTCCAAGGTCCATCAGGCTGCAACTTTAGGAGCCTCCCACCCACCCCAGTCACAGCCTCCTCCATGCTGACCCCGATTCAATCAACCCCCTTTCCCGCATGGATAAGCACCACATACCTTCCTTCTTGGCACTGCTATTGGCCAGGGTGCAAGAATTCTTTGTAGGGAGTGGACCTGGGTCTGTGGGGCTCATGATGGCAGTGGCATAGTCCAACCCTGGTCCAAATATTGCCTGCTGGAGAAGATCAAGGCCACACCAGATAATCAAACTAGAAGGTAGCAGAAAGAGAAGAATGCTTATAAACAAAATACAGGAGGAACTGGCAGGACTTAGACTACATGAGTAGTCAGGAATTGGTCATGAAACACGCATACAGAATATAGTGTATTTGGATATCAAAAGCATTTGTACTTATTTTATGTTGTGTGCTATATTTTTATACAGTATTCTGTCCTTCACCTACAGAAGCTACTGTGACCTTCAACCCCTCACCTCTTTATCACTATTGGTAGCAGCTATTTTATATGCTTAAAAAATATGGATTAATACTGTATATGGAATATTTTCTTTCCAATCTGCATATTTATGTCATTCCAGTGGAGTTCAGCTGTTGGGGGAGACCCAGGGGCATTTCTGCAATGAGGCAAGGTGAGTTCCTTGCCTCAGACTGCAGCTCCCCAGAAGTTACCAGAGGCAGCAAAGAGCCCCTCCTGGTAACTTTAAGAGCCAAATGTCAGGTTATTAAACTGGAAAATCTGCTTTTCTAGCACAGAGAACACAATTTCACTCTCTGCGCTAGCGATGCCCCCCCCCCTCCGGACCCCTGTCGGCGAGGTTAAGGTAAATTGGGGTGGCATTTCGAAAGCCCCTTCGGGCGCGCCTTGGGAGATCTGCTCATAACAGTGAGTTGGGTTCTGTATAGATTCTGGCCCAGATGTAAAGAAATTTGATTAGGTGTGTTCCTGTTCGTTATATTTTTTAGCATCCAGTGATAAGCGAATGTAAGGAGATTTGTTACATCAGCAAGTTATACTACTCACTATTGCCTAAGATGTGCTGTTAACCTATTGCTGGTTTCCAGTACCTGCCTTGAGCTGTGAATTAAAGCCTCTAGTTATGGGAAATAGAGAGTTTTATTGGTCTGGAACATACACACTGGGTTTTAATTAATTCATATATGTGACAATCACATTTCACTACAAGCACCTCACCAGGGTGCTCCTTTAGGGCCACTTGGAGCATTGGCTCCACGTGTATATATCTATATATATATATATAAAAAACAAGGGAAAGTTGTGCTCACCACTATTTTTTAAAACCATTAGGCGGGGGTGCAATGAGACTTTGACCACAAAATACATATAGTCAAATACAAGAGTCCTCTGCACTCAACCCATTATCAATATATTTAAGACAGCGACATTTTGTGCATACTGCTACTAAAAAATGCCTTACCCTTTAAACAAAACAGGGATTGTTTGTCCATATATTGCAATATATTTAAGCTGGCCAACTACGTCAAAGTCATCCCATATCTGGCCA
Source organism: Xenopus laevis (assembly GCF_017654675.1). NCBI lineage: Eukaryota > Metazoa > Chordata > Amphibia > Anura > Pipidae > Xenopus > Xenopus laevis. The sequence goes on from NC_054379.1 coordinate 91,509,028, forward strand.
GTCCTATGCTCAATTTTATCAGATTCATTAAGAATTCTGTTGCTTCATTATACATTTTACAAAGGGACTTGGTTTTACCTGCAACTTAACTTGCTGCTTTCAAAGTAAACCTCCATACTTGGCTGCCCTTTTATTAGACACCAGTGGGATCACCTGACTATAGCTGGGAAGGGTATAGCAGCCAAGTATGGAGGTTTACTTTGTATTTGACTATATGTATTTTGTGGTCACAGCCTCATTGCACCCCCGCCTAATGGTTTTAAAAAATAGTGGTGAGCACAACTTTCCCTTGTTTGTTATAGTTTATACAGGAGCAGTGACCAGCTCCATGTTGTAGCTCCCACCCTTCCCAGCTATAGTCAGGTGATCCCACTGGTGTCTAATAAAAGGGCAGCCAAGTATGGAGGTTTACTTTGAAAGCAGCAAGTTAAGTTGCAGGTAAAACCAAGTCCCTTTGTAAAATGTATAATGAAGCAACAGAATTCTTAATGAATCAGATAAAATTGAGCATAGGACTGGCCAGATATGGGATGACTTTGACGTAGTTGGCCAGCTTAAATATATTGCAATATATGGACAAACAATCCCTGTTTTGTTTAAAGGGTAAGGCATTTTTTAGTAGCAGTATGCACAAAATGTCGCTGTCTTAAATATATTGATAATGGGTTGAGTGCAGAGGACTCTTGTATTTGACTATATATATATATACTGTACATACACACACACGCAGAGATGCTGGAATCATAAAGTGCATGCAGGAATGCACAGCTGACAGAGAGCACTGTTCTATATCAATATACATTTTATATGGCCGAAATGTGATTAAGATAGGGATACGCTGCAGATTTATTTAACTAGGCACAAATTTAAAGGGATACTGTCATGGGAAAACATGTTTTTTTCAAAACACATCAGTTAATAGTGCTGCTCCAGCAGAATTCTGCACTGCAATCCATTTTTCAAAAGAGAAAACAGATTTTTTTTACTCAATTTTGAAATCTGACATGGGGCTAGACATATTGTCAGTTTCCCATCTGCCCCCAGTCATGTGACTTGTGCTCTGATAAACTTCAGTCACTCTTTACTGCTGTACTGCAAGTTGGAGTGATATCACCCCCTTCCCCCCCCCCAGCAGCCTAACAAACGAACAATGGGAAGGTAACCAGATAGCAGCTCCCTAACACAAGATAACAACTGCCTGGGAGATCTAAAAACAACACTCAATAGTAAAAGCCAAGTCCCACTGAGACTGATTCAGTTACATTAAAGGACCAGTAACATCAAAAATTTTTTTACAAAAATTAGTTAGAATACAACAAAAAAAACCCACCAAGACAAATTAAATTTTAAAACAGCAAAGCATTTATTAAGAAATAACTCACCGAAACTCCACTTCCTGTCCTCTACAGAAAAGGCGACACGGCGACCATCCATACTGCAGCGCTCGATTTCTTCTCCCTGGCTATTCACTGACAGTGTGTCCTGCAGCCGGTCCCTGATCTTCACGCGAATATCCCCAGGTCCCTGTGTTTGTCTGTATGTGTATCAGCGCGATGTACGACCCCGCCGTGCTCCTGCCGACCCCACCGCCTTGTATGTGTCTTTGGTGGAGGATCAGCGCGGGAAGCGGGGCATCAGCAGGTACCCATCCTCTTCTTCCTCTGCCCGCCGTTCGTCCTGCATGATCTCCTCTGCTGTGCGAGAGCCCTATGCGATGCGCTTGAGAGCCGAACCGGTGCCGATACCAATTCCTGCGAGAGCGCAGGGTTTGCACAAACAGCTGTCCAGCTGGATTGCTGCAGTCGCTGCTAAGTTATGGATCAGCAGAAGTGGACGAGCGTTTGCTCCCCATGCCACTTCTCTGGCTGCTCATTCATTCAGCTCTCCGGTAGCTTTGGGAGAAAAGGCAGGCAGAGAAAAAGCCCTGGGGAGCTGCTGTGTTGGGGATCACTAGAAACCAAGTGCATCGCATGGAGTTACTAACCCTGCGCAGGAATTGGTATCGGCACCGGTTCGGCTCCCAAGCGCATCGCATAGGGCCTGCTGATGCCCCGCTTCCCACGCTGATCCTCCACCAAAGACACATACAAGGCGGCGGGGTCGGCAGGAGCACGGCGGGGTCATACATCGCGCTGATACACATACAGACAAACACAGGGACCTGGGGATATTTGCGTGAAGATCAGGGACCGGCTGCAGGACACACTGTCAGTGAATAGCCAGGGAGAAGAAATCGAGCACTGCAGTATGGATGGTTGCCGTGTCGCCTTTTCTGTAGAGGACAGGAAATGGAGTTTCGGTAAGTTATTTCTTAATAAATGCTTTGCTATTTTAAAATTTAATTTGTCTTGGTGGTTTTTTTTTGTTGTATTCTAACTAATTTTTGTAAAAATTTTTTTGATGTTACTGGTCCTTTAAGTAGGAGAAATAACAGCCTGCCAGAAAGTAGTTCCATCCTAAAGTATAGGCACAAGTCACATGACTGGGGCAGCTGGGAATCTGACAATATGTCTAGCCCCATCAGTTGCAACTTGATGTGTGTAAGAGCCCTTACCAAACAATACCATTTTTTAACAAAGCATAAATCAAATACAATATTTGTCCATGTCAAGCAAAGCCATTCACACCAGTTTTGTATAAAACTGCTAGAACATAATTATTGTAGATTTACAGTGTAATCAAAAACAGAACTAAATCTTCAGAATGATGTGTCTGTAAGCTGCACAAAGATCTACTGTATATGTTAACTGTGCTCCACTGAGGAACCATTTTATTGAACTGGCTGTTTACTTAGACTAGCAACATAGACATATGCTAGACATAGACTAGCAACATAGGAGATTGTGGCCCTCCTAATGTATTACCCCGTTTCAGTTTTGATTACGGAACAATGGTCTAAAAATATGCATACCTCCCAACATTATAGAAATAAAAAGAGGGACAAAAAAGTTGCTCCACGTAGCGTGGAAAATTTTCTTTGACCACGCCCATTTTTTGGCCACATCCCCTAATTACCATGTCCATTTTACAAAATTTGTCAGGTTATGAAAGTTTGAACATATTTCTGTGTTTTTTTTACAGTTTTGCTAATGAAGGTGAATTGCCCTTTAAGCTGTGACTCTAACGTCTCCCAAGGGACCAGCTGTGGCTGTTCTGGGCTCTCTGCCAAAAGCCAATTAAGTTAGAAACATTTGTTTCAGTATTCGGCCAGGATTCAGCCTATTTCAGCAGGATTCGGGTTCAGCGGAATCCTTGTGCCTGGCCAAACCAAATCCGAATTCTTAAAATCACGTGACTTCTCTTCAAAAAACAAGGAAGTAAAAATATTTTAGCAACGTGCACCCTTCCTGATTTTCATATGCAAATAAGGGTGCGGATTCAGTTCAGTACTCGGCCAAATCTTTCACAGAGGATTCAGCCAAATCCAAAATAGTGGATTCGGTGCATTTTTTCCCTAAATTCGGATTTTTATAGTAAGAAAACACAAATTTTTCGGGGTTTTGCCATTTGGAGTTTAATAAATAATCCCCTGCTACTTTTATTACTGATCTTTCTATTCAGGTCTATTCATATCCAGTCTATTATTCAAATCAATGTAAGGTTGCTAGGGCAATCTGGACCCTAGCAACCAGAAATTGCAAACTACAGAGCTGCCAAATAAAAATCTAGAAACCACAAATAATAAAAAATGAAAAACAATTGCAAATTGTCTCAGAATATCACTCTCTACATTATTCCAAAAGTTAATTTAAAGGTAAACAACCCTTTTAAGAAGCTAGCATTACACATTGTTTTTTGCTCTTCTCCTTAGACAAGAACTGGTATATATTTGATGCAGTAGATAACAGCACTAAAAAGAAACCAATATAAAGCTGGCCATAGACCTAGATATAACCATACGAATTCTCGATTTGTACGATTTTTGGACCGTGTGTGGAGTGTCCCCACATTTTTCATGCCATAGCGATCAGACGTTCAGTTGATCGGAACAGGTTGGAAAATTTCTGTCGGTTGCCGATAATTTCTCTGCATGTATTGCCGATCTGACGATTTTCAGTGGGAAACTGTCACAAGCTTTTGTCAGACATAAACGCTTGTACGATTGCTGTCAGGGCAGAACATTGTCTGATCTGTTCTTTATTACTACTTTATTTAAACTGAAGGTTAGTGGCAGATTGGGAGTTGGGGACGTCTGTTCGTTCGTCCGATATTGCAGGTAAACCAGCACGTCTATGCAGGGCCAGATTTACATAGCGGACACCGCTAGGCCCGTTTTCATTCGGCGCCCCTGTCCCCTCCATTTTATTTGCTCAAACTTTCATCAGGACCAGAGCAATGGGGATTGGCGCATGGGAAATTAAACAAACTATTGTATTTCCTGCACACAGGGTGCCACCTTTTCTGGAAAAAAATACCGGCCTTCCTATATATTTATCTTTTTATTAATAAAATAATTAATAACATTGGGATCAGCCATCATTTTTACTGGACAGGCCGGTAAAATACTAGCCCGGTGGCAACCCTACCTGCACATCCCCAGTGTTTCTGAACCAATGTGGGTTTAGTTGAACAGCATGCCACCCCTTAAAATACTGCTGCCCTAGGCCCGGGCCTTGGTGTCCTCTGCACAAATCCAGACCTGCGTCTATGGCCACCTTAAGGCTAGGGGCCTGGCTTATTCCAACATATCCTACCCCCACACCATCTCCATCATTAAGTTTATTGGGTTTAGGAACCCCTTCCTCCTTATTAAATGTACTTGTTGGAATTTGGAAGGTTATTTGCCACAAATGCAGATCCATGCTGCTCCATACATTGTGAGCCCTGTGTGCTTAGTGGAACAGAAGGATGAAGAATATATTACACCTCCCTGAGTGCTGGGCTAGGGGAGGGATCACATACGGCCTTGGCCATCACTGTAGCATCAGTTTGCACGGCGGAGAACGGTGAAGAATATAAAGGGAGGATAACACGCAGAGCCCGAAACAGGTCTGACTACATCCTTCCTGCATCCTCCCCATGTCCCTAGTGACTGTGAGGCAGCGACATGTGCATTTAGGCACTCACAGGGTTACAGTCACCCTCCACCTCACACGATGAATGGATCAAACTCCCTCGAGCATCACCGTGCAATAAAGGCCGCTACATGGCTCTATGATGCTTTCTACAGCGCAGCAAAGTCCAACCTAGACAATTCCCAATGTTCCACCCCACGCATGCTGGGACTTGTAGTTTAATGGAGGCTGCAGGGCAGCAGTTGGTCGCCTGAAGACACATAATTAAAATGGGTGGATTATAATATGACAACATCCCTGGGTTGTAACGTGGGACTATAGAGAGTTCGTGTGGCATTTTGTCCCTTTAATAATTAAAAGGCAGAAACCTGGAGTGAGATGCGAGGCGGGGGGTGGGGCAGTGATATTCTAATCCCCTGGCAGGCAGGAGGGGAGGGGGAGGATGATATGTTGTATTGTGTGTGTGTGAGTGTGTGAGTGAGAAGCGATCAAGGCTGCCGTTCTAAAGGGCTTTGCTCAGTTCCAGGGCTGCGAAGGTGGATTCTTTATTTGTGCTGTTTGAGGTTTGGGAGGGTAAGGGTGTGATCAGGTGCAAGATGTGCAGTGGCCATGTTTAACCATTGCTACATGCCTGTGTGTCAGGTGCAGGGGAGGCTGCTAGGCTAGCTGTCACTACGATACATGATCAGGGATGGGGAAGGCAGACGGCAGTTATTATAGGATGTGACAGTCGCTTTCTGCATTGCTCACTGTGGATCTAAACCCCGCGTGTGTGACAAGCTGACGTCTGTTACCGAGCGGCCTTATCTCGGAACGTTCCAATGGCTCCTTAACACCGGGTATTACCGTATTGTCTCTTGTTTGTGACAGATAAAGAAAAGATGTCGGGCCAGACGCTGACAGATCGGATCGCAGCTGCACAGTACAGCGTGACAGGCTCAGCAGTGGCCAGGGCAGTCTGCAAGGCGACCACTCATGAAGTGATGGGGCCCAAGAAAAAGCACCTTGAATGTAAGCAATCCTTATCTTTTCACTATCTGCTGTGGCCAATTCATTATGTGCTTCCCGGTTTGATGTGGCCTTTATATCTCTGCTCGTGCAATTGTAATGCATTCTTGGGCTCAATCACCGGCACTGATGGGTTAAAATGGTATTTGCTTTATCTGTGCATTAAATGGGGGATGGGGTCACATTAGGCTGGTACACAGGGTGCTGCCAAAAGGGGTGAATCTAGTCAGAAGGGTTGAAGGGTTGAATTCAGTCCTTAAGTAGGTGATACAGCTAGACCTTAGATATGTGCACAAGGGGTGAATGATATCGGGTCTCAGCTTGGTGCTGAAGGGGTGAATCTAGCCAGTCCTTAGATGCTGAGGCACAGATGTCAACTAACCACATCAGTAGGTTTGCAATCCATAGTGGGCATGTTTGTAACCTCATTTTATTGTACCATGTAGTGCCATGGCACAGGGTCATTTTGTAGCCTGGGGGGAGAACAATTTGCTGCAGGCAGTTACATGAAAGAAAGTACCTCTATACAGTATTGCTGCTTATGTGAACTGCCACATGTAAAACTGTCCTATTGCATGAAAATGCCAGTGTAATCACTTAATTATGCTGATAGGCAGATACCATCTATCCAAAGATTAGTTAAAACCAGTGTCGGACTGGCCCACAGGAATACGAGGAAAACTCCCGGTGGGCCCAGGTGGCAGTGGGCCTTCATGATGTTAAAGTGTGGCCTATTTCATGGCCATTCCTTAGTGCTAGAGGCTAAATAGATGAAATAATGGATTATAGTATGTAAAGAAAAGAGACAAGGAGAATAGAGGTTGAGTGAGGAGAGGAAGAATAATAGCATTGAGAGTGGGCCCTGGTCTAAAGTTTTTCGGTGGGCCCCTGATGTCCCAGTCCGACACTGGTTAAACCCCATCACTTTAGCCATTATGGAGATGGAGCCTAGCTAAATTCACTGGTTCTGCACCAGTCTTCTCATATGACACCAAGATTCAGCCATTTAATGATGGAGTAGATCCTGACTAAAATACATCCTCTTGCATCTGTCTAGAATAACCACTTATTTCCTCTCTGGAGATTTCCTTGTGTAGGTCCTGAGTAGAAAAACAATGCATCCCCTTAGCAACTTTGTAAAGTTTGAACCCTTTATAGGCTATGTACATGTATTCTTTACCTCTCCAACCTTGTGGAGCTGGGATTAGTTTGATATTTCTGTGCCTCCAAGAAACCGGACAATATTTACTCCTTTAGTGACTCTTCAGACTCAGTGCCTAGCCGAGGCCTTGATTCAATTCTTAGTGCCTTCCTACAACCTGACTTGATTCTTCCCTTTAACGTATGATACTTGACATGATTCACCCCTTTATCACCTAAAGCCTGACTTGATTCACCCTTCAAGGATCCCAACTAACCCCATATCTTTAGATTGATAACGATCTAGTCCTTAATTTTGTAGAAATTAAATCTTCACTGCAAGGTAAAGGGCAATTGAGGCGTTTTTTTGCCCTTGGTTAGTTTCCAAAGACATGTTAGCATTGATATATTCCAATCATTTAGCTGGCATTTAAGCATCAAATATGGTTATGAACCAGTGGAGTCTGATTCTGCAGATGTAGGGTTCTATTTCTCCCATCATTCCTCATCAGCTCTAAGCTTCTGGGAAATTTTCTGAGCTGTATTGTAGAGCAATTAAAGGCCTGTTAGATTGATAACCTCAGTTTATTGATGATGACTGAAAGGGTTTATCTGATTAGAGAACATACCCTTTA